>NC_031951.1:919142-1041328 GCF_000303195.2 Fusarium pseudograminearum CS3096
CTTATAGCTTATTAATCTGCTTATTATTTTTTATATATTATTATAATATAGTTTTTGTTTTACTATTAAACTTATATCTCTTAATAGATTAAATAAGTAATTTATTTATATATATATATCATTTAAGATGCAATAGATATTGTAGAATTCAATTCCATCACAAGATAAACACTTAAAATACAACATATCAATGCACTCACTATTCTAACTGACATGACATCGCTGCAGACTTGGTACCCTGCTGAAGCAAAGCCATATTATGCTGCAGCCCAGAGCTCGGACTGATGAATGAATCTCGATTACGACATTCAGATCGTAGCCACATCTTTCTTCTTTACATTAAACTCTCCACCGTATTATCGGCGTCAAGCCGCAACGGCAACACCTACAGCTCCTGAAGCCACTTCCTTCTCCTATTACAAGAAAGTTGGCACTGCAGGACCCTGATTCGTAGGGCTGGCTTTGGTTGTTGGTTGCAAAAAAGGAGAGACCCTAGTAAGTTTGTCAACGCACCATTGTGTTTCCCCACGGCGGATGAGCCCTTGGACTGCATTGCCGAGTCCCATCGGACATTTTGACCCATGACCCTTGCTGGGCTGAATGTCTCCGTGGTGTCAACTGATACTATTAGGTGCTAGCTTCACAATTGGATACTGGTCTGCAACCTGGAGTCTTGTTGCAATCATTGTTCTCGTAGAGCTTCAATTTCGCGTCAATATATAATCGTCAAGGTATCATATTTCCAGAAAAATCCCCCAAACTGATCGTCAGGAGATGACCAACGACAGCAAACCCCAAGGTGCAATTGCCCAATAAACGCCGTGCCATGCCGCCCATTCCCCAATCATTCCTCAATTCTAACGCCGAGTTCGAATATCATTTTTCTTCCATCGCAACGGTCAGTGAAGGCATAGCTGAGCATATGCGCCTCCTCATCATTTCGAAGCCTCGATCAGCCCGATCTACGGCCTCAGCCTTGAAAAACGTATCGGCAGTAGTATAGATCCCCCAGCGCCATTTGCGCCATGTGCGCCTTCAATCTGCTCCCTAGTGCCCGCGCTGCTCATCTTCGTTCTCCATGGCTTGAGCTCGAGTGCGAATTCGAAACTTATCCCTCAGCCTTGCCGCAAATCGTGCACTTTGGCCTCGGGATTCTCCATCGATGGCTTCAGCCACACTTGCTCTCTCTTGGTGTTCGTTCTCATTAGCTACCGTCCGCATGCGCCTTAACGCATCCATCTGTTCTTCCACGGTCCCTTCTCGAAGGCGGTTGATATCGAACAGACGAGATAGTCGGTTACGGTGTGATGACTGGGGTGCATCATTCTCTGCGCCCTCTTCCAACACCAACGGTGGTGGCAATGAACTGGAATCGCCAGCATCTCCTTCTTCAGGCGCAGCACCCTTGCCTGGTCGTAAATCATAACGACTAAGAAAACATGTCAGTATACGCTAAACTTGGTTACTGTACAGTGTCAAAATCTCGACTTACCATAAAGGGCACGTGCCCGACACGTTAATCAACCAAGGGTCGATACATGCGGGATGGAATTGATGCTTGCAAGGCAAAACACGAACATCTTCGCCAACCTTGAAGTCTTCTGTGCAAATAGAGCATTGTTGGCCGCTTGTTTCTTCTCCGGCACCTTCGGGAGACGATGACGTTCTGGCCGCGGCTGATACGGCATCGGTGTCTCGGGCAGCTGCCGTAGCTGCGTCAGACCGTTGTGTGTCATCAACATGCGATGTGGTTCGCTGAGTTGCAGCATCATGTGCTTCCGCATTTTCCAATTCCAGTTCTGGATCCGGTTTTGCCGGTGTCTGGTTTCCAAACTTGACGATTGGGATCGTATCCAACACGGCCCGAGCGAGTCCCTTGGCCCTGCTCTGCCTGGGCCTCCCACCGAGTGCACCCCGTGGCCCGTATCTTTCAGGATATCGATGAGCTCTGACTGCACCTGTCGTAATGATGGCAAGAAAGAGAAGGGTGATGAGACCGGTGATGGCGTACAAGATGCTCATGGCAGCAGTATTATGTCCCCCCTTAGTCTCGTCTTTCGGTAGTGTGTTGTCTGTATTGTTGCCAAAGATGTTGGCCTTGACGATTTTACCGGTGTTGGTACCATTCAGTAGGTTCAAGGCTTGTGTTGCCTCGCCCCCGTCGGCCATGGATAAAATACTCGTGAATGGAAGGTCGACAGCTTGACTGAGAGCGCACCACGTGCTTGATCGAGAGTACAAAACAATCGCTTTGATATGTGGCTTGGTTTGCATCAAGGTGTTTAGCATTTTGTTTGGGCTGAGAAAAGAATTGTCTTTCGGCTCGTCGCATGACAAATAAGCTATATCGTCTTCCTTGTTAATCTTGTTGTAGTTGGAAGAATCTGTTGCAATCATGTCGCCATCGAAATCCACAATCTTCAAGCGAGAATTAGCAATTGGTCAGGCAAAGCGATGCAGGGCAAACGCACTTTGATAACACGACCGGTCGTGTCGTTGAGGCCCAGGTTTGGTGTAAGGGGAATGACTGCAAACTGCAAACCGGATGCCGACAAAGAGAGTTGCATGGCGTTGGCTGTGGCCCAGTCGGGGACTTCGGTTTCAGCCCAAGTAGAAATATCATTGTCGTCGGCGTAGACGGTGGTAGTGAATGTGCAGGCCAGAATGGAGAGAAACAAAGCCATTCTGCCCGCACGAGGTATCGTTGAGGATTTCATGGCCGTAGTTCGTATGCGACGCCGAAGTCAGGAGTGAAGTCTGGCGAGGGTATTCGAGATGGAGGATGAGGCTCAAGATGTTGGCTGGGGTTTGAAGGTCTGGTCTCGTCGGAGAATATGAATAGGCAGGGATATGGTGGACGCGGTTGGACTCATGGCCATCAAATGTTTAGATGCAGCGGGACATTTCGATATTGTAAAGCCAGAGTCGGACTTGAGACGTTGCAGCGTGTTGTATCGTTATTCCCTGATAGGTTTTGTTAACGAGTTGTGGACCGTGGGACGAGAATGAAGGAGTTGAATTGATGGAGGAAGGATTGGAAGGATAAGTTAGTTAGATGAAGGAACCAAACCCGATCCTGTTCATGATGGGGCCCCCAGGAAGGTCAGGTCAGGTGGATCCTGCCCCCCCCGACAAGGCGAGAGCGGAGGGAACGGCAATTCCCAGCCAGTGAAGATGGAGCACTCGTACAGACCAAGACACTAAGTCCTCACTATAAACTTGGCATTTATACAATCGACGTCGTTGACGCGAATTCACTGACCTTGATTAGGTAGGTCACAACAGTCAGTTATTGTTATATACATTGATTCCTGTGTTTAAATCTCTGATTTTAGTATATAAATCATGTCCATGTATTTCCCTCTATCAAAGAAGGCGCATCTTATCCGTCCCTTCCGGAGATACAAGAACCTCCATGTCAGCCAAGTTCTCGGCCAACATGATCGCGTGAGGGGAAGCTGATCTCTCTGATTGATTGATATGTATCCTGATATCGGTAGTCATCACTTACTATCCTTGTCACTCTACCCTACAGTTTCAGAGATTATTCGGTAGCGAGAGATGTTGTGTTGTGATTTATAAAACATCCGTGATATAACTAATGCTAAATGACGATGAAAGGCCAAGCTACATATTTCACTTACACGATTGTTCTTGAAGTAATATAATTACTGCAGAATAGTTGTCTTATTAGCAAATGCTGCCAAGTAATATTGACTCAGTTCATTACTTGGTACTCGGCAACTGACAGTGAATACGACAAACCAACACCCACACCAAGACACTAACAAGACAGGCACAGGAGACTTCCATCGTCATAAGGTCTGAGATATCAAAGTCCGGAACGCACCCATTTCTCGTCATCACGAATAACGTATCGGTCTATGTTGTACAGGCACATGCTTACGGGTGGTACTTGATCAGCCAACTCAGAAGTCACTTATCAACCCCTCTACATATCCTACCATCTCATTCACGAATTAACAACAGTGATGACATATATACTATTTTAATAGGAGTTGAACGACACTAAAAGCCATAATAAAAGGTCAGTTGTAGAGACCGTTATTCACTCCTTACACATTACTGCCAACGAAACGGTTATATCGCACTGAACATGGTCGTTGGGCGAAGGGGACCAAACGGCGAATAACGTTCACATGCATGACAGAGGCTGAATTGAAACTACAAGTGGCATTACAGTGTGAACAATGTGTAAAATTACTTCCACGTCAACCAACAGAAATTCCCAGTACAGCCTTTTGGATGCGAGTGTGCCATTATCACTATCTCGCTCATGCGGAGAGCAAATTTTGTCAAGGTATACGAAGATGGACCTCCGTAAATGACCACTTATGACATTATACCTACATAACATGTGGATTGTGCTGAGAATCACTATCACACTCCCGACTTAACATACATGATGTGCGACTTGGCAAGCAGAAACGGGTTTGCTCGTGATCGTATCTGTGACATGTCTAGACGCAGGCGCGAAGAGAACTAACATGTGATAAGTAAATCTGACACTGAAAAGAAATCATTTCAAGTTTGCTGGCAGAGGATTCTGGATATACGGTCGATCCTATATGCTCAGCTGAGCTGTCACAGAATTATTGCGAAAAGGACACGACACAACACCATCCACTCCACTATGCCCATTATTCGATTACCCAAGTTAACGCGCAGAATTCATCATATACAGAACATTGCAACTTGGAGTGAAGTTTTGAAGATGATATGCCGAAGCCTGTTGAGTCACTCATTGCTCTTACTCGGGAGCACATAGCTCTCGTGCTGATTCATTACCAACTGGCCTACACAATTCTTCATACGCAAGCGAATTGCACAGTACAGAACAGAATCTATACTTGTAGCTTACAGCCTGAAACTATGCAAGAAGCGAGTGGGTACAGGAACGAACTGTCTGGCAGTATCTGGTTGGCATCTTAGTAAAAGGAGAAAACACAAAGGGTGAGCATCATATTAAAATGTCTTACCAACGACAGACTTGGATCTAAACAAAGTCCGAGCATACTACGTATTCTAGAGAGACGCCCGATACAGTATGTGATAATGGATGGACGAATGGTCCAACCTGTTTATCTCTGTCGTGACGAAACTTGAACATCATATATCCAAACAGTTCACTTGCAAACAACATGTAACTTGAGTGTTTTTAGACATGAAAACCCATGAAGGTGTTCTGCTGTAGTAATAATATAATCGATGCTTGTTATTGATTGCAAGACACAATAGTAGAGCAGACGCCCAGCACTGGTAGATACCGTGAGATTCTACAGTTGATGGCCCTCCAGAAAGGCTCTAACATAAAGTACAACTCGTTAATTTGTGTCAAATACATTAATACGTTTCTATAGGCAAATTATGTGTTGGAGTCTGTCAAGCTGAGATACAGCAACCATGCACCGTACCAAGAATCGATGATCTAATGATTGCCAATATATACTCTTAAGTCACAGAGAGTTAGAAACTATGATAGTAGTCTTTATGATCAAAACAAAAGTCACCAAGGCACCTCGGAGACGTCGCTCCAAGGACTAACGAGTTGAGAATCGGGTTGACGAACCCAAGAGAGACGACGTGATCCTCGGACACAACATATAGAGTTCACCACAGAGTCCAGTACGATTTAAAACATCTTCATTCGGATAGAACATATATCATCGTATCAGTCATACTATCCCCAAAGCACATAATGTCCTTAGGGTATAAGTGAATCATCTACCCTGCATCTCCCCTCCAGATGCTCAAATCTCCTCCATATCCTCCAAGTCATCAAGCGCAGGAAAGTCGCCAACCTCTACCCGCTCCGGCCTCACAAAGACACCGTGCTTGAGTTCCGAAGGCTCTCCCCAGTACCGCGTGCCAGCGATGCTGCCGTCGTTCTTTCCAACGGGCTCGTCCAGCTTGACAGCAACCCAGCTCCCGAGGCCGCCAGGAATCTCCTTGACCTCACCGACGTACTGAATGACGCCGCGTCGAGTATCCTCACCGCCAACGCGACACCGGCGGCCTACAGCGATGCCCCGCGTGGCGACCTCTTTGTCGAGGGCGCTGAGCTTGGCCTGCTCGTGGCTGGGGGCGTCGGGGTCGAAACGGCCCAGCTTCTGAGCCTTCTTCCAGGCCAGCACCGAGTCTGACTTTTTCTCGTACTCCTCCTCGGGCATGACATACTTGTCGACGCCCGCAGTGTCGTTGAGGTTGATACGGGAAGCCGGAGGCCGTGTGTCAATTACCTGTAGGGTTGGAAGAAAAAAATCCCTGTCAGCCTTATCCAAAGCATTGGAGAGTAACGAAAGGGTGTTTGGTGGTATTGGCGACAGGGCACCCTGTCCTGCCTTGTCCGGCAAGCTAAAAAAAGAGAGACGATGATCGTTGGGTCCCCTCTTGGATCGAAACAACTCAACGCCCACCGCCTCTCCCGCTCGGCCCCCCGCCCCTTGCCACTTTGTCAAAGTGCCAGCTCAGCAAAAAACAGCGCCGTAAAAGCTGACGAAGCTTTAAGAACCCGGACCTTGGAGAGAGAGAGAGCCATGACGGAAGGGAAACAGGCTAGGGCTAGGGGAAGGGATAACTGGCGGCGAATATAGGGGACAGCAGTTCAAAGGTACAGTACTAGAGGGACAAATGAGAGAGGCTGGACAGGCCAAGTTGCACTCTGACTTACATGAAGTTCTGCATATGGAGCCAGGGGAAAGTTGGACAAGTGGGTGTCGTCCTCGTTAGGCGCCTCAATGGCGATAGCCTCTGCGCCAGCCGTGGGCTTGAGCGAGAGTCGCTGACAACCCGGCGGGACTCCCGTGACAGTCTCAAGCTTGGTCTTGAGCTGGGAGATGGACCACGAGGGAGTGATTCGGCGCTCCGACTGCGCGAATTCCGAAATGACAACGAGCGGGATGTCGGCCATGGCTTTTGATGGTCAATAGATTGGCGGGGTATGTGATATATCGGTGTGTAGGTAAAGGTACAGTAATGCTCTCTAAGTTTTTGTTTTAGGCAGTTAGTTTAAGCTGGGCATGCTCGTTGCTGGCGGCGGTCAAGGGCATTATTGCGAGACGCCTGCGCCGCATCAAAAATAGATTTCAGGCGCTGCTGGCAGACAAACATTAGGTAGGAATAGTAATCACCCACCGGTCAAACCAAAAGTGGTCTTATTGCCTTATTGTCCTTGTCCTTGCCGGGGGAACAAAAGGAACAAGTCGAGCTTTCTTTTTGTCTTTTGCCTTTGTTTGGTTGAGAAACGATGAGAACGATGGAACTGGAGTAAGTGTGGTGGGGTTACGGTTATGCAGTCAAGGGTTCGAGGGAAACACCTAAATCCATCTAATGCGTGCTAAGGGTAAACTACAAAGGCAGGTAGTTCTAGCAGTGGAAGTAAAAAAAAAAGTAAAAAAGAGACAAAAAAGCAAGCAGCAGCTAAACGAACCCAAAGGAGTCATAAAGAAACAGAAAGAAGTAAATTCCGGTCAGAACCGAGATATTCAGGGCTTACGCATTGCAACACAAGGTGAGACTTTTCATCACATCTCAGATATAACGTTTTAGATTGGTTTGCTCATCTTTTACTAGTCTAGGAGAGGGCTTCGCAGTGATCAACTAGATAGTCTACAGATGACAATGTTAACGGGGTTGGTTCGTCATGGCGGGAAACCCGTCAACTACTTTAAAGCTCTTACTAATGGATTGGGCTATCATCTGGTTACCGAACGTTCAGACGGTAATTAGTGCGAACCAGATTACCCGCATATCTAATACCGCACCTCTGGTTACCTATTATAGTTCTCAAGTTGCCGACAGTCACTGTGCTAGGTCTAGTGGAGTAATTAAGCTTGTAAACAAAAGCAACTACCGTAGCTAACTTGCATCATCATCACCAACCAACGAACTCCTCCCAGCCATCGGCCAACTCGGAGAGTCTACTTTGCTGGATTGACAATATTGCCCACGGCATAAAGCTGAGGATCCATAAAAAGCATTTATATAATACTTGTTCGAATCTGGTATGCAACTCATCAGCTGCCGAGATAAAAAAGAAAAGGCAATTATCGTTCGCATTCGCCTCGCTAAACCTGGATGCCAGTCCCAAAGATCACCCAAGGACCCCGGTTTCACAATTATAGGCTATACGGATCTGAGATACGTATAGTTCATGGTCCAGGACTTCATGACTGCACTCAGCTATGATCTGATCTGATCGACAGTGGCCATCGTGACAAACTGCACACCCCATGAACCGCTTGAGTATCCATCGGTGAGCTGACTGGCGTATCTGGGCTTTCGATATCGCCAAAGCGTTCCATTTTCTCCTTCTGTAGTAGCATGAACCAATTTCTGGCCAGTACCTTACATAGGTACTCCATAATAAAATCTGACAGATTCAGTCTTGTGTCGTTCATATTGGCAAATAGATGTGCGGGCTTCCTCTGCCGCCGTAACTTCCTTCAGTCCGGGCCTGTTTGGTTATACGGACTTGAAACAATTTGTCTACATGGATCATCCCTATAGAAAATCTGCGGGCGATGCTCTCCGTTGCAGTGAAAGATCGAAAAAGGGCGTATTTGACGAATAGTGAGTTTGCGGCTGAAGGTTGCTGGCAATAGTTGACCCTTGAAGTCAGTGAAACCAGGTCTACCCTCCAACATGTAGATCTTGGTTCCCTGGTCTAATTTCACATGATCAAGGATGGCAAACGCGACAACGAGACTCCGAATACAGTAGCATGAGTACTCAGCATAGACATGACAACTCAGCACTTGCTTTGCCACGCGCGGGACTGTAACGGCATGGCCGACCTGCATATAATCTGAACCCGAGTACTGTGTTTGCTGTCTTGTCAACGGGTTACACTGTTATACTCACAGATCAAACTTATCCCCGAGTTAAGCAACTCGTAGTTGGCCATGTCTCCTTGCCTTGCGTGTATACGTGCTTCGATCTCCCATAATAGGGCTGATAGTGTCCAAACGGAATAAACATGGCAACAAGATTACCAGTACTGAGAGAGATATTGGTACTCCGCAAGCTGCACTAAGATATAAATTTGCGCCAGACTTCAGATGCAAGGAGCCGTGCTGCCGTTCAAACAGCTGGGGATGAAACGCTTTACCCTGACGTCTATTCCATGGGTCCGGTCCCCCCATGACACGTCACATACCACCCACCAAGGGTTCGCAGCAGATGATTTCCAAACCGAGTGGCTGAATCTGGGATTTTCTAAATTCTGCCACTTATCATCCAATTGCCAGATTGCCTCACCAAGGCCGGCCCGGTTATCGATGTGGATGATGTAAAGGCTAAATTGTCTGATTGCTATGTCCCCATCGAGATTCGTGACGTATTGCGAAGAGGGAAATGCTGCTGAACGCAAGATGCCGTAGCCAAACGTTTACAACGTGATAGAGCCGAATTGATAGTCAGACATATGGAAACGTTGTCGATAAAGCTTTTTTGTATAGTATATTTGCGAATTCCCTCTCGGACCACGCTTTGTTTTCATGCAAAGCGACATTTTGTTGAACAAAGTCTTGCCTTGTTAATCATTCTTGCCGTCTTCGGTAAATGGTAAGCGTTCACCGCTTTAGAAAAAGAGGTATCGTGTAAGCCGTCAGAGCGGGGATTAGGTTAGGAAGCTAGAAAGCTCAGAAATCTGGACCGGCGTCTAGCGACGTATCTTAATAACGAATAATGGCAAGTTCCCGATCTATGGAGCGTCTGTCTCGAAACACGCTGATCGGCTGGTACTGTGCTGTACCTACCGTAGTCGCTCAGCTTGGCCAATCCTCTCCATCGTCTGACACGGAGTGTGCATATTGTAGCGATATCCTGGACTTGGGTTTCTGTCCATCATTTGGCTACTCTTGGTATCCAGTCATTGAGACTCCACACACTCGGCTCAGCGAGCAAGCGAATGACGCGCGCCGACGAGCATGGATGTATTGGTTGAGCTTCTCGCGATATACTTCGGTTTGCGGTTGCGTAGTTATTGTCCTTGGACAGCGTGCCAATTCAGCAAGGCCACAGTAATTTGATCTGCGCTTATTTGCCAGCGCCGAAGAGACAAACTATTCCGGATACAATCAAAAGGCCCGTGACGTATCTTTATGAACCCACCGAGTTTGCCGACTTTCTTTCTTCCCACCTCCAATTCTCCGCAGGAACGTGCGTGCTATGCATGAGACCCTTCAGAATGTTCCAGCCATTCAAATCTTGGCAAGCTGGCCCACCAGTGGGTTGGATCATGGCCCAAGAGAAGACATACACATGCGCCGCAGCTCACTTGACACACGGTTTCGTTCTTGGTTCGTCTCAGCAAGTGTGGTCTTTAGGGCCTGTCTGAGCGAAATCCGCAATGCCACATCCGTGAACCTTTGATGGTGTATGGTAGAGATTAGATGGGCTAGCGTGGCTCAAACCCACCGCCCAACAGTCCCTTTCAGCGCGCTTCAGGGTATCCTTTCAGCAGGTTGATATAGTCAACAATAGCCGCAGAAAATTTGTATTGCGGTGAGAGAAAGGTGTGAAGAAGAAAATCCAAGTAGCAAATGAACGAGGGAGTCTTTGTTCAGGCATCGACACCTACTCTGACCTGATCAGCTGCTCGAATCTCGTTATGCCGTCATTGGGATGAATTCATCAAAGATACCATTCATTGCCTTGGGCTTGGCCGCGTTTCAACCAAACTGCTATTTCATACCACTCGTCATCATGGCTTGCTGCTGATGACAACATGCATCGCTGCCATATTTCTTGTGTCAGAAACATTCAGCATTAACCGTGCCTGCCCAAGAGCCCGAGCCCTGGACAGCAGATCTAGTTCGTCTCTCCACATCACCCTTGCAACCCAAGGGCATATATATGCAAAGAGTTGGAAGTAATGCTTTAGCGAAAGGGCAGCTTCCCAGCCAGTTAGCCCAACAGAGGCGGAATCGTGCCGAGCAGCCTGAAAAAGGAAGCATGAGGTGGAAAATTCTTCATCGAGGTGGAGGTAGTGTGGCGGTCACGACGTCCATTGAGGTGGAAACCCTGCTGAAAGTTCTCTGACTGCGGGCAGGAGACGACGTGGCACTCTCAGAAAGGCTCGGAACCTAAGCCCTATTATATGTGGGAGCCAGACTTATCATGGTCTGTAGTAATAGCAACATCCAGTTCATCAAGCATTGCAGGAAGACACCAGGGACAACGGATGGCGATATGCGATCTGAGAGGGCTGCGGGGCAATGGTTCGCTGCTGTTGCATCATTAGCCACACTAGCAACGGCTTCGTGTAACGCCATCTTTAACCTGAGAGTCGTCTGGTTTCTCCACCCTCAACGTGCTGTGCTGTGCTGTGCAGTTCGAGCCGAACCTCCAAAACTTCTAGGCTCAGGCTGAGCCCAAAGAGTGACACCTCCAAGCCGTATGGTGTTATTTATGTTTGCAAACGCGAGTAGTGTCGGGCCTCAATAAACTAATCATAAGAAGCCGCCTCACTTCTGAGAAATGTCAGGCTTTTGGCCACTCTACGCTCCTTATTCAACAACTGCTGATTTCAGATATCCGAAATTGCCATCTTTACCTGCGCGTGTGCATTTCAGACTTTATCCCAGCTTCCGGTGTATGGATGCAACAGCGCGCAGAGACCATAAGACTCTGGTCGCATGATGCGCGCTCAACAACTCGAAAGTAACAAGGCATGATCCATGAAACTAACAGAATTGGTTATTAGTTGCTCAACGCTGGCCTTGGTGTCAGTCCTCGGTGTACCAGCCCCCGACGGATGATGTGGTGAGTATGTATCTGGCCGTGCAGCACATTTTAGACAAGCCTCCTTCTTGAATTTCTCTCTGACCGCCAATTCATCACAGAATTGGATGCTTCCCAGGGATGTTCCTGGTGAAGAGTCATTAGCGGGCACAACGTGGAGCAAACGACGACCCGTGCAAAAGACGGGACGGAGCATTTTGAAAACAAGCTCGTAGATTGACTCTGAAGCAAGAAGCCTCCCGTTTGTGAAAGCAACGTACAGAGTACAGACAGCCTCCAAGTGCTGGTTGTGCCAGCGGTGGAAGTGTGCTGACAAACTCTCTCTACTCCACCAATTGATCACTGTAGGTCGGGTGTTTAGCGGGTCATGTCATGGAGTAGGTCGGGCCGGGCCTCTATCAGATCGGTCTCAGCATCAACGTTTGAACAAAAGATTGTCGAATCGACCATACGTAATAACTGTGCATAGGGCCTCAGCCGAGTATAGAGGCGTGCCTGTACCAAGAATGATCCGTGTGTGTATCGAGAATGTCTGTGTCTAGGCTGAGCGGGAGTTACGCACAGACGATCATTGGGCTCGTTCTTGCAGTGCGAGCCGTTGTCCGAGTGAGGTAAAGCTTGAGAAGTTGGCGATGGTGTGGACTAGTTCGGCCTGCATGGGTTTGGCAGATGTCAAATGAGTCTTGAAAGGGTTTCTACTAGCCATAATAGTCCGAGTTCGTGAGTGTTGCCCTGAAAGATCGACGATGACACTAGGACCAAAGACGCTCTGTAGTATTCATGAGACGCAGGATGAAGTTTGCTCGGGGCACTTGTATCAGAATTTGGAAAAGCAATTCGGTGTCATGAGCTCTCTTTCCCGTTTGCAAAAGTGCTAAGCGACTTTTTGCATCAAAAGGAAAGTGCGGATGCAGCCGACGGAAAGGACAAGCAATATTGGGCATGGAGGCCCCTGCCGACTAAGAGGTAGGTAATAGTACACCGTATGTGAGTGACTCTTGGGAAGGCAGGTACAAGTTGATCATGGCGTTCATAAAGAAAAGCTTCGCTCTTCTTAAAGTGGAATAGCTGGTCCTTGTTTAGGATTATGTCAACTGAACAAGGTAACTAATATGGATGTAACGATTGGTTTATAAGTCGGCCACCAGTACATAGAAATACTCAATTTACGTGATCCAGTCAGGCCTGTATGCAGTACAAGTACCTTGTATTTAGGTACTAGGTAGGTAGGTAAGTTCCATAGTGCGGAAGTACATCGAGCCGAGCGCAACCGCAAATCACGTCCCAATGGAAACATCTCCACTATACTTTAATTAGCACGGATAGACCAGACAAATGGCCTTTTCCAATGAACTCGACTTTGGTTCTAGCTTTCAGCTCCCTGCTGATGATATTGCAAAGGCAAAGTTCTGCTGACGCTGACTGACGCTGGAGCTGTCTCGAACTAACGGTCAATACGTGGTTCGTGCGAATCCCCTAACCTAGCTAATATTTTAGTGGGAGTCTACAAACGAGCTTGGGCTTGGGCTTCATCATCTCGACTGATATGACATGCATGTTGACCTAAACTTGGGCTATGCCAGGTAGGAAGGCAGAGCACCTAGGCAATCGTCATCATGTATGGATTTCTCACCGGTCAGAGGAATGAGTTGGGCTCACAGACTTACAAACGTATCTTCAGTCCACTTATGGCTGCCCTCTTATCCCAGACAACTCATGCTTTGGATATAGCATGTTCCTTGTCGTGTGCCTCTAGGTGGGTGCTAACACCATCAGCAACCTCGAATGAGACATACTCAGACCGTGGCTTAAAACACAGAAGGCCTCATGTTTTCAATCGGGACAGTATTTTTGTAAGCGAGCCAGTTCGCTGTGCAGACCCAAATCACGATTTCCAGGTATGTGTTTAAGGTTCATTCTGATACACTCGTCTTATGCAAAGCTCTGTGGCATGTCTTGAACACTGAATATGGAGACATATTTATGATGGTTAGTATCTAGGTAGTATCAGCTTAAAGTTGAGGAAAATAAAAAGAATAAAGACAGCCTGTTACATTAGTAAAGAGAGTTGATCAATACGGCTGCTCCAATGATGTTAGTGCTCGAGGCTTTGATACCCAGCAGAATGGGCAGGAACTGCCTCAGTGTTGGTTGCTGCGCTTTCTGACCACGTGCCGAGAACTGGGCTGCACGAATAAGGTACAGTCAATGCTCTGGCCATTCCAGCCAAGCATCCCTCTATTCTCCCTCAAACACCATTCAATATAATATTTCCACGCCAAGATCGCAACCGATTCTTATCAAAGATGGATGGACACCTATCAAAGCACATATCAGCGTTCTTTATTCGAGCCCTGCCGACTCCAGGTGTCGTGTCAATTAAAGGTTCCCTGCCCTTGTCGAGTCGAAGGCGAACAAAGGAAGACTGGCCCCCGGCAAAGTAACCCCCATGCGAAGATCGTAGCAACGTGGATCAGAGGGCGTCGGTGATGAGTTGGTGTCGAACTAGGGGGTGTGAGGCTAATGCACTTAGCCTCACAGCTGGGGACAACGATAGACGCCAACACCCCTCTCAGCCAAGGCCAAGGCAAGGCAAGACAGGGCCCGCGGCTGTGCAAGGCGATGAGGTACTGGGCCTGGGTATCAAGAGCGTTGCGGTGTGCGCCGTCATACAGCAGTTCATCCAGCAGCAGCAGAAGATTTTGGGCTTCTGTCACCGTCTACATGATGACAGGTCCCAGATCTGTTCTTCGACGTGTGGATGTTTTTGACAATGCTATTGAGGACACAGCCAAACAGGTACCATGCCATGGTATGGCGAATGGGCATGAGAGATGCGCTTTGCTTTGCCGTAATGGTCGGCCGATCGGAAAATTGGGCGAACAAAGATGGAGACAATGGTCGAGACTCGATTAAGACAAATTTCGGGATAACCTCATTTCTCAGCTTCATACTGGGCCAGCTCATTGAGCATGATGCACTCTGCGTTGCATCACCTAACATGTCCTTTCTTTTTCGCTCCATACTTTTTCCATTCAATTCCTTCTTTTCCCGAACCACCCTTTCATTTCTTCAGGAGAAGTTGGGTGCTCTCAAGATACGGAACCAACGCCAGATTCCGGACCAACACTGCCAGCATGCCATGCAATACTCTTTCTCCAACGTTTATCCCCGGCCTGTCGATGCGCGCTGCCTTATTGCCAAACATATCGACCCCACTCACCTTACTTCTTCAATCCTTCGCTGTTCACAGTGACACACCTACAGACACGCCCCCCCTGCAACCTCTTGGTTGTATGCACCCCCGTTCCCAGGAGTACCTATGCTCCTGGACCATCCTGTTCGTTCGTGAGCTTGTGGTATCGCTATGGATTTTTCCTCGTCACCAAGATTCGTTATAGGTTGGGCCTCCTGTAAAGACACACCACATTCACCGATTCCTGGGGATGTAATCAGACCCTGATTTATTTGCTGCATTATTGTCTCCCCACAGCGTTATGTCACTTCTACCGCCTCTTCTCTATTCAACAACTTCTCTCTGGATTTGGATTTGATAGCATTTCCGGGTTACATCCCCTTTCTTTTTCGACTGTGACGGAGTCTACACGTTTGGGCTTATTCCACCTGGACTCTCTTTCGATCTGATTCCTCTCGTCTAGACCTCGGCCAAGACTAGAGACAACAAAAATAAGAAGAGAAGGAGAAAGAAGAAGAAGAAGAAGAAGCAAGGCGATCCATAACGTGGGTCCCTGTCCTGCACACAAGTTAAAGCTTCTGGAGGCATGTACTAGGTTAGTAGGGGCCCAGCACGAGATCTGACCGACGTTTTCTGTATTCAAACCGGACAACCCTCGAAGATCTTGTTCTTCTTACCTTCCACGCATTGCCGCCTCAACGACTCATCCATTCCACCAGATAACAGCTCGTGATAACAAGCCTTACCTTGGCCTCATTTACCTCGATTGGCGCCCCACGACCAGTTCTGCCTCACATATCATCCTATTCACATCCATTGGCTACAAAGGACCCTGGATATCACCAATCACATTGCCCTGGCCCATTTACCTCTGGAAGCCACGCTTCATTGTCTGAACAGCCATCACTGTCGCCTGCTGAGACAGTTCTCCTCCTTTTGCATCTTCGTGGCAACCTAGTACCTTACAGAGCCCAACTGTATCGATACCTAACCCAGCTGCCCACCACTACACTGCATCTACCTCGACAAGGCCTCCAATACCACACTACACGACTATTAGATACTGAGACAACGGCAACACAAGCTATCGGATCTTTCTCAAGATTCGAACTACTAAGCTTACTATCAAGTCCTACTTCACGACCATAGTTTGCACATCAGAGCACCAACTCGACTATCTAAACAAAGAACAAGGAACGGACACAGAGCACCGTGACACCTTGCTACTTAACACTCCTGAGCAGCATTAGGCTTCTGGAAGCCGCTGCAAGACTCACTTTCTCACAAACACCTAGTAAAGTCGCCGAGCTGGCCCAACTCAAGAGCGAGTCTCCGCTCTGCCTCTTGCGGGCGGAGATACCACCATCCATCGTGGGTGTGGAAGACCGTCTCGATCAGGGGCGCACGCCTCGCCCATATGCCAACGGTTCCTCCGTTGGAAGACTGGGTTCTCAGGCTGTTGCGGTGGATTTTGCCGCCCTCTTAAAGGCATCTCATGAGCCTTCAGTCTCGCCGCCTCGTCGACCACAGCCAGTTCCAGCCTTCACTTATCAGCAACTCCCTCACAAGATCCCAGCAGCTTCACCCAGACCTGTTGCGCATGCTGCACCTCCAGCACCTGTAGCTCCTACACAGATGTCTGGAAGGCGAGGCATGCCTCCTCACGCCGGGGACCAGCCACCTGTTAAAAAGCAGAGTAAATGGTCGCCAGAGGAGGACGCACTTATCATTGAGCTCCGAGGGAAGGGGATGAAGTGGGAGGATATCTCAAAGCGCCTACCTGGCCGAAGTGCGATAAGTTGTCGCCTACATTACCAAAATTACCTCGAAAGGCGGAGTGAATGGGACGAAGAGCGAAAGAACAAGCTTGCCAGGCTTTACGAAAGGTTAGTAGCTTTGTTTAACCCCATGGATCACCAACGATGGATCAAATAGTGCGTAAAATATTCATGGTATGTACTAACACGGTCTTAGATTCAAGCCAGAGATGTGGGCTAAGGTGGCGGAAGAGATGGCAGTCCCTTGGCGAGCAGCAGAAGCTATGCATTGGCAGTTGGGAGAAGCAGACATGGCCCGACGTGCAGGAGTAATCCCTTTCTCGTTGGCTGCAGTTAACGTCGAAGGAAACAACAACCACAGGAGCTCACCATCACGCAGCCACATTCACTCACATTCTCAGGGAAGCATGCCTCGCGACCTTGGAATGCCATCGCCACGAGTTGTGTACAACAGAGCGCCACCAATGCCCCCTGCCAGCAACCGAGCCATTATTTCCCGCCGAGAATCGATCCCACCACCGCCCCCTTTACCTATGGGTCCTGAGCCTGCCGAAGTCCAATATGTACCAGGCCCTGGATTGGCGCCGATTCAGAACCAACCGACGCCTCGAAGTGCCGGCATGCTTCCTGGATTTGCTGAACTCACTGGTGGTGTCAGTCCCTACAGTACAGCCTCTGCTGTGCCCAGCATGGGACCCGTGGGCGTAATGGGCCAAGGCCCCTTGTATTCAAGTCTCGCCAGTTACTCAATTGAATCGGCCGGATCCAAGCGAAGGGCTTCTCCAGACCCGTATCAATACGAGCCAAATCAACGACGACGCATCGCATAGCTTGAACGCTCGAGCAATTGTATCACATATGTACTTGGGAGTTTGGCTATGAATATTTGTTGGCATTTCTTTAGCGACTCAACTCGCAAAGGACGGTGTTTGGGTTACAGGAAGGGTAATGAATGTACGGCTTATCATTATGGGAATGCAGCGCATGTTGGTCTTTCAAGAGGGCCTGAGTAGGCTACTCTGTCGACCTGGAACATGCTCAAGAGTTACAGCAACCAGTCAGATCTCACGATGGAACAGGGAAATGTGCACATGATTTAATGGAAGAAAACCTTGGTGGGAAGATATGGGCGTGTTTTCTTTATTTCGATTCGGCTGATTGTCATTTATCATGTCATGAGTTATTTCCTTTACTTTGCATCGGACAGAGGCGTCGGAAGGGCAGGCAGTGGATGCCAAGGAGGCTGTTTGGAAGCCTGGCAATGAATGGAAGCATTACAGAATAGGGTCAGGGGTGGCCCTAGAAAACACGGAGTTGCAAGAAATGGTGTTGTTGTTTTTCAGTTGACAGCGCTTTGTCTTTGTTTGTCTTTTTGGTATTTTATGTTCGATAGACACATCTAGGGAAGCGATAGAGAAGGAACCAAAGTAGATGGACAGCCTGTACAGTTAGCATTGTTACCTGAATTCGAAGATATCCCAAATGTAATGCAATCCCGTCAACGGGCTACTGCTTTTGCATGGTTTGACAAGCATATTGCCCGTAACAAAGCTCGCGGTGAATCGTGCATCTTCAGTTCATTTCACGTGCTCATCATATCCAATACATTTTCGTAACGCCCATACTTTTGACTTTCTCGTCGCTCACGACATACTTTGTCCCAACGGCCGGCTACATACCACCCACCAGTTATCCTTCTCATAACCGCTCTCAACAACCATGCCTCCAGCCGCCAGGACGTCCTCCTCCAGTTCACCCTCTTTGTAGAGATGGTAGTATCGCTGGAACGTGCCACCGGGCACTTGGCCTTTGGGTTTGCGCATCACCCACGACACCAAGCGGTCCTGATCACTGCCCGTGTCCCATCCGCGACGGCTCGATGCCTGCTCAAGAGCCCACACGTAGACAAGCACTTGGCCGGTCTGGGGAGTTACAAGTTCCAGCAACTCCGCAATAGCGGTCTGCCGACGCTCACGTGTCGACATGTGGTGCACAACAGCGATGCAGATGACAAAGTCGGCAGCACCCTTACGGTAAGGGAGAGCGAAGCCGTCCGCAACAGCGACATCAACGTCCGATACCCTAGGATCAAGCTCAGCGCCGTCTTCCCGTGGCCGACGGAGCTCAGTACGGGCAAGATGGACAAGTGCCTGGCTTCGGTCTGAGCCAAAGATGTGGACACTCGGGTTGACGCGCAGATACTTGCCGTTACCGCAACCAACGTCCAGACCGACACTCCCAGCAGGCTGGGTTTCAAGGAATCTGGCAACGCGGGGCCAGGGCTTGTGACGAGTAGCTGAGAAGTGCGGTGCGATTTTCTCATAGACTGCGTGGACGTGGGTAGCCTCGTACGTCTCGGGCGCCTCTTCCGCTGCCGATTGTGAGAAGGTCTCTGCGGGGGCTTGATCTCGAGCTCGATCCTGAGCCGGAGTTTGAGCTGAAGTTTGCTGTCCGAGTGGTCTGTTCTCTTGATCTAGTCCAGCCGGTGTGGCCGATGGAACGCTTGCCATGACGAAAAAGAGACAGACGATCGATGACTGTTTGCTTTGAAGTTCCGTGCAGGTTTTCCTACAGGGACTGACTGGACGTGCAATCCTTGGCTGTGAGACTCAAATCTCAGGAGGGGCGTGTGAGATTTGCAGTGAATTGTTTGAGAGAGCTCAGACTTGTCACAAATGAAATGGTTGGTTGGTTCTTCAAGTTTGTTGGCGGTTTCTGTATATGGCAACTACTAATTTCTCAATATCCAGGTATTGACTGCCCTGGCTCGGCTGTGGCCCGCGATTACCTTATTAGTGGAGACTGGAGACCTTGTTTAGGCGGCTCCGTTTTGTGGCTTGAGTACTCCGTAGCCAGAACGGATATTGACTCGTTATTTCTTTCAAGGTCAACACAGACGTCGATGAGGGACGAGCGACAAATACAAACGCGACTAGGCAATATAGCTCATGCTAATATATGATCCAACTTAAGCGAACGTACGAGTCTCAGCCAAATAGGTAGTCCAACGACCCCCCTGCGAGCGGGATATCTGCGACTGTGCGTCAACTTTAATACGAACAACAACTCTCTGTACGTAATGGATGAGGTCTAGATGAAGCTATGTTGAAGATTACAGTACCTGAGCTATCTAGAAACAGTAGGTCCTATGGTACGTACATGATGTTGACAATCAGAAATTCCAAACGTCAACTAATCCTTCCCCTGTCAGATTTTGAGGCCCCTAGTCATGAACACCTCGGATCCGCTTCCAGGCCTCAAAGCTTCAATTCATTTGGGGGTCTTGATATCGTCGACCCCACAATCTCATCTCTCTATTACATGGATCACAGAAGGATCGCTGTTATAATAGTATCACATCGCATCTTCACATTCTCACCACCCAATCCCTTGAGAGAATGCCGCAAATCAGTCAGCTTTCCAACACCCTTTTGGTGGCTTGTACGCCCCCTCTACTACAGCTCGCGTGTCATCCAAGGTAGCCTCGTGCTGCATGCATAATGCATATCTTCAGCAGATGAGAGCGTTCGTATCAGGGATCCGCGACACATGTGGGTGGGCATGGGTGCTCCCGCTCGCTCGCTTGCCTGAAGAACTGGCAGGGCTGCACGTCATCTCAGGTCGAGACCAAAAGACTCCGACTTCTCCGACTCTTTTTCAGGCCTCAATGGACGGATCTGCTCAGAAATTGGTGCCTTGCCTGAGAGCGATCATCTTAGCCGCCCATCCCATTCACCTCACCTATTCAGGTACCTTGGTTGCAAAAGGGGCAACATGGCGCCAAAATGTCTTACAATGCCACGCCATGCTTCCCGTGTCGCCTATGGCTTGGCTAAGAAAACAGCCATCGCACGTTTGATGATTGCCAGAAATCTCAGAACAGCCCCCCCCTGCCATGAATGGATGGTTGCTGCATCTGACATGAACCGTTAATCTCACTCTCCCGCGCGTAGCGCCGGGACTTTTCACCCGTCGTAGTATGCATCTTATGCGCATCTTATACTCATGTGTTAATCACGATGCAGGGTGGCGGCACTAATCAATGCTTCGGAACATCCTTGTATATATCATGTCACCCAGCTCTTATCTCATGGCTACTTGAAGCATTGTACGTTATACAGTTCATTTCCTGCCAGTGTTGAGAGGGCTGTTGGCGTCAAATACATCGGTGGTGATGAGCTCAGGGTATGTCACCTCGCCCTGCTTCAGCGCACTATCCATGACTTCCATGATGGCAATACTCTCAGACCAAGGCATCGATGCGCTCTCCTTCTTTCCGTCGCGCAAACATCGCGCACACTCGTCAGCCTCCCAGAACATACCGTGGCCCCAGTTGTTACGCTTGGGGTCCGTAGGGATCGGGCAGGTCACCACCTCGACTTTGCCGTTGGCGTCTGACTTGATGACCTTGTATTCGGTAGGACGGTATGCAGGACCTGTAACTTGAATTTCACCCTTGGAACCTTGAATTCGGATCGCCGGGCCACCGGTGTAGTGACCGTCGACGTCGGTTGCGATGCGCAGCGAGGTGGTTGCAATGCCGACGCTCCTGTGCTTGGGAAATTGGCAGATGATACTTGTCGACTCGTCTGCGCCGGTTCGGTACTTGTTTATGGCAGCCACAACATTGGGCGCTTCCTTATCAGCTTCAGGCTGGACGTGGTACAGAGACTGGAAAACCCAGGTCAGGGAGTAGATGCCGAGATCAAGCAGGGCACCACCTGCAAGATCAGGGTTGACCATGCGGTTCGAATCAGGGAACTGGAGGTCATCACTCTCTGTGTTCTTGTTGAATGAGAGGTCGGCTACATGAGCGAGTTAATGACTGCTACGCTGAGGAGCGCTGGGGGGCTCAATGGGGGCATACTGACCGAAAGTTCTGTAAACATTGCCGATGACTCCGGACTGGATCAACTCCCGCACCTTGATGCTAAGCGGGAAATACCGTGTCCAGACAGCCTCCATGAAGAAGAGGTTCTTAGACTTGGCAACCTCATACAGCTTCTTAGTCTGCGCGACAGTTACGGTAAGGGCCTTTTCACAGAGGACATTCTTTCCAGCCTCAAGTGCCAGCATGGCGTTCTGGAAATGGTGGCTATGAGGGGTAGCAACATAGATGATGTTGACGTTGGGGTCAGCCACAAGCTCAGCGTATGAACCGTAAACGGCAGCTGAAGAGGGGCCATCAATCTTTTTGATGAAGTCGCGTGCTCGGTCGACAGAGCTGGAAGAGGCAACTGCAACAATCTCATGTTGTACGTCGTCGACTTCGCGTGTAGCGGGGTCTGTGAGAAGATCCTTGGTGAAGCCTGGTGGTGATGGTTAGACTACCAAAGGTAGTAATTTGTGATACGGAGTTGCAACTCACATTCTGCGATGCCACCAGTAGCCAGAATTCCCCATTTAGCAATGTAGGGTGCCATGATGGTAGTATTCTTATCAATCGTGAGGTTTATAGTTTGTGACAAATGATGCCCATGTGATAGATGAGTGAAAAGCGCGGATTGAATGTTCTCTATATGCACTCTTTGCAGTCAGTGACGTGACTTAAACCTGATAAGCTCCAACCCCTCAGAGCTATGGCGGGGCATTAATTACAGCTAATCCAATGATGTTTACAGTTGAGTGTGGAATTGCTTCACTTTGCATACCCGGTAACAAGGCCCGGCCTCCCGTTTCTCAGACAAAGTAGTATTTCTATTCTTTCGGTCCTCCTACGTCCGAGGAAACCTTGGATCCTGTGATACCCTCTCAACTCATTTGACATAATGAATGAAAGTCTTGCGCAGGTTCTTTCACGCCATGATGTGGGGAGTGCTCGTAACATCATGGACTTGAAGTGAGACATTTGTCTCCGCTTCATTCCGAATTCATCACTATAGTTCAGAGTCAATAACACTACGGGTATATGTAGCCGGTTTGAGGCTCAACATGTCGCAACTAATATCAACAACGTTGACCTCTATCTTCTCCTGACGTCGCCATTCGTATAAAACCTTATGAATCTTCTTCACTCAATGTGATTAAATTGATCCATCTACGACTGAGCCGATTTATTCAATTATAACGTTCATCATGGCCGACAAACTAGCAAAGGACATGACCCTCAAGGGTTCATCCACCACCATGCCAAAACTCATATATGGTACAGCTTGGAAGAGAGAAAGGACAGCAGACCTCGTTTATACTGCCCTGAAGTGTGGTTTCCGCGGTGTCGACACAGCAGCCCAGCCTGAGCATTACAACGAGGAAGGTGTAGGGCAAGGTGTCAAACGAGCCATCAAAGACCGCATTGTTAAGCGTGAAGGACTATTTGTAAGTCTCTTTACATTTTATATCTAAGGTTAACTGACTTTACCTACAGCTCCAAACTAAATTCTCGCCTCCGGCCATCCAAGGTGAAAACGCACCTTATGATTTCAAGGTACCAGTTGTGGATCAGGTTCATCAGTCTGTGCAGTCCTCACTCAAGTACTTCACAATCGAGGGCGAGGAGCCTTATCTTGACAGTATGCTTCTGCATACTCCCCTGACAAATATCGAGGAAACCATCGCGGCATGGAAGACACTAGAAACTTACGTGCCCCATCAGATTCGTAACCTGGGCATCTCCAACATCGAGCTTCCCATTCTCAAGGAGTTGCATGATGCAGTCACTGTGAAACCAAGCGTCGTCCAGAATTGCTTCCACGCGGGCACACTCTTCGATGTAGAACTCAGAGCCTACTGTCGACGGCAAGAGATCGCATACCAGTCTTTCTGGACACTCAACGGTAACCCAAAACTCGCTGCCAGCATGCCTATCGGAATGGTTTCAGAGAAAGCTGGCGTTGAGTTTGTGGCGGCGTACTATGCTCTTCTCTTCGGCCTTGACGGAGTTGCAGTTATAGACGGAACGACAACGGAAAGCCACATGAAAGATGACCTCGAAGGGATTGAGAAAATTGCATCTTGGGCGGAGGGTAGTGGTGTAGATGAGTGGACTCGTGCTCTATCTGAGTTTAAGCAAAGTATTGGGGATGTTCGAAAATGATACCCTACACCCAATAGACGTGGCATTCTCGACCCGTGTATAAATCTTATGTATTTCAACCTTGTACTTCCATGAGAAGACACACAAGTCGAATCCATTTCGAGTCCTTGTTTTTGATACAAAAAGTTGTTGTTCTGTCCCCACCCCAACTAAACTCTGGTACAGCATCATGCTGTGAAACGAAGTACCCATTATGCTGAGTACAACTTCCTGAAACTGGATGACCTATCAGAAGCTCCTTGAATACCTTGAGGCTGTAGACATCTTAGTCATGAGATCTGGATACCTGCTTCACCAATGAGTGGATGATGGCCCTTCACATTCATCTACAATGATACAACGACCAAGACAGGCCTTTTTGATCTTTTTATCTTTTTCACGTTAAACTCTTCTCCTTAAGTTCATCTATTCCTAAATTAACCAGTGCAAAATGCTTAATCATGAAGAAAAAGCTTCTCGCTGACTTATCGCTCCTGCTCTTCGGGGTATGTTCAGTCCATCTGTCCTTCCTTCTTTAACTTCGAGCCCCTCTTTCTTCCCTCACGCCTCATACTTGTCTACAATTCTCATCATTTCATTACCGTACAATCGACCTCGCAGCTACAATTTTTTATCTTACGGAGAATATCGAAGTCCATGGCCATCTTCGCACTTTCTATCCTTATCACCACCATTTCCGACTGTTCAGATCAGCAATGTCACCAAAGGATGATGACATAGGGACCATGGACAGAAGTCCTACGCCTGGAATTGAGACCAAGATCTCAGAGTATAAAAACTTGATGAGTCCCGAGTCCAACGCAAGCCCGGAGTTGCGAACAGACAAAAAGCTCAAGAGAAGAAGGAGAAAGGGCAACAACTGGACTCGCAAAAAGTGTACTCTGCGCTCACCGACGCAGACTCCCCATGCCTCGCCAATTTTGTCCCCGAAAATCAAGCAAGAAGAGTCTAATAATCTCATAAACTTGGGAGTGAAAGCACCAGGGGCACTGCGGAATATATATGACGGTAAGTCTTGCGAAATTATCAACCAGCCCGGATTGCCCCAGTGACAGAAACTGGTGTACTGCCTAAATATCTGCAAACTCATTCATACTCAAACTTGCAGTAAATACACCTTGATTCTTCTATATATTTACACAAGCCCCCATCTTTCCACACTGTTTTCCTTCGTCTGACTGTTAGTTCAGACGAGAGCAACACCTCTTCCTAAGCAATATTCTCTTTATCCTTCCTTTGCACATGCCATCAGCATAATTTGACAGTGGGTGTTTACCTTGTCGAGCACTTAACTTACTGACACTCTTTATTATAGACTCAAATATGGATATTCGTCGAGCCGCCGTTGAGCAAGACTTTGGTCTTCGCAGAAGAAGTACTGCCCATCCGTACCTACCATACTGTACGTTTTCTAACATTTACTTCTAGATACAGGCACGATGTATAAGCCTAAAGTGCCTGTTAAGAGCATCGAACAGACCGAACCCTTGCTATTTCAAGAGACTCCATTACCAAGCCCGGCCGAACCCCGTCAAATAGCGCCCAAAAAAGAAGCACCCAAAAAAGAAGCATCCAAAAAAGAAGCGCCTAAAAAGGGAGTCCGCTCCATCTTGCCAACTCCCGAAACTCCACGACATGATCGCTCTCTAACCACTTCTCCCACAAGCCACCACGAAAAAGTCGCCTCTTCCCCAAACAGCAAATCCTCCAATATATGTTGCAGCTGCGAGTCCGAGACCGGTGACGAAAGCCCGATTATTCCTCCTCACTTTCCACCCAATCCTATTTCTCGACCCAGTCGAGAAGCTGACATCTTCTGGCGAGATGCTTGCATGGAAGTTCAGTCCACCGATGAACCTGTCCATGCGCACGACGTCATTGTGCGAATCATGACCAGAAAAGGAGGAATCGCGAGGTCGTGGCCAAGACTTGAAGAGGGCCTAGCCGCAATCAAGATGATGGGAAAGGACACAATCGACATCGCCGAGATCCTGCGTCGACAAGAGGAAGAGGAAGCAATTGCCAAAGCTAAGGAGGAGCGCTGCTTAGCCAATAAACGACTATACAGACCTCGTGGCCAGATCGACAGAGAACGAACTAAGCGACGAGCGGCCCTGGCTGCGCAAAAGGCACGGGGACCGGAGACAGATCGCGCAGATGATACCCCTGAATAGGATGTGGATGATGCTGACGAGAACCCAGCGAAGGGGCCAAGAAGGATACCGATATCTAGAATGATTTCAGGGAGACAAGCTCCGAATACATGCACAACAACACAGTGGTTGACTGAAATATAAGGAAACAGAGAGTCAAGGCGTTCGGGACAAAGCATATGGAACTGGCAGCCACTGGAATCTCCACTCGTGTCCCAGGACGGTGGTTCTTGAGCTCACATCGCTCTACTAGCTTGAAGTGTTTCAGCATTACGTTGCCAAATACCAACAAACCGCAAGTGGCTTTTAACAAGTCTTTTTTATATTCTTCTAGCATATTCTTTATTTTTGATCCTCCTTCCCGATGTCCTTTGCAAACGTATTTGCAACAATAAAGGGGAAGCAGGCTGTCGCCTCCATGTAGACCTTGACGTTGTCCGCTCCGATCTTGATTTTGCCCCATGATACAGCTTCATCTGGCCTGGCACCAGCATCACTACCGTCGAACTCTTGTGCTGTATTGATGTAGACAGCTGATTCGGCGCCGTTGCGCATCAAGCATGCGTTGGCAATGTGGTGCTTGACGATACCGCCTCCGAGGATGATCATACCGGCTCGCTTGGCTCGAACAGCAATCGTGTTGATGCGACGGATATCCTCGACCAAATCGATCTTCAACTGCTGAGGCGAGGACTTGAAAGTATGGAAGTAGAGCATATCGCCCAGACTGCCATCGGTGATGGCGGGGCAAAACACAGGGATGTTGTTCTTATACGCCCAGTAATAGACGGATCGCTCGTCGTTTATCTCCTTACCCAAGCGGTGAATTACCTTGGATGGTGTCCAATTAATTTCCTCTTCCGTGCCCTTGCTGGCCTCTTGCTCTTCAAGCATCTTGTCAAGGATAGGAACGACCCAATCCTCGAAGGCACAGTAGTTGGCATTTGGAACCACGAGATTTCCAATTCGGTTGAGACCCTTGCGACGGAGATCGGCTCCAGGGGTGCTGAAAGAGCCAACGTAGGTGTCGGCAAGACACTTGATGAAATCTTCCTCGACACCACCAGCAGTGGTGACGATACACGAGACATGGTTGTGCTCTACGAGCCAGCGCAAGACACCTCGAAGACCCGACGAGATGAGATTGGAAGTATAGCCCAGGAAGATGGTGGTCTTGTCACCAGTCTCGGGGTCTTTCCACGCACGCTGCAAATTGTTAGCCAGCCTGGCTCTTGATCATGTCAGAAGACCCTGGTGTAGAATCTCCCGAGCGGAGCGCAGCGCACCATGTCGTTGATGATCCTCACGGCTTCACACATGGAAGACGCTTGGAACCCCATGTGGCGCATGCCCTCGAAGAGATCCTCTGCAGTGATGGGACCCTTGAGCTTGTTGAAGTCCAGCTCCTCAACCTTCTGGGCATCCTTGGGCATCTCTTCGGATTTGACGAGGACAGCCTCTGTGGCCGCCGCGGGCGGAGCATCAGAGTTGGAGGCCATCGTGGTTAAGTTGTGAGTCGTAAGTTGAAAATATGGATAACACAAAATTTGACAGAAAGGCTTAGTAAAGACTCGGCCAAGCTTGATTCGGTCCGGAGTACAAGCAATCAAGGGCTGGCACGTAAAGCAGAGACTATTCTTGAAATATATTTTTCACGAATATAAAGTCCGAAATTTGCCTCTGAACCTTTGTCCAGCCGTTACAACTATTTTTCATGATTTCTTCCGTGCCGTTTCTCAGCTCCACATTGGACATCTTGAAAACGGCGGGGTCTATCTTGACGGAAGAGGCGTGCATGTATCGCTCCACAACCAATTGTGGCCATTCAAGGTCTAGCGTCTCGCGGCAATTCTGGCCCCCTGGAAGATGCAACTGTAAAAGGAAAAGGCCGTTCTCATCCACCACTAAGCGCCGCGCGACAGTGTGCCCATCCTAATTTGCAGCAACAATGGAGTCCCAGTCGCTTACGCTAAGGCCACGAACTGAGGCTGCACGCTTGAGGCTTGTCCTGTTCTTGATTCTGCAAACCTTCAACAACATCCATCGCAAAAGGCACTGTCGCCCTGACGGTGCAACCGCATTTTCATCGCCCATTAATCGCAGCGTCTTTAATATTCCGACACGATATCGCTAATACGTATACGCCTGTTTCGACTTTTCGTTTGATACTGCTTTTCGTGATCAAGACGCGACTGACGACGACATATCGAGTTCAAAGTTCACCCGCCTCCTCAATAAAACCGTTTACCTTCGAAAAGGCTCTCGATATCTAGATTTTACAGTGGATATTACGGAATTAGCATTTGAGTTTGTGCATGGGCTGCACACCACAAGTACGGTTCCTTCGGGTTTCCCACAGCCCTTGAAAAATGTAAGGTTACAACATCATCCCAGTGCCCTAGAATTTCAGCCAAATGCGAAGAAATCGTCGCCCAAAACACCGCAAACCGCGGCGCCGAAGCCGTTCGCCCCCTTGGCAACCTCCTGTGTGCTGACTATCTCTGTCAAACAGGGCTCAAAGATACCCACGTTACGAAAGATCCAGATCCCCGCGTGATCGCTCACCTGACCGATTCGACAGAGGCGGCGCACAATATGGCGATGGCGACAGACGCCGACCGTCTGAAGCCCGACCAGGCAATGGTGGCTTCCCGCCAAATCGCGACTTTGGCGATCCATTGCGGCGCGAGCCCCCTCGTGGTCCAAAAGCCTTGATCGATGCACCTAGTGGGCCTCGTGGCGGAGGATTTGGAGGAGAATTTAGAGGCCGGGGTCGTGGGCGTGGCCGCGGATGGTCTTCAAGAGACGACAGTCGAGATCGAGGTCGAGACAGGGACATGGACTTTCGTGACCGTTATCGCGATGACCGAAGCCGTGAGCGCGATCGCGAGAGGGACTGGCGCGAGCCCAGAGATTTTCGATCACGTCGTTCTCCTATCGGTCGCGCAAGATCGCCTAACCGAGACTTCCGAGACAGAGACCGCGATGGACCTCTTGGCGTAGACGCAGATAGATCCCGGCGTGGCTCTCGAGATGGGGGGCCACCTTCTGCAGGATCATCATCATCAGATCCCCAATTCAACATGGCGCCTTATGCTCGCGGTGGAGGTTTCCATCGAGGTCGTGGGCGAGGAAGGGGAGATTGGTCTTCAGAAAGAGGTCGTGGAAGAGGACCATATATGGAGGATAGGGGCGATCGCTACCCACGCAGTCGATCTCAAGAGGGTCGATGGGGGAGGGAACGCGATGAAAGAGACCGCATGGAGCGCATGGATCGTTATGCTGACCCAGATACCCGACACAACAACCGAGGAGACGAACGCGGGGACCCTCGAGATCGTGAATTGTTCAGGAACAAAATGGAAGCTCGCGCCAACGCGGGCCACGATTCAGGACTCTCTAGTAAAGAGGTATCGCCGCCGCCTCCTGTTGCGCCATCTGCTCCCGCTTTTGGATCTTCGGCTGGTCGACTGAGTATAGGAGAGGGATATGTTTCCGCCAGCGCTGCCACGAAGATACCACCTACCGCACCCCGAGCTTTTGGCGATCGTCCTCCGTCAGCTGGACATGATCCAGCTATGCCTCCTATGGGTATGGGCATGGGCATGGGTATGGGTATGGGCATGGGCATGGGTATGGGTGTTGGCATGGGCATGGGCATGGGAATGGGAATGGGCAAGACGATGCTTCACGATGGTCCTTCGATTCCGGTCGGCCCACGAGCGCAGCAACCTCCTCCACCAAGACCTTCCAGCAAGCAATGGATCAATCCAAACCTCAAAAAGGCACCGGATTCGCCCAAGATGATGAGGTCCCCGAGTTTCGTACAGCAGCGACCGGCTATGCGACGTGGTAGTTCTCAGTACGATCATTATAACGAGGATGAGAGGCGACCGCGTAGTAGCGATGCAAAGTCAGACACTCATTATGACAATCGGGCTCGATCTAATTATAGCGCGGAGCCAGGAGAAATCACCGTCAAATCCGAGCGAGAATCGCAATCTGCAAGAGCATCGATCGATAGAGATACACGACCTATTAATGCTTCTAGACGGGATTCTTATCGCTCTGGTCCATCACCCACCATGGAGAACATGCCGAGATTCAGCCAGATAGCCGAAGAACGTGCAAGAGAGATGAGAGAACCCCCGAAAGAAGCGCCAAGGCGGAAACGCGTTCGACCAACTCTCAAGGTGGTCAGGTTCGAAGTGCCCCCTAAACCAGCCCCTGTGGAACAGAACTCGGAATCCGATGACGACGACGACATGGCCGACTACTTCGATATGGAAATTGGCAAAACGGAGGCTGAACTGAGCAAACTTGAGAAGCCAAAGTTACCAACTCAGGTCATAGCTCGGTTTGCCGCTCTTTCCCATGGTTCCATGGTCAAGATTGTCGGGGAACAGGACGAGTTACTCAAGATGGTGGAAGAACTTCCCGAGGCGGCGAGCAAACTTGCCGTTGAGAAAACCAAGGAGCCCGTGCCCGAAGAACAAAATGACAAACTGGACGTCGAAATGACAGATGCTATCGAAAACGCCACTCCAGTCAAACCCGAGCCACCGCAGCAGCCACAACAGGAAGACATAAAGCTGGAGCTGGAGTCGGAGATTCATGTCAGGAGGTCGGAGGAGCCAGTCGTTGAGCCGGCCCTGAAGCCATTGCCAGAGGTTACCGAAGAGACGACGGAACCAGTCATCGAACAACCGACCGAGAAACCCGAGAAGTCCTTGGAATCTGCTGTGAAACCCGCTGAGAAGCCAGCCGAGACACAACTTGATGAACCCATCGCGCAACCTGACAAGAAACCAATTCAGCTGGCCGAACATGCAAGCAAGGATCTGGAGGAAAGTTCTAACGAGAAGCCTGTTGAGAAGGTTGCCGAGAAGCCTGTCCAGGATGTTGTCGAAGATTCTGCACCTGAACCTGTTGTGGAAAATGCCAAACAGGGGCCTGTCGCTTCAGCATCTGAACCCGAGGCTGAAAAAATGGATATTGACGAACCTGCCGTCGAGACTGCACCAGCTGCGCCCGAGACCACGATACCTAATACTGACAGGACAGTCAAAGATCCAGTTCCTACGACATCTGAAACTGTCGCCAAAGAGCTCCCAGTTGAACCTATTGAGATAAGCGATATAACTATACGCATGAGCAATGAAGCTCTTGCAAAGAAACCTGAAGAAGACAAACCAAGTGAGATGTCCGTGGAGACTCGTCCTGAGACGCCTTCGCAAGTACAGGCAGAGAGGCCGAATGATTCTCCTTCAGAAACCTCCCCAGGAAAGCGCAACCAGACTGTTGTAGAAACGCCGGTGAAAGCACCTGCCGAACCTCAATTCCAGACTCCAGCAGAGAAGTCTGAAGTCACTCCGCACAGGCACATTGAGAGCGAAAACACCCCTCTTTCTGTTATTGCGCCAAATATTGTTTTGCAGACAACCGAGACAGCTTCGAAGCCTCCCAGCACACCGTCGCAGGTCGACGACGACGAAACCGAGTCCGAGGACGATTCTTTCATGAATTTGGACACTGTCCGACAATATATGACCACGCCGCCGATTGATAGCCTTCCAAACTTTAGTTGTCAACCCTGGGACCAGGACAAGGAGTTTATGAGCAACCTTGAATCAGACTCGTTCCTAGACGACTTTGTTCTTGAGCACTTCGACAAGCTGCATTTGGAAAAGTCTGCGGAACAAGGCCATGACAAAAAGATCTACTCTGAAAACTACCATCATTACCTGGACTTTACCATGTCAAACGACCCTGCTGCTGTAAAGAGCCGTGGAAAGTTTTCGGTCTCGACAGGCATTGAATTCACCGGCACAGTGACTCCTGAACCAAAACATGAGGGAAGCGGTCGTGGGCGTCGTTTCGCAACTGAGCGAGACCTGGAACGAGTATTGCAGGCATCGATGCGCGAAGATGAGGAGAGGAGAGAGCGCGAGCTTCGAATGCAGCAAGAAAAGTACCGCACGGATAAGGAAGCCGTCATTCCAGATATGATTTGGACACAGGAAGAAAAGGACAGTACCAACTATATTGACAAGAGTGGATACACGCCTGTTGACCGTTTGGTATCAGCATGGCGTATCTTGCCTCCAGTCAATAATTTCACCGAGGAAGAGGCCAATCTGTTCGAGAAGAGATACTTGGAGGCACCCAAACAATGGGGCAGGGTCGCGGAAGCTATCCCTCATCGCAACTTTGGCGCCTGCATCCAGTATTACTACATGAATAAGAAGAACCTCAACTTGAAAGAGAAACTCAAGAAGCAGCCTAAGAGGCGCAGAAAGGGTAAAGCGAAGCAACGGTCTAGTGCACTGGTATCGGAATTGGGTAATGGCGACGGAGAGACGGAAGAAAACCATGACACGGGAGAGAACGGTGAGAGAAGACGACCAAGACGAGCGGCTGCGCCGACTTGGGGCTTTGAACAACCTCCAATTGACACAGAGGCCTCGACGCCCAATGCTACACCTGGCAGGCGCGGAGGTTCTGCAAAGGTTGATCATCCCGAAAAGGTGGACGGAAGAAAGAGACGAAGAGGTCCAAAGGAGAAGGAGCCCAAAGCGCCGAAATCAAACCAGACTTTGGCTGCGGCACCAGGACCTGCCAAGGGGCGCTCGCGATCCAACTCAAGAGCGCTCAACACAGATGGCACCACGACTCCTTTGCCACTCCCCGAAGGTCATCGTCTACCAACTCAGTTCGAGCAACACCCAGCCGGAATACAGCCTCCTTTCTCTGTACAACAACAGCCCATACAAACTTTGGAACGTCCTCCGCCTGTTGCCTCGACGTCCATCTCTGAGGTTATGGCAGCACCATCACTTCGACCTGACCCCCCTCCTCAGCCAGCAATGGCCACTTTCAACTTGACTCACCAACCATCAGAGCGTAAAGCACCGACACAAGCATCTAGTTATTGGAGTGTGTCTGAATCTAATGACTTCCCACTCCTCCTGCGCTCGTTCGGCTTAGACTGGACAGCTATTGCAGCCCACATGGGCTCTAAAACTGCTGTTATGGTATGTTTGCCGTTTCTTTTCACATAACCAAGTACTACTACTAACAATAATGATAGGTGAAAAATTATTATGTTCGTCAAAAGGATCAAGGCAAATCCGAATGGGAGGGACTTGCTCTTGAAGCTGAGAGGAAGAAAGACTGTGGTGAGAAATTGCCTGACCCACCTCAGCCATCAACAGGAGGGCGAGGAAGGAGATACGACAGCTCGACAGCTGCTTCTCGGCCTCTTGCTGTTGCTCCAGGAATTGAAATGCATAGTGAAGCGCCACAGCCCAAGATGGAGCCTGCTGGTCAGCCTCCTCGTGGTCCGCAATTCTCAACCTTTGGGGGGGTTCCTATCGCACAGGCTCCTATTCAACAGCAGCAGCAGCAGCAGCCACTTGTTCAGTCACAACAGCCTATGGTCAGTCAGCATCCTGTAGCTCAACCGGTTGCTCAGGTCATGTCACCTGTCCCAAGGCCCTTGCAAGCACCTGTACAACAATTCAGACTGAACGAACGCGAGCCCGCAGCACGCGTGCCGCTTCCACAGAAGGCCTCCTCCAGACCTCCTGGCGTGGAGTCACGAGAGCAACGGCCTCTGGCTGCCGCTCAACCACTACAGCCGTCTCGAAACGAGGCTGCTATGATGGAACACAATGCTATGATGGAACGTCAGAAGATGGAGATGCAGATGCGAGAACAAGAGCAACAACGCGAGCTAGCTCGACAGTCAGAAAGGCAAACTTTACGTGTCAAGCAGGAGCGCGAGATGACACCGCAGCCTCATCATTACGAGCCGTATGGTCATCATCGCCAACAGGGAAGCCTCGGAAGCCTCGGAAGCCTGGGTGGCCAACCATTGCCAAGGCCGCTACAGGAATCTGGACGTCCTCAATCGTATGGTCCTCCTGTGCAGCAGCAACAGCAGCAGCAAGCTCCTGTTCAGCCCGTACGAAACCTAATGGGCGAGCAACCTCAGGCGCGGTCGCCTCAGATGGGCACACCTACTAGCCGTCCCGTGTCTTCTCTCCAGCAACGACCTTCTTCGGGCTCAATGCACGATACATTTGGCTCAGTGACACCCCAGTCTGGCACTCCGGTTCAAACTCCAGCAGCAGCACCACCTCGTCCGCCAGAGCCTCGTAAGGGAGGCCTCAACATTATGTCGCTGCTCAATGACGATGATCCTCCTCCACAGCCCAAGCGAGTGAACGATGTGACAAGCACTCCTACAAGACCCTCGCCCACTCCTCCACCGCAAACCAACATGGGTGGCCGTCCACTCCCAGGACCAGCACCCCCGTCACAAATTCGACGTGAGCCAGAATCATACTCACCCTTCGCTCGAGGTACACCAGGAATGCCACCTCTCAAGCCAACTTTTGCGGATTCTCCTCAGCCCCAGCATATGGGCGCCTCGAGGGCGTCGATCGGAGTATCGCACGAAGCTGCTGCCGCTGCGGAACGGGACTACTATAGGCAGAACCCTTACCAGTCAGCAAACCACAGCCGGACAAACTCACCTCAAGGTGGCCATCGCTACCCTCCCCCAGGCCCCCCTCAGTATCAGAATCAAGGATACCCAACGTCATACGCCTCTACAGGTCAGCCAGCACATGCTGGATCACCGGGTGGTCAGTATGGTCATCCTCCATCCTCTTCTCGTTCACGAGAGGTCCCACAGGGTGGCCGTGAAACTTCATGGCCCTCGCCGGCCCAGCAAGGCCATCCCAGCATGCAGCAGCCCGCCGGTTGGCCATCGCAACCAAACACATCACAGCCACCGCCTCAGCAGCAGTCGTGGCCTCCGCAGCATCCTTCATCCAAGCCTCAAACACCAGGGCCGTCTTGGGCCGCATCACAACCACCTTCTCAGCCACCACCCCAACAGGGTCACCACATGCCCATGAGAGATGACGGACGAGCCCCTTACTACCCTGGCGGAGGTAACATGCCACCACAGCAACATCAGATGCAGGGCCGCTACCAGCCTCAAGTCTCGCGTGGGCCTGAACAAGTGCCCCCGCCTGGGCAAGTATACCCCCGTTATGCCTCTACTCCTGGCCCTGGGCAGCCACGAGATCCCAGAGAAATGCCTGGTCGCAGCTTTACGCCTGCGTATGACGCGCGTGGGCCACCCCCTCAAGGAGGTCCTGTATACCCTGGCCATGACCCCCGAGATCCCAGAGATCCCAGAGATCCCAGAGACCCCCGAGATCCAAGGGATCCCCGAGACATGATGAGAGGAGCATTGAGACCGCACGAGTACGAGAGACATCCGGATCCTTATAGTAGAAGATGAATCGATTAGATTTTCGTTGGATGATTTACATGCTGAGCTTCGTTGTAAGCATTCTCAGGGAGTTCGGTGCAAGCAAACATGGCGATGGTTTTGCAATTCATTTAGTCGTTAGGTTTATGTAAATATATTGTGCATGTTTCGATACAGCACTTGTCGTTTTGTTTAGGTCCTATAAGCATGAAGCGGAAATTCACTTTTCTACAATGCATAACTCTTTCTAATCTCTTGACGCTCAAAGGAATGTCTACATTTATAATCACTTCTTGTGACATGACCGTCTGTCTTGAAGATATCCCTTTGTTTTATTCAAGGTGTCTCACGGTCAATCTAGAAAGAGATATAAGCCTAATAGTAATACCTTAGTAGTGCAACAGTATGAAGATAACAGTAGTCAAGTAAATCAAGCCCTAGGGCTCCAAGCCAAACCTTGTATCGAAATATAAGCTCTGAACAGATTGTAAAGAAATCCCCCCCCATTCTAAACAAATCCCTGTATGGAAGTGGTAGCCGTATCTGTACGCATTTGCCTCTTTACTGTAGTCTACAGAGTCGAGGTCTATACCATAAGATATACTATTATGGCTATTCCTGATTAGCTTCCCTTATTACAGCAAAGGTATATGTCTTATCGTGCGGATCTCGACTCTGCAGACCACAATAATGAGGCATGTGCCTACAGGAACGGCTACCTTTATCATTATATGGATATGTTTACCAAGAGGTTAGCCAGGAACCCAGCTCATGTTAGGGTGTGTGATGCCTTTGTTGCATCATGACAAGTGCCCCACTAAAGCAAATGCCCGCCATGAGTAAACAACCCCACCAAAGAGACAAGACGCGCCAACCGCGTTAAATCCAACGACAACCTTGCACAAACTCGCAGAAACAGTCTCATCATGGCTTCACATTCGAGATCTGCATCTGCCATGGGCGGTCATGAAAAGACATACTTTGAACAGCAGCGCGAAGCTCTTCTCGGCGAGATTGCAATGGCAAGTTATTGTCTTTCCTCATACGAGAACAAAGTACTAACAAGTAGCAGAGCTTCGAACATGTTCTGGCCAACATCAACAAACTGAACCGATCTCTCGAGGCTGTCACGGCGGTATGAGTAGTCATCTACTACACTGTTTTGGGTGGTTGTACTAATTAGTTCGTGCAGGTCGGCAATGAATTCTCTTCTGTCGAAGCGCTTTGGTCACAGTTTGAGAACGTCATGGGGAAAGATGAAAAGGCAGAGGGTGAAGCGGGAAAGGCTGATCAGACGGAGCGACATGATGAGACTATGGAGGGGGAGACGACGGTGAAGCATGAGGAGGCTTGATAGAGAGAAGTTGGTGATTTGATACCCCGTGGAAAAGATACGAATGAATGAACAATACATGAAATATTACAAGTACAAAAAGATATGTTCCATGTTGGTTTCTTGAGCTGCCTAGAAGTAAGTCACATGTAGAGAATGTTTATGTCACTAGAGGGCAAAGGTTTATTGTTTAAAAAATCAATTTGTGTTCTGGCTACCTATGTTCTTAATTCTGATCTGATACCTATCTCTATACAACTTGTTTGATTGCAAGAGACATCTCCCTCAAAAGTAGCTATTCAAGACTAGAGCAACTCTTTCGTCCAAAGACATTTCTCGGGGGTCGTTAGTAAGCCAAGCAACAGTCCAAGGTATAGCAAGTAAATTCGTGGCATGCTCTTGATGCGTCATGCGTTGAGATTCCAGAAGCCTTTCCAGCAGCTCCTGGCTGGAACAAGACGTCGCTCGTGTAGTGAGCATGAAAACAAACAAAATAATAAAGATATTCCCCCCTGGCGCTTGCGCTGAGGAATCTAATCATACTAGTTGGTCGTTGCTGTTATCAAAAGGATGTTGGTATAGTATGTAGTCTATAACTCGCAGTACAAACAGCGCCAAAAAAAAGCAAATCGTGCAAAGTGTAAGTCTGATGTCCGTTCTCGTTCGCGGGCGCTCGCTCGTAATCGTTTCCCCGATCGTCGTTCAGAACTCGCACATACTCTGCCGGTCCTAGAATAGTATAAAAACAAAAACATGCGCAAATCGCTCGAGATCCTAAGTGCCAGCTGTTCCAAGGAGGCTGTTTGCCAACTTCTTCATCCAGATAAGTCATCCAAATTGTAGGAGGGTATCATTCGTCATGTGTATGAGATGCTCTAGGCGTCAGGCGTAACTCGTGTCGGTTGGGGTTCTTTTTTTTCCGTCTTTTTTCCTTTTCCCCCTTTTTTTGGTCTTTTCTTTTTTTCGTTTGGTGACGTTACCAATCAACAGTCTCACCTCTCTTCCAATGTATCCAATTAGAAGAAAATGTCGGTAGGATCCTCAGGGCCGACGTTGTTGTCGCCCTGGGCCTGGCCAGCGCACCACTCGGTGGCACCATAGGAGTCAGGACTCTCTGGTTCAGCAATATCCAAGCGCTGGACCTCGCGGATGTCAATGTTCTCCTCTCGTTCAGTCTTCTTGACCAGCTCCATGGCATCGACCAGGTTATCGGCACGCTTGTACCCGAGGGACTCAGTGAAGCGATGGATGTTCTCTTCCATCTCATGGTAGCTTCGCTGCAGGTACTCAACACAGATCTCAGCGTCGGTGGCCTCCTTGTTGGCGAGGGCAGCACGCTTTTGAACCACTTCGAGGGCCTTCTCGAATTCGCGGCAGACCTTTCGGACGTGGCGGAAATGGGTCGCCTTGTCCTCGTCGGATACTTGGGCCTTCAGTTTCTTCTGAAGGTAGAGGTAGGTAACTCGCTCGGCACGATCCTCTTCGTCTTCGATGAGTTCATTTCGGGTGAGGGATGACTTCACCTCAGCTTGCAGGGTCTCTTTCTTCAGGTTCGCCACCTCGAAAGATTTCACGTCAGCGTTCCAAATTCGCATCGCCTCCTTGGGGCTGGAACCTCGGATCTTGGGGGCGTCAGGATGGTTCAAGGCGTCGCGTGTCTCGGACTGAGAGTTGATGTTAGTATCAGGAGCAGTAGTCAAATAGATGTGTACTCACAAGAGTGGGAAAGTATCCAAGATCAGAAAGTGTGTCGTCTTCATTCTCAGTAGTAGAATGGGGTCCGTGGAAGAACTTCAGAGCGGCGCGGTCTCGTGCCATCTCATGCTCATGCTCGTAAGTCTGATCAAGCCAAGCGCGTACACTAAACGAACCTTGACGGCCTATGAAAGTTAGCAATGTCAACAAAGGAAGAGGTCAAGAAATTCTTACCACAGAATCGGTCAGGGCTCTTCTCTCGGACGTTCTGAAGAGACTTAAAGAAGGCAGAATACTCTTCATTTTGGTGATGAACCATGGCAGCACGGGTGAGGGTTGCGCCGAGGGGAAGGGGAACATCGCCGTTTTGCGACCAGCTAGAGGTGGAAGCAGTATCATTTGTAAGAGCGGCGGCGGTGTCGGGCTCATGATCGGCCGGCTGTTCGTCATGGGGGTTCTGGGTAGAGACGGCAGCAGTAGCGTCGGGGGCAGTGAAGTCTTGTTCGATGGACTCCATGATAGGTTGCTCGTTGACATCAGCTCGTTCCTGAGCACCGTCGTGAGAGGGGGTAGTTGGGTTAGATGGGTTAGATGGGGTAGTCTTCTCAAAAACGACTGTTTCCTGAGGAAGAAGCTTGTTCTCCTCTTGCTCTTCATTATGGATATCATGAGGGGGCTGCTCGAGGTCCTCGGTCATCTCACGAACCTGGCGCTGCTCTACTTCTTCGCGCTGCTCTGACTCGCATTCAAGGAGCTTGCCAGTTCGATCAATGCCATTACGGTCGTACATCGCCTTGATTCGGCGATAGCAGTCTTGGTGGCGGGCATAAGCCTACAAGTTAAGATTAGATGTATTTATTTAATGTTATATAGAGACGGTTTTTACTTACCTGAGACAGAGTCTCATGGACCGGGGTAACATGAACTTCCTCATCGCTCATGACTGTAGAATCATCTGAGGTATTGTCAGTGCGGGCTAGCTAGATTTATATGGTAAACATACCATGGTTTGCATTTTGGATGACATGTTTGCCTCTGGGTCGTAGTCTAGGGTTATTGATAGTGTCATCAAATCCTAGTCATGTTAGCAACTACTCGGCAAACAACGTAGCAACAGTATTGCAGCAACTTACCTGGCATCGACTCGCTGTCGGAAATGACTCGTCCCGAGATTGGGCGTTTGGCCGGGATGGGCATCAAATCCTCAACAGACTTGTCAAACGCAGATAGGTCGGAGAAATTTCTGCCATACTTAGCAGTGGGAGGAGGGGTCGATGTGTCGAGACTGTCAGGGGGAGTCAAGGGACCGGAGAAGTTCCTGATTAAGTCACCCATAGCATTGTCTTCTTGAGGAAGGTTCCACTTGATAATGGGACGAAGGTTGTTAGAGGTTCTATCAAGTCGTTAATCTCGTCCATAATCGTCAAGTAGAATACAAGACAACAAAAACTTACTCGGAGTTAGGGAGCTCGTCTCGGGGCTCGTGTCGTCGAGTTTTGTTGGCCTTCTTTACAGATGGCGAACTCCTTCCGAGTCTGACAACTTTTCCCACGAAAGAAAAGATAGAGGAGGAGATACTGGACGGTTTCTTCTTCTTCTTTGGTGGTTCGGGGGTAGCAGTTCCCTGTTCGCTCATCATAGAAGGCGTAATGATAGAACCATGACACTCGACCGGTGACACCTTGCGCGATCCTTGAGAAGATCGGATATCGAAACTTACAGACTTGGGTTTCTGAACATTGTGAATAGTCGATGTCTGAATGTTGTCTGTGTTGACACAAGTCTCTTCGGCGATGTCGTTAAGAGTGGCCTGTCGGATAATGACGGTACATGTCGTGTGGATAGATGCGTTATCCGCATCGTGGGCAACACGATCGGTAGACTCCTGAGGAGTTGTAGGAGCGGTCTTTCGATCATCCTCGCTTTCTTTGGCGGCATTCACAAAGGACTTGAGGGCGGAACACTCCTGCTCCTCTTGTTCCTCGCCAATAGTTTCCAGTACATGAGGTACGTAGTGGGTAGTAGGGGCGGACCGGGTTCGCTTGTGCAGCTTGTTGCCGGACTTTGTGTCAAATAGGAAAGTCCACGCTGACTTCGCCCGTTGTTCGGGTGTCTTCGAAGCGTTTTCGTTTGAGGCTTGTTCAACTGTGAAGGGAACAAAGTCAGTCATGCGAACAAGCGAACAAGAGTGTTGTGCTTACGGTCCTGGACAGAGTCATCACTTGACTTTGTGCTACGGAAAACGCCTTGAGAGTGTCTGTTAGTATGTCGTTCTTGAATTGCCATTTAATTCTTCTCGCAGTCGTGAGTTTAGAAGGGCGATGTACTTACTGCGCATTTCGGCTGTAGCCTTGTGGTAGAAACCCTGAAACTTGACTTCATTTTCAGAAGATCGTGCTAGGGCACTGTCAGCGAGATATTCTCTAGGCTCAAGGATCTTGCCATCGTCTTTGGACTTACGTTCAGGTGTTCGGACATAAATGTCATCGTCGTTGCGGTGCTTCGCGAGGAAGGCTGCGATCCATTTGCTACTGCTCAGCGCAGCAGGGAGCGAAGACGAACCCTGCATTATCGCGGGTCGCTTCTGTAAGCTTGAGAGATCTAAAGATAGAGTGAAATGATGATAGCAAGATGATAATACTTGGTGGTTGTGAAGAGTTGTGATGTGTAATGTTGTGTAGAGAGCAGATGATATGATGGTGAGGATGTGAGGAAGAAAGAAGAAAAGCAAAGGTGTGAGGATGAGAAGAAGAATTTAAGGGATCAAAACAACAGAAGAATAATAAACTAGCGGCAACAGGTGAATGTGAATGTTGCATTGGCAACAGAGAAGCTGGCAGCTGTTGACGGTTGTTGACGGCCGGTTGGCATTGGCAGCATAGGAATAGGAGTTGGCACTGGCATGGCACTAGCATGACAGGCACTGACACTGGCACTCGCCCGGCAGTGCCAAACCATGCGTGTAGCAATGCCATTCTCTTTCACATAATGAGCATAGATAGTGGGCGAGTGAATGATGCGTATGAGATGGCGAGTCATCCAAGAAGGATGCCCTTAACAGTACGGTATCAGTAGTTCAACAATAGAATGATGTGTATAGGTAGGTGTAGGTAGTATTATTAATAATAGTACAATACATAATACGAGCGTCCGTCCGCTCGTAGCCATAGACTCCTTTTCCCTGATCTCGCCATTCTATAAGCAGTAATTGGTCCATACTAGCTAACCGACACTAAACCGACCGCGCCAAAATATTATTTACATGCCCGTACCATGTATCGATTTAGCCATTGCTCTATTTCTTCGCCTTTGCCTTGGTGGTCGTGGCCTTAGCTTTGGCCCGTCCTCGTTTGGGCTTCTCCTCCTCGTCGTCATCGTCGGCTGCGGCAGCGGCCTTGGTTGTCTTCTTGGTAGCCTTCTTTGCTTTTGGCTTCTTGATGTACTTGTCCTTCTTGAAATCGATCTCATCATCATCCTCATCGGCTTCAGGTGCCTCAACAACTTCAGCATCATCGTCTTCGACGGCCTCCTCCAGATCAGGAACCTCCTTCGGTTGAGCCTTGGGAGCGGTAACATTGCTAGCCTTCATGAAAGGAACAGGATGGCTCATGGCATTGTATCTGCGTGGAATGGTCAGCTGAGCACTAAAAAAGAAAAGTACAAACGGTTTACTTACGTTCTGGTGAAGGCGGCCTTGGTCTTTGTTTCAATCTTGACTTTGTCGCCGTCCATTTGTCCAACGCCGAGTTCTTGAACAGTGTCAAAATCTTCTCGAGTCAAGAAGTAGCTATCCATTAGATCAATGACGGGTCCTACGGCGTCGTTGTTCTGGTCTTGGAGTCGTCCAACAAGCTGTGTCCAGAGAGCAGGGAGATACTGCTGGCGAATCTCGTTATGATCACCAGAAGATCTGAGACGCATGTGAGAATGAATTTCTCGAAGCGATCTACCAAGTCTGCCGAACTTGCTGTTATTGCCGAGCCAGGATGTAAAGTTTGAGCCCAACAGTTGTCCCGCAATGAAGCTAGCTGGGCGAACCGTACTGAACACAGCATGCGTGGGCATAAGGCTCCATTGCTGCTGAGGTCCATGAATCATGCGATCGACCAAATCGCCATCACTGATACTCTCTGCCGCATTGTCGAACAGTTCAAGGGCCTTGAGATTGTGCTCACGCTGGCTGTATCCTTTGCCAGTGAGAGCCATGGGCTTTGTTCGAAGATAGTTTTCTTGAATCATGAGATAACTGAATTCGTGGTCGTTGAAGTACAGCTCAATCTTGTCATTCAGCGTCGCCTTGCTCGCAGGAGCGAAAAGACCCCCAGCCAGCATCTTCTGGCAGATATCCCAAGGCTTGAGGATAACATGTTTCTCCCAGGCCTTCGACATGGCCTTGCTCTGGTCGAAGTCCATGCTTGTCTGGTCCAGCTTTGCTGTGGAAATCATGTTGATGATTTGTCGAATGTCTTTGTTGCTTCCCTCGATAAGAGCGTCCACCACGGTAGGTGGTAGTTTAAGGCCTTCTCTATGGCAGATGGTCATGATACGGGATCGGACCTGGTCCACAGTGGGACGATTGAATCGAATGTCGAACGCAGCATGGTCGAAGGGCTTCATCTTGGGCAGCTTTCTTTCGTTGCAGATGAGGATCAGAGGAATCTCTGTCTTCTTGCAGAATTTCGCTAGAGCACCGACACCACCACGATCACCCGCAGACATACCGTCAACCTCATCCATGATGAGAACAATCTTCTTCTTGGTGGCGTCGACATTCTTGCCGTCGCCAGCAAAATATCCGAGAAGTGAAGTATTGTTCATGACATCACTCACTCCATTCTCGACAAGCTTCTTGCTTCGAGAATCACTGGCATTACTCTCCAAGACGTCGTATCCTTCCAGAGTCGCTGCTAGATGGGCAGCCGTTGTCTTGCCAATACCAGGTGGGCCGGAGACGATGATAGCGCGCTCACCACCCATTCCATCTGCGCCTCGTCGCTGGAAGTTGTATTTCTTGTTCTTAGGCCAATTTCTAAGCCAAGATTGAATCTTTTCGACCTGGGCTTTGTTGCCACAGATATGGCTAAGCTGAGTTGGTGCATATTTGGACGTCAGCAACTGCACAGGGGGTGCTGCTACTGCCTTTACGGGCGCTCCTCCAGCAGCGGCAGCCTTCTTGGCAGCCTTTTCAGCCTCGACCTTGCGGGCTTTCTCTTCAGCCTCCATTTCGGCAGCTTGCTTCCTCACTTTGTCTTCGTCGGCCTTTTTCTTCTCTTGGGCCTTCTGAGCCCCTTTGCCGCCTCCTCCAAATGCAGGAAGCTTGCGAATCAAGTCGAAAAGTCCGTTCTCATCAATTGTCTTGATGCTTAAAGACTGAATTTTTGCCAGCTTGCTTGGACCAGCGTCATCTCCAAGGACCACGAAGCTGGTCTTGCTGCTTGGCTGGCCAACAACTTTACCACCGTATCTCTTGACAAGAGCTTGCCCGTCATCACGGCTGATAGTTTGTAAGACGCCCGTGAAAACAAAGCTGAGGCCGGAAAGACACTCTTCTTCGCCCTCCGGAAGCTCGACTGAGCCAGATGCTGGCTGAGCAGATGCATTGCCGCCCCCGAAGGCTTTCTTTCGCCAGTCAAACTTGTTATCAGAATCCTTTGGCGGTGGCGTAGGAGCTCGAACAGTAGCAACGCTTTCAAGGATATTCTTGATCTCGTCGTCTTCCGGCTCATCGGCCTTCTTCGCCCGTGGAGCTCGAGGTTTGGCTGGAGCTTTGGGTTTTGCAGTGGCCGTCTTCTTCCGTGGGGCCTCATCTTCTGACTCCTCCGAATCTTCAGCGGGAGATTTTCTTTTCTTGCTTGCAGGGGCGGGCTTCACGTCGTCGTCGGAATCTTCTTTCTTGACAGCAGCCTGGCGGCCTCTGGTAGCTAAGCGCTTGGGTTGAGGGAGGACCTCTTCGTCTGACTCATCCTCTTCGTAGTCGTCGTTCTTGCGTTTACTTCGGCCTTTGGCATCTGCGGCAAAAATATCGCCGTCGTCTTCATCTCCATCGTCCATGTATGCATCAGAATCTTGGTCAGTCGCATTGTGCGAGTGAGAGGTCGTAGCTTTTCGTGTAGCAGTAGCTTTGCCGTTCTTCGCTGGTGCTGGGGGTTTCGAAGCTGGAGCCTTCTTTCGGGGACTTGATCGAGCCGGAGCTTCTGGTTTGGCTGCAGGCTTTTTAGGTGTTGCCGAAGTTGTAGATTTCTCGGCCTTGCTCGAGGCAAAGTAGTCGTCGGCGGATATGGACACGCCCTTAGGCTCCTCGTCCCTTTGAAATGTTAGATGAGAACCCATTGGTAGCTTTCAAGGCGAAGACAAACTTTATTTTTCTCTTAGGGGCAGGCTTGGCTGCTGTTTTCTTGACCCTATTTTGATGTTAGTACATGTTGAACAAATAATTGGAAGAGAAAACTGACTCTACCGCCTCATCATCTTCATCTTCGCTGTCTTCAACAACTTTTCTTCCCTCTATACTATTGTCAATACAGTAACAAACTTGAATGACGTGTAAGTCGACTAACTTGTTGCACGCTTGGTCTTGGCCAGCTCCTCGGCTTTTCTAGGAGCAGGCTTTGGGGCACTACCACCCTTTGGCCCAAAGAAAGCACGAATGTCGGAAGGCATTTTTTAATTCGTGATGATGGTTACTTCAATGCTGATCAAGGAAGCCCATCGACACTTTTTTATGCCTTTTGGTGATGTTGCCTGGGTGAGAAGTGGTTGCGTGAATCCTAGGCAATCAGGAGCAGCCTAGAACTTCGAGTCTACCTAGTGACGTGCACGTTAGCTCCTTCCAGACGCGAAGCTGACGCGCAGTGCGTGACTGCCAGCTAAAGTGGTTCGCAGGTGTGGGGGCCTTGCATCTCAGGCTGCCACAACAGCCCACCATCGGCATCGGGGAAGATTTTCTAGAGCTCCGTTGTTCGAGGCAGCTTCAAGCCAACCCCCGATCGCCGAGATGAAGCCCACCAGCACGTCGGCATTGCTCAATGCTTTCCAGGGCTTGAGGTTATGCACCTCTTCGCCTCTGAGACAACTTCGTGCACCCCTCCAGCAAACGTCCAAGACGCTTGATGCGACCCGACGACTCCAAAATGTCCGAGCCTTTTCGACGACCTCATCGATGCTGGGCAGCTGGCTGGAACCCAATCTGAACCGAAAGAAGAAGATGGCCAAGGGTCGACCTCGTGTCGCAACGGGTGGTTCTACCAAGGGTACAACAGTGCTCTTTGGCGAATACGGTCTCCGAATGACGGATCACCACCGAAGAATCAGCGCAAAGCAACTAAAGATGGCCGAGGACACCATTAAAGTGCGACTTCGAGGACAAAAATACCGACTATACAAGCGAAAGAACTGTAACGTCGGTGTTTACGTCAGCGGTAACGATGTAAGGAAGGGTTCCAGTTCACGGCAGGATATTTTCTCATGATTTTGCAGATGCGTATGGGTAAGGGTAAGGGTTCTTTTGACCATTGGGCCACCCGAATGGCTGTGAGCCAAATTCTTTTCGAGATCCGAGGAAAACTTCACGAACAAGTTGTGAGGGATGCCTTCCGCTTGGCTGGAAACAAGCTGCCTGGTAACTAGCTTGCAATCTTGTATGAGGAATTTAACTAATAATTGCCAGGCCAGTGGGAATTCGTAAAGAGGGGAGATGCTCCAGTGGTTGGAATCACCAAGTTGGATGGTGTTACTCTGGAAGAGTTGAAGAGACCTCGACGACAGATTGCTCCCATAGAGCTGCTAGAGGCTTCCAAGGACACAGCAGAGACCCTTGTTGGAAGCACATCTGAGGCTTCCCGCAACCTTTAGTGGGCTGAAACGATGAAATGAGCGCCTTGTATTATAGAGGTGTAGAGCTACGGCTGTTACTTGTACGAATACCATATTCAGGATCTAATCGATTTGCAACTAGATGACACAGCTGTGTCTATGTAACAAACTACTGAAATACGGCATTGTCCGCAAATACGATACAAATGTCATAGACGTTACAATAAGCGAATACCTTAGGTACAATTAATTATATGGGTTTTTATGGAGTTCAAGCGTACTCTGTACCTCCGTCCTTTATCGTACGCCGTTGCCTGCTGAACGGTATCCTGGTCAAAAATGTGCACGGACCATATTCAATGCCAAACTATCGTCCACTTTACGCGACAACGCGTCTTCCCGCAACTTCCCAAAAGCTGTTTTTGCACAATTCTCACCACCAGATCAAACAGCTTCCGTAATGGCACTCATTGTTGATAAGCACCGACCTCGGTCACTCGATGCCCTTACATATCACGATGAGCTATCAGAGCGACTTCGCTCTCTTGTACGTGAACGAGTCTGCACTGTCAGAAAGGAGAACATCACTAACTAATGTCCTCTTCAGGCCCAGAACGGTGACTTTCCCCATTTGCTTGTGTACGGCCCTTCAGGTGCTGGCAAGAAGACACGAATTGTCGCTACGCTGAAAGAGCTCTACGGACCTGGTGTGGAGAAGATCAAGATCGATGCCCGAGTATTCCAGACAAGCAGCAACCGAAAGCTCGAGTTCAACATTGTCGCCTCCATCTACCATCTCGAGATTACACCATCTGATGTTGGAAACTATGACAGAGTTGTCGTTCAGGACCTTCTAAAGGAAGTAGCCCAAACACAGCAGGTTGATCAGTCAGCCAGGCAGAAGTTCAAGGTTGTGGTCATCAACGAAGCAGACCACCTCACAAGGGACGCCCAAGCAGCTCTACGACGAACCATGGAGAAGTACTCGCCCAATCTTCGACTGATTCTCTTGGCGAATTCGACTGCCAATATCATTGCTCCGATTCGTTCAAGAACTCTATTGGTCAGAGTGGCGGCCCCAACTCACGAGGAAATATGCAATGTGCTGGCTGTGTCGGCCAAGAAGGAGAACTGGCCCGTTGTCCAAGGACTGCATCAGCGAATAGCAGAGGAAAGCGGGCGAAACCTACGACGAGCCTTGCTTATGTATGAAGCTGTCCATGCACAGAAGTATGTTTGCCCAGAGTACCATTCAAAACAGGAGCTAACCCACGGAACAGTGAGAAGGTCACAGACAGCACACCCATTCCGCCCGCCGATTGGGAAGCCCTCATCGGCCAGATCGCACAAGACATCTACGCGGAACACACACCAGCCAGGATCCTGGAAGTACGATCGAAGCTCTATGATTTGTTGACACACTGCATCCCTCCAACTACCATTCTCAAAACCTTGGCGTTCAAGTTGATTGCTCTTGTCGATGATGGACTGAAAGGCGAAGTAATTCAATGGGCGGCCTTTTATGAACATCGTGTCAAGACAGGTACAAAGGTCATCTTCCAGTTGGAGGCCTTTGTGGCCAAGTTCATGAGGATTGTCGAGATGTATTTGATGAGCATGGATATGGATATGTAATTACTCTAGAGTGTGTTTGGCGTTTAAGGAGGTTCATGTTACACACACCTACAGGAGTTGCCGGAGATGTACTCTATTGATTCGATCTGAAGATGGTCTACTTTATGACCATGGTTTATTATGCCGTCCTAAGTTAAACAATCCGCTTACACCTGTTCTGCGACACATACAGATAATAAAGATGCATTTTGACGGCGCCTTGAATTTTTTGAAACATTTGTGCCAAGAGTCTTGCGCTGCCAAGTCAGTCCAATTATTCACAAACCAATATCATATATCGAACTATTCCATATTGTACTGTAAAGCCCCAGGATTTGAAGTTGAAGCTGAGGGTGAAAGCGGGGACCAAGTATGGGGAAACGGAACACGGTACCTGACTAAAAGCGCATGGAGGAATGGAAGTAACGCCATTGGCTGTTGATAACCAATGCTCGTCTTGGACAGCGTCACAGATCTTCGGCTGGCTTGTGTAATATGTGCGTAGGCCAAGCATGATACTTATCAGCTGTAGCATTGAGAAAAAATCGATCGATGGCCCTGTATGTTTTACATCGCCATCAAACTTACTCAAGGTTGGCTAATATTGGAGGTTCTCTCTCTACAATCAAGGGTGCTATTCTTTATCTTGTCATATTCATATGAGAAGATACAGAGTGAGAGATAGCAGTAAGTTTACAAGTATGCAGTAAGCTGACCTGACGGCATGTGAGGGTGTGCCGTGAGACCATAGTTGCGACTAGGAACCTCATGAAGTTATGGGTCTCCTATAGGTTTTGACCTTAGCCGCTTTATGGATCAATATTTAAAATAAGATGTCATTGTAAGAATGTTAGACTTCGGAGTTTTCTAGGGAAACTTGCTTACAGACCAAGTTCGAGTCTACCTAGATTCATAGATTGATAATTGTCCGAGTTCCACTCGGAGCAATAGCCTCGGGAAACTGTAATAAGGCCCGCCGGCTGGGTGAGAGGAGGAATTATATTTGATATCCGCAAATAGGGATAATCATTAAGGTTCGGAGCGAAGTATCATGTGCGAAACACGGCATACAAAGATAAAGCGGCTGCTACGAACGGACAAGTTCCATTCGTTGGATCTCGGTCGAGTACCGAGTACAGCGGCCAGAGGGCAGTCCCATGTTAGATACAAGTAAACGTGGCTGCAAAGACATTCGGAGCCACAGCCGAATTCCTAGTTTGTGGCTTCGGTTAGAGAAATGAATTCCTAGCCGACCGTTGGGGCACATATCAACACCTTATGCAACAGGGTCAGACTCTGGGTCACAGGCTACAAGTTGAGGATTGACGTGGGGGACATTGATCATGGAGGTGATCTTGCGGGAAGCTAGCGGCGTAGCGGAGGAGTCGTAGCACTACTAGTGATTTGAGGGGTTGTTGAAGTTCTCTAAAATTAAAACTGAAGACAATGAATAAATAAGTAATGGCCGTTTAATTCGTATAAATAGAGTAGTTGGTAAGTAAATGCCATGCATGGCAAGATACGCTGGTCTTGTATTTGGAATTCAACTTTTGTTGAGAAATTCATAAGAATTATCGAGACCCTGAAAGCTGGAGGCGAGGTCGGGCCGTGAACCAATGAAGTCGTTCAGATATCAACCCAAATGCGGGGGGACAGGCCTGCAGCTGCCATTCTTTAGTGCCCATGCAGCCATGAGCTACTAACGACAACAACCAGTACTTCGGTTAACCAGCAAGGTGACTCGGTGAGAGCAGATCAGGTTAAGTCCATGTATTCATCTCACACTGTTGTTTATTCGATATCATTTCAATCAACCAAAGGTGGAAACTGCAGGGTTTACTTTACGTTATCAACCGTCAAAACGTTAAACAGATACAATTGTCAGTTGTAGCGACTTCGGCTCGTTATCGACAGGGATAGGCCATGATGCATTGGCGAGATGTAACGCCTCTGCCAGTACCCACTACAGCTATTGCCGGCCTTCCAAAAGCTCCACCCCTTCCATTACGACCATCAATCACATAAGATGTTTTTATCAAAATCATCTTCCCACGTTCGGCCCCGTAGCGGCTCCGTCAGTTCAGATGCATATTGCGCGTTACAGGTTGTCAATAGTTCCCGAGCATTCTCCTTTCCCGACTCGTATCAGTAAGAACAGTCTCAAAGCACTTCCCGCTATCCATAGATCTGGGCACAATAGTTGCTCGTACTCAAAGTCCCCAAACACGTCATATGCTGAAGTTGACAAATCTTTGGATGGCCCTGCCACCATACATTAACTCTTATTTTTCTTGGCCAGTTCGAATTAGCCTCTAAAGTTGCCGCGAATAGTCCGATCTTCAGTAAGCAAACAGAGATCTAAGTAGGCATTGGGTTTGACGCTGAAGCTTCCCAAAGAATTTGGATGGAATTCATAGTGATTTCTAACTCTGTTAGGACTTCTCTCGTATGTTCTGGCGCAAACACTATCTAGTGCCTCTGTTGGAAATGATAGGTTTGAGGATGCCTATGTTGGTATCTAATTACTTTATCATAGTTTCACTAGCTACCTTAGGCAAGGCATTGTTGCATCTCAAATAAGAACTGTATAACCATTGCGAGCCTTGAAAGCATGGTTGAAGTGAGAGAGTCCTTGCAAAGTATTCTTCATATACCTACGGTATCATTTAGAGACCCAAGGCGAGTATCACAACGGAAAATTGAGTTCAGCAAAATGTAAAGAAGAGAACCCATCAGTGTAAGCCGCCTTCGGGTGGAGGGCTTCGGAAGAGCTCCGACAAGATCTGATATGGGTAAACGGCAGTCCAAGACACCATACCATTGTATCAACCGTATTGTAAAACAGTACTGGGAAACAAAGTAGTTGCAAAGTCACAATTCCAATTGGTGTCTTGGCAGATTTGCAATGCGACGTCATATCGCATTTTGTCGTCCAGCATGGTTTCTCTTTTCTCACGGACAGATGCCGTCTTGTAAAGACAAATTGGCCACTTTGAATGCCGAGAATCCAATTTGAACATTTCAAGTGACGATCTAAAGCACATCTCGATTGAGTTGCACTGTTGAGTGTGAGTCGCTAAGTCGCTACTGGCTATTCGGGACATGGCTCGGGGGAAAGGATCACGGCAAGACCCCCCCGGTTCGCCGGCCGCAGCTCGGGTTTGCTCCAGTTGGTGCAGGTACCAGTCACCAGTGACAATCGAGGCAAGTTACAACGTCCAGGCCTTCCAATAACGATAGACCCATTTGCCATAAAGAAGCTCCTCCCCGCCAGACTGGACATCATCAAACCTCTTGCTCTATCTCAACTATAGTTCTGGCTCTTTCCTCTACTCCAGATTCTACCAAACACATCCTCCTGTCCTTCTCCATTATCTCCAATTCCTCCCCCAATCCCAAGCCATTCAATTCGACTGTACGACCTCTGTGCCATCTCAAACAGCAACACCGAAAGCTGCAAGTACTGCCTGTATAAGCAGTTCTGACAAGCTCTACGACCACGCTACCCCGCGTCGAAGGCGTCGCATTACAGGCGCAAACGTCCAAACGGATAAAGAAAAGAAAAACTTTAAAATACCTAACCACAAAAACAATGGCAGCCGCTGTCGAACACGCTCGCGTGCATCATGAACTCAATGCTTCAACTCCCGAGTCCATCCCCAAAAGTTCGATTCCTGCCGCCATGGCCTCTCCCGCTCCCGCTCCCGCCCCTGCAGTCGCTGAGACTGTCTCATTGAAGAGTGAAGAAACACAAGCTCCTGCCAAAGAGACAAAAGGCCCTGTAGTTGCTGAAGCACATCTCGTTGATACATACCGTAAACTCGCGCGACTCCTTACACCTGGTTTGGAATGCATTGCTAACATCGCACCTAGACCCTCCTCAGCGCATGTTTGCCAGTATGTCTCTCCACCCATTTATTCTCTCTTGAGACGTAACTATTCGTCTTAACATCTTCGACTGGGCCCTGACTTGCTGTTCCGTTTACATGCATGGATTGTGCTAACCTTGTAATCCGGCAGAACACCCCCACCGGCCCCACCTTGCCAGTAAGTGATCCCGGAATCCGCATCGGACCTGAGCCGAAGCTAATCCACTCCGATAGATCTCGAGGAGTATAAGCGACTCTACAAGGAATCCATCACACAGCCCGAAAAGTTCTGGGCTGAACGCGCACGTGAACTCATCTCATGGGACAACGACTTCAAGACCACCCGAAGTGGTTCACTTCTGAATGCTGATGTCTCATACTTCAACGAAGGCCGCCTGAACGCCTCATACAACTGTGTCGACCGTCACGCTTTCAAGGATCCCGATCGTGTTGCTATCATTTACGAGGCTGATGAGCCCAGTGAGGGACGCAATGTTACTTATGGCGAGCTACTCCGGGAAGTCTCTCGAACTGCTTGGGTTCTCAAGCAGATGGGCGTCCGCAAGGGTGATACTGTCGCTATTTACCTACCCATGATTCCTGAAGCCATCATCGCACTTATGGCCTGTGTTCGTATTGGCGCAGTTCATTCAGTTATCTTTGCTGGTTTCTCCTCCGACTCCTTACGCGATCGTGTTGTCGATGCTGGCTCCAAGGTCGTCATCACAACTGATGAAGGCAAGCGAGGCGGCAAGTTGATTGGCACAAAGAAGATTGTCGACGATGCTCTCAAGCAGTGCCCTGCTGTCGAGAATGTTCTTGTCTATAAGCGCACAGGCTCAGAGATCCCCTGGACCAGCGGCCGTGACTTCTGGTGGCATGAGGAGGTTGAGAAGTGGCCCAACTACTTCCCTCCTGAGCCCGTCGCTTCCGAGGACCCCTTATTCCTTCTCTACACTTCCGGTTCCACTGGCAAGCCCAAGGGTGTTTTGCACACGACAGCCGGATATCTCCTTGGTGCTGCCATGACTGGCAAGTATGTCTTTGATATCCATGAGGGCGATAGATACTTCTGCGGCGGTGACGTCGGCTGGATCACCGGTCACACTTATGTCGTTTACGCTCCCCTGATGCTCGGTGTATCCACTGTCGTCTTTGAGGGTACACCCGCCTACCCCAACTTCTCGCGATACTGGGACATTGTTGAGAAGCACAACGTTACCCAGTTTTACGTCGCCCCCACCGCTCTGAGACTGTTGAAGCGTGCTGGCGATGAGCATGTCCGAGGAAAGTTCGCTCACCTTCGGGTACTAGGCTCTGTTGGCGAGCCTATCGCTGCCGAGATCTGGAAGTGGTACTTTGAGGTTATTGGAAAGGAGGAGTGCCACATCGTCGACGTAAGTTTTTGGTCAGATTGATTAAACATGATGGATACTAACGCAAGTGCAGACATACTGGCAAACCGAATCTGGCTCCCATGTTATCACCCCCCTAGCTGGAATCACTCCAACTAAGCCCGGCAGTTGCTCGCTGCCTTTCTTTGGCGTCGAGCCCGCCCTTATCGATCCAGTTTCTGGTGAAGAGATCCATGGAAACGATGTCGAGGGTGTTCTGACATTTAAGCAATCTTGGCCCAGCATGGCTCGTACTGTCTGGGGAGCCCACAACCGGTATAAGGAGACTTACCTTGACGTCTACAAGGGCTACTACTTTACTGGAGATGGTGCTGCCCGAGACCACGAGGGTTTCTACTGGATTCGTGGTCGTGTTGATGATGTTGTCAACGTCAGTGGTCATCGTCTATCGACTGCCGAAATCGAGGCAGCGCTATTGGAACACCATGCCGTTGCTGACGCAGCAGTTGTCGGTATTGCTGATGAGCTTACCGGCCAGGCTGTCAACGCATTTGTTGATCTTGAGAAGAATGTTGAAGCAACCGATGCTCTACGCAAGGAGCTCATTGTTCAAGTACGCAAGAGCATTGGACCTTTTGCAGCACCCAAGGCCGTATACATTGTGCCGGATATGCCTAAGACGCGAAGCGGCAAGATTATGCGACGAGTGTTGAGGAAAATTGTTGCTGGCGAAGAAGACCAGCTTGGAGATACCACTACTGTAAGTCCCCATGAAGCATTGGCTCGAAAGTAAACTGTTGACTAACACAAATCGCAGCTATCGGATCCTTCTGTTGTGGACAAGATCATCAAGGCTGTTCATGATGCCAAGCGCAAGTGAGAGACCAACAACAACATAAAGGGCATGATGCATATTATCTATTGGAGTTATATACCATCAAATATCTTGGATACAATGGAAGCGGAAAAGGGGGCAAGTTTGGCTTGAACGTGGACTGGAACAAACTCCCCTGTGGTGTTTTGGATTTGGTGTTGGAATCAGCCACGGTCTGAAAGAGGATGGATACTGGTGACTTGGGACCGTTTTATGAGTTTGATTTATGAGCATTACGATTTTGGTTGCATCTACATATAGCTTTTAGTTTGGGACAACAATGAAAGTCTAATAACAGTACATCCCCCTATCTGATCAAAGACTGGTGACCTGACCTATAGGGTGTGATGGAAAGATCTCAGCTTGACCACGAGACAGACGAATGTTGATGAATGACAAAGAAATGACTTATGCACCAGCCATGAAAGACGCGTGTGCGGGAATTCTGTGTTAGTGGGATGCTGGGTGGGATAAAGAATCATGATATACGAAAGGCACGAGATTTTTGACAACAGCGGCTTAGATTTAAACTTTTGTATTTTTAGGTCTACTGCGCGGGACAACAGAAAGTTGGCTTAGAAATCCAGAGTGAGGTACATGTGTACAGAGAGTCAGAGACAGGAATACTTCGGAGTTATTCAAGATTGATAAAGAAAAACCCGATGTCGAACGAGCACCAACGGGTGGTTCCACCAGCGCTAACTCCCATGTTGGTGGTTAAGCACATGGAAGTCGTCATCATTTTAGAGATGGTTGGCATGGTACAAGCAGAAGCTACGGAGAGAAATGTCTGGGGCTGTGCTGAAGAGATTTATTAGGCGAATGCTGGAACAGAGCGACATCTGGTTGTCAGCTTATGTTGATGAATCAACATGCTCACGGTATGGTCACACAGGTAATCAATGTGCGACTGTAAACAAACAACCCTTTCCAGCCACTTTGAATTTGATAGATAGAAATCGAGGTTGTATTCGTACTGTCAAGCAGTCTGTCAGTTTCAAGTCTACCTAAATGGACAGACAGACTATAAATATCGAGTCGTCAATGCCAAGAAGATAGCTGATTTAAATGTACACAAGTGGGGGGTTATCGAAATGGCTGGACAAAAAGATACGAGAGGTGAAACATAGACGAAAGGACCTTTATTATTCGACTCGATCGGATATCGGATATGCCGGACAGGCTTGAAGGCCTTTTGGTTGGGAGGCAGCCCGTGAAGAGATGTGCTCCATAGTATTCTGTATAGATAGCGGGATATTTCACTGCCAAGTCATGTTGATAAAAGATTTGTCAACATTTGCATGCTGTAAAATATGGAGTTTTGCAGCTCTGAATCATCTTCCAAGCAAAATAGTGAGCGTCAAGCCTTGCAGGAGTCGAGTTTTGCCAATTGTTAGGGAGGCTATGCCGTGTGAGAACCGCGCGGCCTTTGAAGTGTGATTGGACGGCCAAGACAGTTGGTTGCCGGTTCAGCATCCACACCCCGACCTCTAGCAACCTTGGCAGCCCCAAGCCCGTTGGAAAGGCTCGAAAGGGCCCCCAGACTAAACCTCCGCCACACTGTATTCCTCCACTCTACTATGTTTTTGCCCTTTCTCTACCCGTTCGTTGTGTTATTCTAAACTCAATGCTCAATCATTAGTCCCGAATAGTCAATATTCTTTATTTCTTCGTCTTGTCTCCTTGCTCCCTTCCTTCTTGTTTCCCTGTATTTACTTACTATACCCCAGTAGTTATTTGTTCTCTTTATTACGATACAACCAACAGGACCCTGAGCTCCTTCTCTTTCTCCACATTGTTCTATTCCCCTTGACTGTTTGTGTTGGTACTGTTAATAAGTCCTGCCACCGGGCGTCATCTTTCTCGGCCACTCCGCCTGGTCATCTGCGTCTCATCTTGATTACCACTCGACTTTACCTCCTACAACTTCCTTTACTCGACATTCGACTCGATTTACTTGAACCATCGTTGCTGCATGGCCTTGCAATAATATCTCTCTCAATCGGCGCGTCGCCTTTTCACTCCAGGACCGTTTGAGGTCCAACAAATCACCATGGTATCGTTACGGTCTATCGCAACCGCTATTGCGGGAGCCGCCTTGTTCTTCGAAACCTCACTGGGTACGTTGAATTATTGCGTTATGCGTTATTAACTTTGTTCGGTACTCTAACCTTGTTCGCACCAACAGCAAGCTCCGTAAAGCGCAACGCCGTTAACTATATTTCACTGATCGACGGGCCTGTCATTAACACGCCGTCTCACCGAATCCGCGCCGATTCGCACTTTGATCTTCTATTCTCACTACACAACAAACAGCAAAAGATTCGTCTTCAGCTCGAACCGAACCATGATATTTTGCCCGAGAATTTCGCCATCACTTACATCGGAGGCGACGGCGCTGTACGATCTGTCGAGACGATAAAGCGAGAGGAGGACAAGGTATTCAAAGGTTCCGTCTTTATTCAACGGATGGGAAGAGAAGGATGGACAAAGGCTGGCTGGGCAAGAATCACGATTCACCGCGATGGCACAGAACCCGTTTTTGAGGGTACTCTTCGAATTGACGGAAACCACCACCACATTCACACCGGTACCAACTTCCAGCAAGTCCGACACGAAGACGATCCCGTATTGGCAACCACGGAAAACAGCGACGAAGTCATGGTAGTCTGGCGCGACTCTGATATCATATCATTTCACTCCGAGGAATTAAAGAAGCGGGAGGCTTCGGCTGCGCTCTGCAACTCTGACACTTTGGGTTTCAACAGCAAGTTTCATGAACTCGAAAACTTTGATACATTTGGCGTCTCAAACTCTAAATCTCTGTTCGGACGACAAACCATCGACACCGGTAACGACGGTAGCAGCATTGATCTCGAGTCGACGATTGGCTCCGTGGGCGGCTGCCCGACCAGCCGAAGGGTCGCTCTCTTGGGCATTGCGACAGACTGTGGATACACTGCGACTTTTAACTCGACCGAGGCATTAAGAAAAAGTGTCATTCGAATGGTCAACGATGCCTCTCAGGTTTATGAGAGCTCCTTCAACATCACTCTGGGTATCCAGAACCTCACCATCAGTGATGGATCTTGCCCTGGTAGCCCTTCAGAGACGGCGCCTTGGAACCAAAAGTGCTCCGGTGATGTTAACCTGTCCGATCGTCTGAACTTGTTTTCTGCCTGGCGTGGCAAGAATGCCGATAGCAACGCATACTGGACTCTCCTGAGCACATGTAACACAGACTCTGCTGTTGGTCTTGCCTGGTTGGGTCAGCTCTGTCGTCCTGGTGCTTCGGCCAACGCGAACAGTGGAGGCCGTAACGAAACTGTTGCTGGAGCAAACGTCGTCGTCAGAACATCAGCAGAGTGGCAAGTTTTTGCCCACGAGACAGGCCACACCTTTGGTGCTGTCCACGATTGCACTTCTAGTGCCTGCCCAGTCTCTTCGAACGCTCAGGCATGCTGTCCCCTGAGCAAAACCTCGTGTGACGCCAAGGGCGATTTCATCATGAACCCTTCGTCTAGACCCGGTATCAGTGAATTCTCACCTTGCAGTATCGGAAACATCTGCTCAGGCTTCAGACGAAATGTCAACAGTGAGTGTTTGACTGAAAACAGAAACGTCAAAACCATCTCGGGCCAGCAGTGCGGCAACGGCATCGTCGAAGAAGGCGAGGACTGCGATTGTGGTGGCGAGGAAAGCTGCGGCAACAACCCTTGCTGTGATGCGAAGACGTGTAAATTCAAGGGCAATGCTGAGTGCGATAACTCCAATGAGGAGTGTTGTACTGAGGGATGCAAGTTTGCTTCTTCAGGAACTGTCTGCCGATCAAGCACTGGCCCCTGTGACCCTGAGGAGAAGTGTACAGGAAAGGACGCGACATGCCCCAAGGACTCACACAGTGACGACGGTACAGACTGCGGTGACAATCTTAAATGCGCTTCGGGTCAGTGCACATCGCGAGATGAGCAGTGCCGAGCCAACTACCAGAACACAACATCATCATCGCACGTCAAGGCTTGCACTAACAGCTGCCTCTTGTCCTGCCAAACTTCTGGCGATGGTTTCTGTGTGCAGCGAAACCAGAACTTCCTCGACGGTACGCCCTGCGGCGGCGGTGGAGGCAAGTGCCAGAGCGGAAACTGCGAAGGTGCTTCGACATGGAAAGAGATCGAGAATTGGTTCAGAACCAACAAGAACATCGCACTCCCCGTGGGAATTGTCCTTGCCGCACTCCTCCTCTTGGCTGTGTCTTGCTGCTGCTTTAGCTGTATTCGCCGTCGCATCGCCCGTCGCAAGGCTGCAAAGCGACCAGCTATGAGCGCCTGGCCAGGATATCCCCCTCCTCCTCCAGTCCCTGGTAGCAACCAACAAGGCGGATACCAGTACGCGCCCATTGGTAACAACAATGGATGGCAGCAGCAGCGGACTCGCAGTATGAGATACGCTTAGTTTTCTTTACTTTTTTCTTTGTACAGAGCGACGAACCCTACCACTCTGATACAGCATTTGCCGGCGTTATCCCTGGGCATATCGATTTGGTCTTTGTATTTTTCCCTGAATGACTTTTTGTCAAGAACATAGGGCATATGCATCGATTTACCATTGTTTTTAAATTGTGGATTAGCGGATTTTGGACATACACGGTGGTGGGCTTGGATGGGTGCAATAAACGGATACAACGCACACAGACAGACACATATACATCCATACATACACGGATCTGTGTATATTAGATTTTAGCACGTCTATAAAGACCATTAGAAAGAGGCAAAATATCCCTGTTTGTTCAATTTGGTCTTGCTATTAACTGATAGTGACTGTATAAAGAAACCTGGTTCATTTCAGTCATAACCAACTGATGTAGTGTGTTTCAACTATTCAGCTGTGGTGATTGCCAGAAGCTTCGGCATCTCCTTGAACCCAATCACATGCTGAGCCATTCAAAAGATCGTAGTTGGACCTTGCACAATCATCTCCAACAGGCCAATGACCAGTTGCTCGCCTGAGCCCTGGAATGTCATTATCCATGACCATGTGAGCAACATCATCAACACCGACAGGGGTGTGTCACTGCACTATCGATTGACCCGGTCGCTTACTCGCCGTTTCGTGTTCCGAGTTGAAGAAGTAGAAGTAGATGCGTCGTCGTACTTGTCATTGTCGAAGCCACATAGTTGGCGCATGAAGCGGAGGCGCTGTCCAGCGATGCTCTACAGTATCTATCTTAGCCGATGTATTGAGTGAGAGGCAGCGGACGAACAACTTACGTCGCCGCTGGCTTGCGCGTGAGCCATGAGTGCTTCTGGATTGTCAAGCACAAACATGGCTTCTCCTCTCCGTTCTCTCTCCATGTGTGATTCCGTGGCGTGACTACAGTAGGGGTCTTAGTATGAGCACTTGGCCGTGTGAGATCGGACTGTTATGTACTACCCTCCGAGCCGCATGGGTTCAGCATCACTTGCGTCGCTTTCGTCGACGTAGGGGTTCTTCCCACGGGCTTGCTTATCGCGCATCTCGCTCGTCCATTCTGAGGAGCCGCTCTTATGAGAGTGTTGTGTTTTGGGCGTTGAAGAAGCCATGGCTGTGTGATGTGTGTTGTTGAGAGAGAGAGAGAGATGTAGTTGATCAAGTTATTTTTCCCAGAGAGATGGGTATAGTAGGTATAAGAGCAAGGGGTGGTAGGGAAAGTGGATAAGCTCTGGTACTGGCTAGTCGATTGATAGTAATTATGAGAAATAGAATTGAGAAAAAGTGACAGATTATATATTTCGAGTCATCCAATCCGATTCAGAACGACGCAAACAAAAAAAGGTGGCATGGGGATATATAGGAACTAATACGGGCGGTAGGCAGGGTAGTAAGTGGAAAGGAAGGAGGAACCTTGAAAGCCATAGGCCCCCTCTCTCTTCCTGGGCTCCCCTTGAAAGCGGGGCTGTTATTTGTTAATAAACTTGGTTTCGACTTAAACTTGGACGAGAACATAAGAAGAGACAAGCAGAGAGAGAGAGAGGAAAGAGAAGCATAGAAAAGAAACAAAGCTAATGCAGGTTGATAATATGCAGATGCACATGGCCTCAAAGGGAAATACCATCAACGTCGGCCAACTTGGATGTTATCCGATAGAACCTAACTGGGAACCCTCTCTCTTTTCCTTTTCCCTCTTTTCTCATTGTCAATAATAAAAAACAACAACAAAGACATTCAACGACATTGACTCGGCCATGCCGTAAGATCTTAGTTAAGTTACTAACTACTAATTAACCTGTTCATGAGTGAGATGTGTTCGATGCGATGAAGTGAGATATGACAAAGTTGTGCCATTTCCTTATTGGGCATTATACGTGTGATCGCAAGACACAACAAAAAAGACCTCAGGACAATGGCTTGCTTCACAACATGCGTTATGCATCTACAGCTGAGACTGAGACACGCAAGGCGAGTGGAATAAAACGGGCGTCGTGTCTTAACCGAACCCCTTGGTCTCCAATCACCGCCACTTATCAGATGTGACTACTCGGTGAGATCTACGACTTACTGCTCAATTCAGATGGCGACAGAATTTAGTCTAGGTTCTCTTCTTTTCTCTTTTCCTCTTTTGTTTTTGTGTGTGCTGAGCCTCAAACAATCTAGACTGGCCTGCATTTGGGAGCTGAGAACCGGAGATCACTCCGTGCAGCTTGCATGACAGACATCTCTGGGACAGTTCGGATCGGATCAGAACCGTCTCGATTATTGGATGTCTCTTGCCGTCTTTTGTACAACAGCGAATTGATGTTTCGGAATAGATGCCGGACTCTCGTGCGCCAATCGCATCTTTGATGCCAGAGTCAAGTATGTACATACTGTAGCGTAGGCACTCTATCTAAACAACCTATCTGACAGTCCCCAGCATTACATTTATTAGTGCTTAATTCTGGCACCGGATCCAGGTCGTGTACATCCGGCGGGGTAGTGTTGAATCCTATTCGTCAATTCTTGATATAAAGTCCCCGATGACAGGCAAGTACCTGGATGTTATGTAGGATCAATGTGACCTCAATGGTGAGCATACCGACATATGAAGCTAGTTCAATGCCCATCTTGCAGCAGAATATCACCATACAATCTTCTCCATCTTCAACAGACTGTTGACTCTTGCATTGGATATCTTGTATTTGAAGCTGGTTATATTGATTGGCATTGTCGGCTTGGCTGGAACCAACCTGAACTCCGTAATATGTTAAAGCAGACCCCTTCCCACCACCTCCTTCATGTTTTTCTGCGCCGGTTCATCATCCCGATTGGTATATATCGTACAAATGTCGCGAAGGAACTCTTCCACCAAACCTGCAGCATGAGGGGAATTTGAATGTGGCATCCCACGCATCCATAACGCTCAAACCGAATCGCACCTCCCAGAAACTTCCTGATGTGTATCTCGCCTCCCTTGAAACCCAGGATCCAAGACAACAAAGAAAAAAAGCCAAAGCCATCAAAGCCATATCATTTGTACTCCTATAACCTCTATGCGTGCTCCTTCATCAACAAAGACTTGGTATGTGAGAGGTGCTCAGATTGTGTTGTATATGTGCCAATCGAAGAGCTTGTTGTTCAACTCCGTAGCCAGCCGGTCGTCGTTCATCGTCGTGATATACAAGAAACGGGTGCCGTGAACCTCGCAGTTTCACACGGTTGGTTGTTTCAACCGTGCCCAAGCGAAAATGAGTATTAAGAGTTTCCGCGCATCCCGTTTCGTGGTGCAGCTGCGCCACTGAGTTCCCCAGCTGTGCCTGAGTAAATTTACTGCTTGCAAGCATCCGTATCGTATCCTCCATTATACATTTAAAGCCCATTTTGGCAACACAACCTTATACATTTAATTGCGTTGGTCCCTTGTCATCTGCGAAAGTTAATGATAGCAAGCTTATGAAATGTTAGTACATGGGGGTTTTTTTTTTTTTTTGGCAATATTGCATAAATGGAAGAAGAGACTTACTCTGCTATTGGAACCATAAGCAAGCTTCTGACCATCAGCATCCCAGCATAAACAGTGCTCATCTTCCTCGTCAGCATCTGTGTTAGCCTTGGGACTTAGCCAGCCAGGATGAACTGGCCTGCTCCAACTTGCGCGAGGAACGGCGTGGCTTCCGACTTTCCAAATCAAGACCTGTGTCGATGTCGCACCCGCGATGAAAGCGCCGTCCGGTGTGAAGGCGAGCCTCATAATTGGAGAATCCATCGTCAAGAAGCACTTTGGTTTGCTCTTAGGCATTCGCGCATTCCAAATAAGTATAGCGCAGTCGTCTCCTCCAGTTGCGATCAGTCGTTCGTCGTCAGCTCCTTGATGGGACTCAGGAATAGGTTGCCACTGCATCGTGGTAATAGCACCTTGGTGTGCAGAAATAGACCTTCGCTGTCCACTTTCATCCCATAACTAAATCAGTCAGCATCTCTGTTCAACAAGTGAACAAGGTAAAGGTCTTACATCAAGTATACCCTTGTCGCTAGACGTAGCGGCTAGTCTTGATCGTCCATCGAAAAGTACTTGGGTAAAGCTATCGTCCTCCTTGGTCTCAAATTTCCTAGCTTGAACTATTGTTGTGTCCGTACATTGCAGGCATAGCATAAGGTCGCCACCACACAACAAAAACTCTGCATCACCAGTCCAGACGGCATCAAGGGGCGTAGCCGCGATGTCGTGACCAGAAAGGAGATATGACAGAGAGTTCCCAGCGGGTGGGTAGTGTACGGTGACAAGAGCACCACCCTTGTCCGGCGAGATGGCGAGGAGTGCAGTGTTGATAGGGTTCCATGAGAGTTTGATGATAGGTGGCTCCGACACTTCCATAGACTGTAGATGCGCACCCTCAGCAGACCACACGTTGATCGAAGCCTGATTTTTTGAATCTGTGGCTACTGCGATAGCAGCACCATCTGCGGTCCACGACAGGGCTGTTACTGTTGTATCGCGGGGTACGTCACGGTCGAGCAGGGAATGGCCTTGGGGTGACACGTGATCTTGTCCCGGTTCAACGGGGCCCGCACGCGCGATACTCCAAACACGGGCTAGCGCATCCGTGCCAGCAGCCGCGAGGATAGACGGGTCTCTTGGGTTCCACTCGCACTGCAAAAGGATGGGAGCGTTGTCGGGTCCAGAAGGTGAAGATGGCGATGGTGTAGCTCCCCGACCTTGGCCTTCATTTTGGTCGTCCATCAAGCGAATAAATGTCGTCTCGGGAGCCAGCTCCTCAACCTTATCAACTTGTGTGCCCTGTTCAGGCCCGTCAGTTCGCACCATTGGCTCTGGTGCCTGTTCGCCCTCCAGAGGCGAAGGATATGCGTGATTGTCGGGCTGGTTGTCAATTTCCATAGGTGTCGTCACGGGAGCCGGTGCTGCTGTTGTCGCGGCTGCTGTTCCTGCTCCTGTCGTTGATGTTGTCATTGGACCTGATGCGGGTACCGGTGCTGCTGCCGGTGCATCGGCGCCATTTTCCAAACCATTGCTTAACCTTTGCCGCTTTGTCGCTGGCGATCCATTCGATATTTGCTGAGGTCGTTTTCTTGATAACTCCTCTTCGATAACCTCCTCCCCTTCGGCGTCTTCCTCCTCGTCCTCTTCGATTCTGCCCTGTGGGTGCGCGTCTAAAGGTCCGAAAATACCATAATGCAACTCTTCGGCCTCTTCCGCTGAAGCATCCTGAGGCAGCTGCACGTAGCGAATCACATTAGTCTCTGGCCGTTTTGGAAGTTTGTCCTTATCAGAAAGCACAGCCCAACTCAACTTGAGTCGGTGGTGGGGTGCATTGCTGAGGCGAAACTCTCATCGCATCCGAGGATTTTCAGGGTTACTTACCAGTTTCCGTGCATGCTCACGTTCGAGCGCGTGGTATTGGAGGCCGCGATTGATGACGGAAACCAATGCGTGACTCTTTACGTGACGCGCAAAAGCAAACTCTCTATGAGGCTGTTTGACGTGCCACTCCTTTTGAAACTTGGCGGCAGTCTCTCGGTAATCTGCGAAGAAAGTGAGGTTAGATTTACTGTGGCGCTATGATCGCGCAGAAGTGCTACATACTGCCTTCGAGAAGGAATCTATACGAGGAGAAAAACATGGTCAGCGCAAAGTCCAGCGAGTGCAAATGCCGTGGTTGTGAAGAACACGATGCGGCGGTTGGGAAGCCAGGGACGTAGAGTGTGGCGGTAGTGACGAACCTCCAAACAAGAAAGTTGACTCTGTCCGAGTCGAGGAATTCCTTAGCGACCATGGTCCAGAGGGCGCCGCGAAAGGCGCAGAGTCGCTAAAGGTCGCAGCAGATGGTATGTAGCAGAAATTGTAGCACGGATCAGTAAGGCTCTGGAAAGCCAAGCTATTTTTGAGGCGCAAGCGGATTATTCGATGTTGTTTATGAGGGTCGGACCAAGGAAAGGTGAGTAGTGAAGATGCAAAAGACAGATGAAATTCAAGGTTCCAGTTGGGGCGGTGGTGAAGTGGGTACGTACCTTTGGGCCGGTGGTCAGTGGTAGTGGTGGTCGGTGGTGGTCCATTGGATCTCTCCTCTGTTGCACGTCTGCCGCCCCTGTAAGCGACTCCCGTCCTAGTCCTAGCACAGCCCAGCAACGCAGCGTAGTGTGTGCAGCGCAGCGCTGCAGCCCACTGCAGCCCGAGATTCAATCAATGGTCTCGCTCTTGCTGGCTTCTCTTCTACGGCACTGTCTAAGGTACAGGCACCAGCCCGGTTAGGCTAGCCAGACTAGCACAGGATCAGGTCGCTCTGGTTGTGGCTCTCCCCGTTTCTGCTAGCTCGAATCAGTTGGGGTGATGCAAGGATGGATTGGATGGAAGGGTACCTTGTCTAGGTACCCTTAAAACGCCAAGAATAAAGCGACATTGCTTGCGCACGAGCTACGGGTCCTTTACGGGGAGCTAGGCACGGGGCTGACTGGGGGGGCTTTTGGTTTTGGAGGTACGTTCATGACCGTTCGTTTGTTGATTCATTCGTTCAATCCGCGAATGATAAATGGCCAGAACTTGCATCGTTACGAACCAAGGCTGGTGGCAGATAAGAAGTCGTCATATGCGCAAACCCGATGCCCTGTTCCTCGTCAGACACCAGAAGTGGCCCGTTGACAGCCCAGGTACAAAAAGACACCAGATGAGTCCGCCCTCAAAAGACACATAGAGTGGCAGGAAGCTAACTAACCCACTGAACGGCGGGTTTGAAATGGAAATGGCGCTAGCGAACGCCAAGTCGAAGCCTCGAAGGATGGAAAAACAGATGGACAGAACTGGACCTTCCATCCATCAGCGAAGGTTGTGGTTGTTTTTCTTTGACTGTGGTCGTTGTCTGAATATCACTGGGCACGTCCTCCAAATGTACCGGTACTTCGAGTAGTTGGAATGACCACCAATCGATACGTCGTGGACCTGCGGACAAACAGGGGTTCGGTGTGAGCATCTGAAGGTCCTTGAACCCGTTTGGGCCATGCATTGCGGATATTGAATGATCAATGGGCGAATGCAACCTCCAATATTAGGACTGTCGAAATAAACAGCATCCAGCGCCAACGCGAGCGCCAGCGCCAACACCACCCCCCAGCTGATATAGCGCAGTGCAGTGCCACCTTGAAATCAACGGTAGATTTGCCTGCCTGTCGTGGGTTGGTCGGTCGGCCATTCCATGGTCGCTTGCTAGGTTAGGTTTGTCGTCTTCAAGAGAGGCGTCCTCCCGTAAATGACAAGGTTTGGGAGATCATGCCCCTTGTTGGAGATGGTGACAGTGGCTCAAGATGAAGAGGGGGGTTTTTACCGATCTAGCGATGGAGAGAAAGACGAGGGATCGATGGTAGAGGAATATCGCTTCTTCTGCTTTTTCTCGTAAGCTCTCGTTTCGTTGATCTTTGTCTGTCCTGGCTTCCCTCCTTTTTGAAGAAATGGAGCAGGAAATGTTACCGCTCGTCATCGTTAGATTATGTACGCCCCTGCCGCTGCGAGTGTGATGGTGTTCCGTCAATGTTTTCCCCCCCAGTTTGTGCATGAGGCTTCTTGAATTGCCGGCCAATCATGAGTGGCTGGGTGTCTTAGTCACTGTTAGTCCGCGTCAAATGCCATGCCATGCTTCCCTCCAGGGCTCGGGCTGATGCATTCGCCTTTCCTCCCAAAAATCTGAGACGGATGCAGATCGGCCACGACAGGGGTCGTGTTCAAGCCTGTCCACCTTGGATCAAAGTACAGGTACTTGAACATGTGTTGGGTTTCCTTTCCGTCCCCCGCCCATCCCTTAACACACGCTTTACCTTTCTTCAACCCCCTGCTGCGCTCACTCCATTTCGAGGTCGTAATGTCACAATGGATCAAGGAACCGAGTCCAATTTGGGCTGAGAGAATTTGCGTCGCCTTGAACTTGGACGAGTTCTGACCGAGTTCAAGTTCTGTTGGACGGTGCTCTGTATCCATCGCAAACCTTGAGCGACAGCCTCTGGCTCCGTGTCAATCAAGCCACTACCGTCAAGACAACTCAATCCTCAGTCTGGGGAGGCGATGGATGGTTCAAGACAAGCCAGCCCACAATCGAAAAGAAAGGCCCACCAAAAACACCGCCCCGGCATGCTTGCCTGGCCTGGCTCCCACAGCTCCGGACGGACAAAGACAAGGATGTGACACCCAATGTCATCCAGTCCCGGTCGCCGGTCTGAGCATCCAAGTCAAATCAATCTCTGCGTGACATGACATGCACAACTCGTTGCGCTCACCGATAGCCGCCAGCCAAGTTGGCAGAGAAAGCAGAAAGATAATAAATGCAAAGCAGACCACGAAACGCAACAGGGCTGTCCGTCCACAGGCTACAAAGCATAGAGCACTGCCTGAACATGGCAGGGTTCCTTCGCGATTTGTTGGTTTCATTGCTTACTTGCTGGGTTGACAGCGTCATCTCTATACAGTACATCACTGATAAGCCGTGCGACTGCTTCAGACCCCTCGCAACGCACCATCTCATTCTCGTGTGACAACGACAGAAACTCTGGCCAGCGGTTGCCTACAGAATGTAAACCTGCAACACTTTGGCCGTGGCATCCCGCTCAGTTCATCAAAAAGTGCTTGCAGAAGTCTCGCCCATTATTACGTGGCAACATGTACTTTAGCTCATCCAAATGGGCCGCCAAGGAAGCCCACACAGCCGTACCAGCGGCGCCCTTGTCCAAGACTTGAACCACCAAGCTTTTAGCGGCCAAGTTGGAACAGATTGTTGATTCCAGTGATGTGGTTTCAACGTCCACCAAGACGATGCAACTTGAGAAACCTCATCGCCGTCACTCCATGACACAAAGTTGTGCGGGCTGAGAAGATACAACATACAACGCCCCCAAACACGTTGCGCCAAAAACGCGCTGATGCACGTCTTACTTTCCACCCACGCAACCCACGACAAACCTCCGAACTTGGCGGGTACCCGCACGTTTCGATTTCGACAAGGTCCCGTGCTTTCCTCTTCCCTTTTCTTTGCGTCAACAAGCACGGACTTTTGTGATTCCAGTAGTTGATTCCAGTGCTGATGCAACAAGAACAAAGTCCTTCGTTTGCTTTCCACGACATACTCTCAAACGGTACTTATCTGATCATGAATTCTCCCTTCAAAACGAATCCTCACTCGTTCTCACCACAACTACAATATCACGTGATATTCATTGTTGGAAAGCTCCCGTGGCATTCCCGAGGTCCTCCTTGACATTGTGCATCTCCCGTTCGGTACTTGGACCCTCCACCAACGCAACGCTGTCTGAGCCGTCTTGTCGCAAATGTCCGGATCTCAGGCCCGTTGTCAACACAGGCTTCTTAGACTGAAATTGTGATGTGTTGAACTGCTCCAACTTGGGGAACAGCGTCTGCTTCAAATGCTTGAAACATCAACATACAAATCGGCAAAATCCATGATCAAAGATGTGGCTGTCTTTGCTTTGCCCCTGCACGACATTCCAAAGTCAGCCCCACTGACTCCATGCTTGAGAGGCACAGGGGAACAACACATCGACAAGTTAAACGTTCTTGGCCAATCAGATAAAGTCTGGAAACTGGCTGCCTCAAGACATCCGTCGTCATCTTGTCTTTGCCGAAGCCCCCGAACCTCGTCCGGGTTAGACATCCATTCTGCCATTCAGCGTTGCAAAGAAGGTAATGTCGGTTACAATTGACCTTTCGCCAACATGCTTAATCGTCTTATTCGGATACATGGTGCTAAAAATGAATTGACGCGTTTTAGGATCTTCAAAAGTTAATCACAAGGTTTCAAGATCTGAATGTGGAGACAAACATGATGCGGCTACTTTCAAGACATTCGCACCTTCAAGAATCAAAATATGAAACAGCTCTGTCCTCTCGCCTCTCGCCTCTCACCTCTCACCGGTCTATGTCGTTCGTGGGGAGAATGGCACCTTCTAAAAAGAAACAATCAAGCTTATCCAGCAGCACAGTGAACTGGCTGGCCGGTATTGGTTGACCCTTGTTAATTAGAGATGTCCTTGTCAGGCCGGTCAGCAGCCATGACAGAAACCACTCGGAGTTACAGCCATGATCCGCTAGTGCCCACCCTTAGACGATGAAGCCATCGTTAGAGTTTGGGATTGTGCGAAAATTTCAGGTGTTTCATTTCAGCGTGTTGGGACACTCAAACGTACTATGTATGCCAGTCTGGATTTATGTCAATAAATAACCCTCATAGTCCAGATCATTTCTCCAGCCAAATTGCGAAGCCCCTGAGATAAAATCTAAGCATGCAGTGTAGATGAGGGGAGGTCTCATCAAAATTTGCTGATCAGGCGCCTATTGATCAGGGATCCAGACTCATTGCTACCTACGTACTACCCGGCACACCCCATGGTATCGGGAAAGCTGACCTCTACAAGCATAAGAGACAAAATTAGTTAGTCATCTTTAGCTATCGAAAGCAAGCTTTTAGGTTGTTTATTTTTGTTCTCTAAAGCTTAGACATTAATCTTTCTGTTCCCCCCTCTGCCAGACACGTTCCTACATGTGGCGGCCTTAGGCTACCCGTCGGACCATGCGCCACAAGAGGCGGTGCGAAACTATGATGAGGCTGCCAGTGACTGAGGCCAGCCAGCTTAATCCAATCTAAGGGTTTCAAAGGGGAATAAAGAGAAGGACAGATTTAAGAGACTACGTCAACAACAAAGGCTTGCGAATACGACAGTAGCTGCCGCCAAGAAAGACGTTCATTCCATTCATCAGAAGTTTAACGAATTACGAGTCGACTTGCCCATCATCCCGCGCCAAAAAGCCCGGCGCTTCTGATCCTCGGACAACCTCAACGAAGTCGGAATAAGAACCGACCTTGGACCCTGAAACCTAAATAAACACGTCACGATGCCGCCGCGAATAAATATTCCGCCCGTTACACGTATTCTCCTCATTGCGCTTCTCGGCCAGTCCATCCTCAGCGCCGCGATCCGGTATCGCCAATGGACAGCCGACGCCAACATCGTCATTCCCTACTTGACACTGGTCCCGCAGCTGTCCATTATCTATCCCTGGACGTTTATAACCTCGACGTTTGTTGAGAGCAATGTGTTTACGCTTGGTATCGCTGCTGTTACGCTGTTCCATGGAGGAAGATATCTCGAGAGAGCTTGGTCGTCGGCCGAGTTGGCAAAGTTCCTAGCTGTCGTCTCGCTGGTCCCCAACTTCCTGACTCTCTGCGTTATGGTGCTCTGCTTTACTCTTTCGCGCAACGAGAGCTGGACGTACGTATTACCTGACTAAAAATGTACCTTATGAGAGAGACTAACATGAATATATAGCTTGACCGTTATCGCAGGAACTATCCCTGTGCAAATCGCTTTCCTTGTCGCCTTCAGTCAACTCGTCCCAGCACACACCGTTACGCTCTTCCGCGGCGTCATATCTCTCCGAGTCCCTCGATTCCCGCTTCTGTACATCGGTCTGGTCTTCCTTTTGTCTCTGACCCCTATCCTCAACAGGGCTGCTCTGTGGCTTGCCATCTTTGGATTCCTTACCAGCTGGACCTACCTCCGATTCTACAAGACCGTGTTCCCAGACCTTGACTCTTCCCAAGATGCATCGCTCCGCGGTGATGCGAGCGAGACTTTCGCATTCGCCGAGTTCTTCCCCGGTCCCGTGAAGCCATTCGTCACTGCTGTCGCTGATCAGATCTTCCTGGTATTGGTGGCTATGCGATTATGCACACCGTTTGCGCAAGCGGAGGCTTCTCGAAACGATACCCGGATTCAACGTAATGCTCCTGGAGGTGCTCGCGCCGAGGCTGAGAGAAGGAGAGCTATTGCGCTCAGAGCGTTGGACCAGAGGCTGCATGCTGCGACAAGTAACCCAGCTGCGCAAAAGTCTTCTCAGCCTCCTAGCCGGCCGACTGGCCCGACAGTACAGAGCCAGCCTCAGCCAGCTACACAGACTGCTATGACATCGCAGCCTGGCCCCCTGCTCGGCGAGACCAAGTTCGAGCCCGATCATGACGATGCGAAGAGCTAAGCTTTCATTTTGTTACCAGGGTAGCATATGTGCAGTTCGTGGAAGTGGTCACTATATGATGTACGATTTGATTCAGGTCAGGTCTGTTGGAGAGATCAACAAAGCTGATCAAAAGCGCGGTGTTGCCAGCGGCGCTTGTAATAAACAAATGCATTGATGGATGATATAGGCACCTAGTGGAGCTCTGGTGTTATGAGGTTCTTCTCGGGTTTTCTTTGCAGTCTGTTACCATCCTGTTCTGTGTGTGATGGGATGGGATTGGGATTGGGATATCGTATATGTGCATGATAGATGTTTAGGTCGGGCTACTTAGATACAAATACTAAAACAAAGATACCATGAGCGATTAGGTCACCGTTACCCACAGTGTGTTTAAATACAATCTTTATTTAATACAATTTAATATACATGTTAAATTGATGTCGAACTGTCCATTGGTACAGGGTAACCTCTAGTCAATGCTGACCAATGACCTTGCTGCAATTAGCTTGTTGTCCTCCCTGAATATGAAAGCTGAGTTGAGTTGTGACTTACAAGTTGTGTCCTTTAAGCGTGCTTCACTTTCTCTACACGACTACAATAGATTCCTCTTCAGGCAGCTGACCCGTTGCCTTCTGATCTCGCAGTGACCCGAATTGGTGGCTCGATCAACTGTTTCACTGAGTAACGCACAGCGCAACTCAACATGGGTTGGCCATGGGAGTTCCTCACTCTAACCGACGATGAAAAACACCAACGTCGCCTAAGTCTCGATAAATACGCCTACATCGCTCATCTTTCTGCATTCGTGCCAGCGCTTTTATTCGTTCTCTTCCGTCTCATCAACCGCGTCCGACAGAGCCGTAACAGTGGATATCAGCAAGTTCCCGGCTCACCCAGCGCCAAGGCGAACCGACAGAGATGGATCTCCAGAGTTATAGGAAAAGGACCCATGATCAAGTGGTGGCTCGGCGAAGATGTCTGGTTCATGGGGAGTCACTGGGGTCAGCGTGATGAGTGGATTTTAGGTATTGCGTGGACTGCTTGGTTATTGGCCTTGAGTATTCATGGTACAGGAAAAGGTATGGTTTGCAAATCACCAGGGGAAACATCGCTGACAAGTCAGATTATCTTCATCTCACGAAACGGCTTGGAATTGTTGCGACATCTCAGATGCCTATACAGTACCTCCTTGCTCTCAAGGCGATCAACCCTTTTGCCTTTGTCCTCCGTTCATCTCACGAGCATATCAACCGCTACCATCGTGTACTGGGCCGTATCATCTACTTTCTCCTGATTCTTCATGCAATTCTTTACAATGTCTTCTTCATAGAGTCAGCAATATGGCTCAAGCGTTTCTTCGCTCCTATTGTCTTTGCAGGCGTTGCGGGCCTCATCGTCATGCATGCCCTCAACGGCACAGCCATGGCTCGTGTTCGACAGCAGTCATATCGAGTATTCTTCATCGTCCATCTTCTTTCAGCTTTCTCTATCCCGCCTTTGATCTACTACCATGCGCCATCGTCGCGGTTCTACATCGGTGAAGCAATTGGCGTATTCGTCGTGGACCTTGCTGTGCGAAAGATGATCACCATCACAGCCCCTGCTGTCGTCGAGGCGATACCTGGCACAAGCCTTGTCAAAGTATCTGCTACTATGCCCTCTCACAAGATTGCCCAATACGCCGCCCGTCCTGGATCACATATTTACCTCAATATTCCTCCAGCCTCTCGTCCCGGCACTGGCCAGTTCTCTGCACCACATCTCGTTTTTGAGTTTTTGTATAATCCATTTACAGTAGCGTCCACGAACCAAGAGACGGGCGAACTGACCTTTGTTGCACGTACGAGGACCGGCCCCATGACGAACCAGCTGCATCACCTCTCTTCCAGCACCAGCAGTGGAGCGTCGGCTGAAAAGGTCGAGCTTAACATTGAGGGTCCTTACGGTACTATAGGAAAGACGTTCAGCGATCTCATTACATCAAACATAAACCGTGTACTCATCGTGGCTGGAGGTGTAGGAGCGAGTTTTGCCGTACCGCTTTACCACGCTGTCAACGCGGAAAACTCCATTGCACATGTCCAGCTTATCTGGGCCATCCGCAGTGCCGGCGATGCTACATGGGCTTCCTCAACCCCTACCGGAAAGTCCATTCTCGATGATGATCAGGTGCAGCTATTTCTTACAGGTGACATGGGTGTTGCCAACGACAGTGATAACGCTGCCGGTGTTGAGATGAACGACATGGCGCAACAACCAACTCGCCCTGCCGTACGAAACAACAAAAGACCAGATTTCCAAAAGATCGTTGATGATACGTTCCGAAAGTCGCAGCAAGAAAACGTTGCCATTCTGGTCTGCGGCCCTACCGAAATGGTCAGAGAACTGCGCAAGAGTGTCATGCCTTGGGTGATGAAGGGACGTAATGTTTGGTGGCATAATGAAAGCTTTGGGTGGTAAACTAATAATATGGTAATACTACTGCTGTTGTGTCTGTTATTCAGTCTTGCTGTATATATGGCAAGAGTAGTCGACTTAATAAATAGCAAATAGAGGACAAGATGTGAGAACCGAAACGATTCAAATCCAGTCATTCCATGTCGCGCTTCAAGAGATAACTCGGCTCAAGAACTCAGAAGCAGCTGATGCATTACTTCTGTCTTGTTCAAATAGCTACTATTGATGGTCAGTGGTTGTGCATATGACCGACTGTGCTGTGTTATACCCAACCACGGTGAGGCTCCGCGGGTAAGAAGACAGGTTAGTTATGCTCCAAAGAGACTTACGCAAGGTCAAGATGGAAATCGAAAAGTAAAGCCCTCGACTAATAAGGGTGCTATGAAAGGTATCTAAAAGTAAGGCCGGGTATCTCGAGTTCAAACAACAGTGATACCTCATCCACAATCGGTTCTATGTATCACATAAGCCAATACAACACCGGCGTAATCATAGACTATACTATCAAAATCTATGCCTTCGCATGGTGCCCTCCACATCTAAAGAATCGTGGTATCTCTCGCAACTCTCGTCCAACAACGCCTCACCCATCTTCCAACTCAAAAACCTGAAAATGCACCACACCCCCTTTATCTAACCCCAGATAGGGATGCTACAGGTGCGTTGTAAATTCTAATACATAAAATGACAACAAAAACAAACATCGAAAACATTCAACCTCTAAGAAAAACTGCCCCTGAGTGGTATCATAGGAAAGGAGAATATGAACTTGTCAACTGTGGACATGATTGTCCTTGCTTGGCGCATGACTTGTGTAAGTTCACTGCCGGTACCTAGCCAGATGTGACATAATGTTCTGTACTTGAACTGCCGAGTCCCCATTAGGTGGTGCCCCATTTGGCGGAAGTTGAACCCCATAAGAAGCCCCGTAAGCGCCTTGAGGGGGCGGGGGTTGAGGTTGTTGAGTAGCAGGATTTGCTCCCAGGCTTCCAAGCAATGCATGGATATCAGCATGGGGCACTGCCGCCATCGGGCTGGTTTGGGGGAGCGCATGGTTTTGAGCACCACCTTGAACCTGTGCAAGCAATTGCTGCAGTGACGCGGGGTCAAGCTGGCCCATCATATTCGCAATGTTAGCAACGTTGACTGGAGCAGGCGGAGGTTGTCCGTATTGTCCTGGCGGTGGAGGAGCGGCGAAGCTTGCCGCAGGTGGTTGATAAGCGGGCTGGCCACCATATGGAGCAACGCTGTAACCACTGGCACCATACTGTTGACCATAACTGGGCGGGCCTGCTGATGCCTTTGCACGAAGAACAACTTCGGCTGCGGTAGGAGGATCCAGATCCGCATACTGGTTAAAGCGAATGTTGTTGGAACCGGCAGAGCGATCAAACGCCTGGACGGCAATCTTGGCCAGACTCTGCGCCCGAAGGTCGAGGTCGACAACGGCGTGCACCCCTTCCGCTGCCTGTTGCTGAACAACCGCATCCTTGGGAAGCTTGCTGGATAGAAACATAACCTCGCACCGCAAACCCCTCGAGGTGAAAGCTTGTTTCACCCAGTTGACAAATTCGCGATTGATTTCTTGCTGGAGGATGATCTGAACATCAGGGACATCGGCACCATATCTCCTTCCCGGTAGCTCAGGTTCACTTCCATGTCGAGGTCTTCCAAATGGGCTTGGGCTCCTTCGACGGTAATTGTCATTGTCATTACGACTATACCCTGGGGAGCGCGAACGCCCACGTCCGCGGCTGCCATCATAAAAGCCCCGATCACGACTGTACGACTCATCTCTTCCGTATTCACTACGATGAGGGGAATGGCCACGACTAGATCGGTAATCATCACGGACTTGATGGCCATGTCGCTCGTTCCGACGTCCATTGTCGCGGCTCTTGTTTTTGTCTGGACTGCGAACCCTTTCTTTTTTCGATTTGTCCTGGACGCGCGAGACTTCAAGATCTAAGGATGGGTTAGAAGCACAGTACAATAACATTCAAAAAGACCTGACTCACGAATTCTGCGTCCCTTGATTTCGATGCCTTGAAGATTGTCCATTGCCCGCTGTCCTTCATCTATAGTGTGGTACTGTACGAATCCATAGGCCGACTTCAGCGAAATTTGAGCAAGCCTTCCAAACCGGTGGAACAGATCAAAAACGTCACGCTTAGACACCTTATCGCTGGAAAGGTTGCCTGCAGAGAATATGTGGGCGCCGTTTTTGGATGCGCCAGAGGCGGATCGTGTACCAATGAAGATGCGTGACCCTTCAGGAAAACGGTCCCACTTGGCCTCTGACATGTACTGGCGCTCATCAGCCAAGAACTGATCCCACTGGCGCTGATATTCGGCATCTTGCACTTGATCAGCATTGTTAGGGATGGGCTGAGGCGGGTATGGAGGAGCATTCATGGAGGTGATGGCGACAGGCGCTTGGAAACCAGAGCCAAGCGGGACCGAGTATTCACCCAAAGCATCAGGAACTGCAACAGGCGCGCCAGCAGCAACATAAGTGGACGGCTGCCCAGGCGTCGGTGGCGCGGCAAGGCTAGAGGGAATGCTGGAATTGATGCCCCCTGGATGGTGCTGAGAGGCATACGTCTGAGGCGCTGCTTGAGACAGCGGAGGCCTCGGTGGAAGGGATGCTGAAGGCGGGAGATCTGAAGACGGATTGCTATACTCGTTGGACTGTTCACCTGTGGCAGACGGGGCAAACGATTCTGTGGTACGGTTGGAGTCGGCTGGCGCAATGAGATCAGCAACCAGCTTTTGAATGTCAGAGGCATTGGTAGAGCCGGTAGTGCTGCTGCCACTCAGTTTGGCTGTACTTGGAGACGGCAGATTGGAAAGCTGGGAAGTGGTGGCAGTCGCAGCGCCGGAAGCCCGAGCTTCAGAAGAAGCATTGGAAGCAGCTGATGCTGCAGGCTGGCGTGGCTGGGCCAGGAAGGACGGATCATGAACAGCATAGGAGACTTGCGATGGGTGAGAAGAATTGTTGGATTCTCGAAGTAGCGATGATACATCTTGTGGTTGAACGCCTCCGTCTTCACCCTCTTCCAGCCCAATTGGCGAATCAAACGTCTTTGCGTAATCGTCATTGCTGTCGGGAAGCTCTTGCTCGACCTGTGGCCGCGGCACTTGCTGGGCGACGGCATCTGCGTCGTCCTCGCCATAAGGGTCGTTGAGGCTGTCGTCATCTACGATATTGTCATCACCGGCCTCCAGGATGTGCTCATAACCAGGACCATTGTTGACTGAGCGGTTGGCGGCGGCGGCGGCGGCATCGGCAGCGGCAGAAGCGGCAGCGACCATGGCGTCAATGGTGTCCACCGTTTCTTGAAGCACGGGAACCGCCAAAGACGTAGCTGAGTGAACAGGCGAAGGGGAGACAGGGGAGAGGTTGGCAGTGGCCTGGATTTCTGCCTCGGGTTCTGTCATTTAATTCAGGCTGGAGGGGTGGGAATTTGGTGGGTAGCAGGATGAGGTGACCCTCCAGGTAGGTAGGTACCACTAGTCGCACAAACGACGCAAGACACAGGCGATGGTGCAACTGGAAATCGACGGGGCCGATCCTTGGATTAGTTAGTGAAAAACTGTTGCCAGGCGATGGCCTGGCGCAAGATGAGAACTGGAAGCGCGGTGGAAGGATTGAGTGGCGGTCAAAGCAACAAAGAATTGCCGGACAAGCTGTAGTTGAAGGGCCCAATAACGCGCAATGATAACGAGCCACAAAAGCCGGGCACGCTTACAAGATGGAGGTCGATAAGTAACAAAGAAGGGTCTTCCAGATGCTCACTCGACAGGGGAGCCAGGTGGCAGAGGCTTTTGCGACGTCGGAGCTTGGCTTAGTCGAACGAACCAAACGAGTTGTATTCTCCAGAAGAATGGGGCGCGAGCAGATGCACGTGAGAGCAGAGTTGAAAGAATAGTCGCGACACTGAAACTAGGGCACGAAGCTGGATCAAGAAGAGTTGATGGCGTTGCTGAGGTTTATTGTGGACGAGATGAGGAAAAACGGAAGGTTAATTTAGGTAGGCAGGTAGTTAAGGTAGAAGCTGGACTGGGTTTTGGGGTTCGATTGAGGCTGATCAGGCGCAGGTGTAAACCCGTAGTTAACAGAAGGCTAATACAGAAGAGGCAAGGCGGTCAAAAAGGCAGTGTCTGGTTTGCTACTGCTTGAGAATCACTATCTCAGCCACAGGCAAGCATTAAGCTAAAGCCAAGATTTCAAGGACCCAACCTCGATTGATATCAATATGAGACACTGATTTTATTGATTTTTTGTCTAACTGTGGGACACGTTAAGAAAGATTGTCTCTGTCTCATTCGCACAAACAATCTAGCGAGCACTATGTTCCATCGACAAGCCTTGGCAAGGCTTGTAGGCCTGAAAAGGATGCCGTCACAGGTGACAGCTACACCCTTTGCGCCGAGATTCAAAAGATACCAGGCTTTCGATGCCGACTTGGACAAAGATGCCCTCAATGAGGCTCGTTCATGGTACGAGTCATTTAATGCCTCACAGCTACCGAAAGGCAATACTATATTTGCTCGCTCCAGTGGACCAGGGGGGCAACATGTCAATAAGTACGTACGATCATGCAACACTCATGCGGAAATGAGGGTTCCAGCACTTACAAGCAAAAAGGACTGAGACCAAGGCAATCACGGCATATCCCGTAGGACAACTGCTCTCAATACTTCCCAAATCGTTACACCCCAGCATTCGCAAGTCCAAGTATTATACATCAACCAATGACTCTTTGACTTTTCAAGCTCAGGACTCACGGTCCCGAGATGCAAATGCAGATGACAACAGGAGAAAGTTGACTGACGAGGTTATGCGTATGTATAAAGAGGCCACGCCTGCAGAGACGAGTGTGGAAAAGAGGAAGAAGCATGAAGAGATGTAGGTTACAGTAGTCATCAGTTTGTTTATATGAGGTATTGTTGCTAACATCTGGATAGCGGCAAGAAATTCCACGAGTCGAGAATGAAGCAAAAGAAGTTTACAAGCGCAAAGAAGCAATCACGTAGAGGTCCTTCAACTTAAGTCTTCACTATTCATAACTGCCAATCCATAGAAAATGGCAGCATAGTATTATCTAGCGCTTACATCATGTTTGTATATAGAGTTGCTTATGGAAAGAAAGCATGGTGAGAACTCAGAATAAGTAGAACAAACCTCAGGTCGATGCTTGTCATCCAATGATGATGGACATTCCAAGAGCGATACAGCAAACCATCGACATCCAGATGTCTACAATCCAAAAATAGACTGCATGTCGAAGGTTTGTGGCTGGTCTAGCAACGTGACCAAAGTTCTGCGCCATTGGCTAAGTTCCTAGAAGTGAAGGGACGAGACGAGACAATTCAGACAGGACGAGATGTGTATTGATGGTTGTATTAGGCTTTAAAATTCATGTACAACCACCAAAAAAGCATTGCTGATCGTATGCGCTTCTCATAAATCGATATGATACGCTCGTGGTACGAATATCGTCATGGCTGTCACTACACCATGAGGTCAGCAATGCTGTCATCATCATCCAATCACTGAATCACGTATTGTCGTTATCTCGTGTCAAATGAATGCCTGCATTGCATGCATCAATCACGAGCCAGTACAATGAATATCAATTAAACAGATTAGGTTCTTTACAATAGTTCTTACAACCAAGATATAGTTAAGTAGTCAGTCCCCTTCTTCCACTTGAATAAATAGAAAGAAAACCCATCAAGGGTCCAGACTAAAAACGCCTTACATCCCTTATCTTATCCGTATTTCAGCTGGTTTGGGCCTGACTCAACCCCACCTTTTAGTCCTTGTCCCTCTCTCACGCACGAACTGACCGACCCAAACTCCCGACCCTTCATTTCTCCAGTTCAGTTCGGTCCAATTCAGCCCCATCAGCATACAACATTCGTACTGAAACCTTCCTCTCTCTTCTGCTCATCCGACGCTCAATATTATTGTTTCTCTCTCGATATTATCGACTGGATCTAACCTGCTTCAGAAGCGCATTCTTCTCCCTCCTTTGTCGCAGTCGCACCTCCCATCTCGCCTCAACGCTCTGCGGGGCATCGCGATCTCCTTCTTATCACCTCCCCCCTCCTCGTCCGCCCCGACCTCTTCCTCCCCGGCTTCGACATCACAATTCCAAAATGGATTCTGCAGCTCGTCAACAACCTCAAGTTCAACCTTGTAGATACAAGGTCGGCAAGACGTTGGGAGCTGGCTCCTATTCTGTCGTCAAGGAATGCGTCCACATTGATACTGGCCGCTACTATGCTGCCAAGGTCATCAATAAGCGGCTTATGGCCGGTCGCGAACACATGGTGCGCATCGCCTCATGATCCTCACCAGCATCATGCACAATATCTTTCATAGCCGTACAGTTGTCTTCTAACATTGAATGCGCAATGGCAGGTTCGCAACGAAATCGCTGTCCTGAAAAAGGTCTCCATGGGCCACCAGAACATCCTCACCCTTGTCGATTACTTCGAGACCATGAATAACCTCTATCTCGTTACCGATCTTGCCCTGGGTGGCGAGCTTTTCGATCGAATCTGCCGAAAAGGTTCCTACTTCGAATCAGATGCTGCTGACTTGGTTCGCGCTACACTGTCAGCTGTCGCTTACCTACACGACCATGGCATTGTACATCGCGATTTGAAGCCAGAGAACCTACTTTTCCGGACGCCCGAGGACAACGCAGACTTGCTTATTGCAGACTTTGGACTTTCACGAATTATGGATGAGGAACAGTTCCACGTTCTGACTACAACCTGCGGTACCCCTGGTTATATGGCCCCCGAGATTTTCAAGAAGACTGGCCACGGCAAGCCTGTAGACCTCTGGGCTCTCGGTGTCATCACATACTTCTTGCTTTGCGGTTACACTCCTTTCGACCGGGACTCTGACTTTGAAGAGATGCAGGCCATCCTCAACGCAGATTACAGCTTTACCCCTATCGAATACTGGCGTGGCGTTTCTGACCATGCTAAGGATTTCATTCAACGGTGTTTGACAATTGATTCCACGAAGCGCATTACTGCTCACGAGGCTCTACAGCATCCATTCGTCGCTGGCTTCATCAATGCTGAGGGCGAGAGTCAGAACTTGCTACCTAACATTAAGAAGAACTTCAACGCTCGTCGAACTCTGCATGCGGCAATCGATACTGTCCGCGCAATTAACAAGTTACGCGAGGCGCAAAGCGGTCTGATGGATGGAGCTCGTTCAAAGGAGCCCAGTCGGGGCGCAGCCCAACAACCTCCTGCCAACCGAAAGGTAGACAGCGCCATCTCCATTGGCAACAACCAGCCCAAGGACAGCGGCTATGGAACACAAACCGAAACTGACGTAGTTATGGGCAACACTTCAGCATCTAACGTCCCATCCTCGTTGCAGCCCGGCAACAACGGAAATCGAGTTATCGAAACTTCCAAAGGTCTCTGGAGCGGGTCTGCAGCGAAGAGGTAGAACCGGGATGAGGGCAGAGTGTCAAGTCCTGTGTCATATAGTTCCTTTTGGCAAGTCGTCATGTGAAATGACTGTGGTATGAATATGTGTTATAAGACTAGCGGTTCGAATACGATGAAATCACTACGGATGGAAGATACACAAGGCCCGTATGGTGCTGTGACTAGCATACAAAACATGAATGATATGCTTTCCATCACAGTACGCAACAGAATAAGGAGGATCATCGTTGGTTTGGATATATGCGCTTCCCGGACCAGGTCGCTGGCTTCTCGTTTGGAACGATGGGGACAAGGTTTCAGCACGGTCTTGATTCCCTTGCTTTAACTTTCCTTTGCCCCCTTTTTTTGCCTTTAATCATCGTTAGTATTTATACCTTGTTTTATCTGGTCTCGGTTGAGATGCTTCAGAGCAGATACCAGCCATAGCGCAGCTCATGCCGTAATCAAATTATGGAGAATGAGCCCTTTCTGTCCTATCCGTTTTAACTACAGGTTTCATCTGTAAACCATAGCTCTCTCATATGTGATCGCATCAAAGACGGTGCGCTTGACTTGCTACAGTGCAAAATATCACGGCACGCGAGCTAATGGAGCTATGACCGCAGATCTGGCGCTTTTCGTTGCCAAGCTTAACAGGAGCTCGGTATAGGCTTGGCGTTTCCTATACCGCCTTGGCCCCCAAAACAAGAGAGAAGGTGAAGGAATTTCACGAGCAACTACCTAGATTGAGATCGGCAATGGGATTTTCATGTCACGTAGGAGTCGACAGGTTTCTTGAACAAGTTGACTTACCAGGATGTTTCCAAGTTCAACAGTACCTTTGCATGCAGTGTTAGTAACGTTCAAATGATAAAATTCCTATACAGACAACACAAGAGCAGACGAGAAATAGAGACGATATGACGGTGACATTAATTGTCGATTCTTTAATTGCTAATATCTAGCGAATGGTATCTTTGGTATTTCTTTTCATTCCCACCAAAGTCGGCTCGCCTGCTTGCGCCGCCTGGGTTTTCTTCTCCAGGATCAACCAGGCTTGGGCAGCGAGCCGCTTATCCCTCCGTTCATTGTTTCCTCCTCATCATGAGTAGGGAAGCTATGCAAAGCTTGTCCCTCTCGAGTCGTCCAGGCTCTCCAACGAGCGAATCGGTGCATGACATGGCGTGATCGCATATCCATGCACATATTAACCTCCTCTTGTTTGTATACATTACTCTATTCAGGTCCGGTTTTGTCCTTCCGCAGGTATGCATTAGAAAGGGACAACGTTGGCCCCTTGAACCCATTATTAAAGGTTGCCGTCTGACCCTGACGGCCCTGCGCCAGAATCCAGCATCTGCCGTTGTAAAGCATCGCATTGCGCCATTTCGCTGTGCCGATGAATGCCAAAGTTGTTATCAGAAAAAAAGTATAAGGTCGAAGATTAAAAGGGTTCGGGCATTAAAATCGTAAAATCCCATTGGCGAGTTCCGTCACCAGGCGCGGGATGAGATCGCCTGGGGGTTTAAGGTTGTTATCACTGAATCGTGCTGATTACCTCGCCGCAACAACAACTTCACTCAACTCAACGTCTCGAGCAGGAGAATGGGTGTTCCAAAGCTGGTCGTCATCAAGCATGCCAGGGAGTGCCTCTTCGGACAAGGTTGGGCTGAGAGTTCCACTACTTGAGCCGCAGCTAGAGCTGGAGCTTGCAACAGTCCAACCGTCGCTAGAATCGGCGCGAGGGCGTCCCAATAGACCCATGCCAAAGTACTCGCCGTACTCCTCGTCGGTAATGGTAGTTTGGTCACCATATTCCACATATTCGTACTCCCAGCGGGTAATCTTGCCCTCTTGGCGGCGTGGTAGCCATCGTGCTTTGGCGGCGTAGAAGAAGCAAGAGGCAATCAAGCCACCGACAACCAGGTCAATTGCGTAGTGGTGGCTGAGGTACATGGTAGCCCAGCAAACCCAACCAGCATACATGATGAAGTAAGTGCGGAACTGGGGGAAGCAGTGAGACATGAAGAGAGCCTCGAGGACGGCGTTCGCAGCATGGAGCGAGGGGAAGGCACCAAAGGGGACAGGCGCTGTGCTGAAGTTGGTAGTGTAGAGGTCGATGCCGAAAATTTCATCGATGCGAGCCAGTCCAGCGGGTGATCCAGGCATGCCGTACGCAGCGGGTTCGAGGCCGTGCTCCATCTCATACCAAGGGGGAGCGCAGGGGAAGAGAAGCTGGATGGTGACACCGAGAATGCTCATCCAACCAAAGGTGCGTCCCCATACCGGGGTTGTACCAGGGGGGGCGAATACAAACATGAGCAGGGCGCAGACAACAGGGGCGCCAAAGTGGCATAGGCCGTAAGGGATCCAGGCGAGAATGTCGAGAACTGAATGTTGGTGGGCGGAGAGAATGCTCGACAGATTGGCACCATACAAGACGTTCTCGAGAGCGGGCAGCACGCGAACCCAGATGTGAGGTCGGTACTCATTAGGAATAAATCTGCGGTGTGTTAGTGAATGTGACGGTTGAAATGAAAGACTACAAACGTACCGACTACAAAAGAAATACAAAAGCCATGTCCAAATTGTGACCGATGGCAAGAAGAATTGGCGAGTAGCGGGCATGAGAAGAACCCAAACGCTACCCATGATGGCAAGAAGCTTGACTCCAGGAGCAGGGGGAGCGATCCAGAATGAGAAGAGAACAAGAAGTCCAACTACAGCATACTGAAGATCTGAGGTCCTCCAGTGATGCTTCTGAAGATCACGAACGCCATCCCAAGCATTGAAAGAGGTCTTAAGACTTGTGAGTTCTTCATTGCCAGGTCGCGATTTCGACTTGGTACGTCGTCGGCCAATTCGATATCTTTGAGGAGCGGTGTTGAGAAATGGTAGGTTGACATGCTCGGGCCATAGAAGCTGGAGCTTAGGCTTCCCCGAAAGGGTGGCAGAGAAGTCGTTCATGATGATGTTGAAATTGTTGTCTGGACGATGCTGGTTTGAAAGGGGGCTTGTTTGTTGCTGATTTGCAGTAGCGCAAGATAATGTCGAAGAAATTCGTAACGCGTAGTCGGTAACCCAATATGAATACCCAAAAGCTACCTCATATCCAAGTTAACCTAATTACTTGACTTGATCGCATACGACGAAGGTCGGGATGGTCGGGATGGTCGTCTGGAGCAATGGATGTCGAATCGCAGAGAGAAGGGAGGGAAGTAACACGCGACAGGGACGCCACACGGGTAAAGTGTAAAGCTTAGAACCTGAGGTCGTGAGGAAGGAGGATATGTGCCTTTTCAAGGTGCGAATCTGAAGACAAAACCAAGCCGAGGATCGAGGAGAGAGAAAAGGGAGGGAAGAAGAAGACGGAGGTGAGGAAACGGGAGTAGTAATATGAAGAAGTGGAGGGAGTGGAGGAGGGAATGATCGAGTATGATGACGAGGTGCAGGAAAGTTGATGCAGCAGGGGCGTGTCCGAGTGTACAGCAGGTAGGTACCTAGAAACGCCTGCTGAAAAACCAAGACTTTACAGTTGACTTTGCGACTGTTATCCGCTAAAAAGTTCAAATTTGACAGGGCCAGTCGCGCAGGACTTGGGCTTATGGGCGCTAAGCTAAGGAGTTGTCCATCACACTGACATTAGCTTAGGTCGTTCAAGGGGGCCCCGGGCCCGCAGCGCAGCGCAAGATTTTCCCTTGTCCTCATCTCAAATGAGCCCGGATGCTGCGGGAGGAGTCATCGCTACAAGGGCCTTGGGTACCGACCAGCCAACAAGCCTCAGCGGAGCCCTTCAAGCCCTGGTCCAGCTTGTCTCCATGCTTCGCTGGGCATCCATCCATGTGGATGACACCAGGGTCGCCTGGAGATTGCACTGGAGCCAGCGCCTAAGCCTGTTTAGCCCTTCTCTGACGCTCAGACGGAGCTCTTTTGTCTCTACTAAGCCAATCATTCACAAAGATGCAGTCAAAGTTGCTGACAGAGCGCGTCCGACAGACACCGCGGAGGAACGGGGTTTACGGCATCCCGAATCCAGGCGTATTACCGTAATTTCCTTCCAAGCTGGTGCCGAGACTAATTGGTGGGCTGAGTCGCGTGAGAACCGCCCTGTCTAACGACGCTGACTGACTTTCCGCGTATGTAACGCGAAAAGTATGTAATATGCGACGTTTTTTACTGAGCAGGAAATTAACTAGGCGGGTATGTAGGCAGACAAGCATGGCCGATCCTGAACTGAGCCTCGATCAAAAGACGTGAACAATAAGCCGGAACATCGCAGTTGTCTTTGTTATCGAGCACCGCCACAGTCATCGCTCTGTCTAAACTGAACGTGGACAAGAGGCAGCCCATGGAGAAGATCTCATACGTAGTACATCTCTCAGCCTTGGCAGAGCTGCTGGGCAACCACCGAAAGCATTAACGGTTGGTACCTTGGCAACGCAAGCGAACAGCGCTTCCAAGCAAGTCCACATTGTTTGAAGTCCAATTGATTCATCACTGTTCGCAGTCGGTGTTACAGTTGCAATCGTGGACTCTAGCTGCAAGCACATGGTATAGTTAGCTGACTCCAGGATCCGATTATTCAGTACCGTCTTCCTCCATTCCTGGTAGGCGAATAGAAGTCAACCCTGGTCCCTCAGCAAGACATAGGCCATATACTAGACTGCGCGCGTGAGCCAAAGACAGCACGAAACGAGACAAGAGCATACTGAAATCATGATGCGCTTGACTTATTGAATCGATTCCACTTACTAGTCGTTGTCTTTCTTTGATCAGGGTCTGTCGATGACGGTGGCTGGTTTCAACAAAAAACGTCACCATCAGAAACGGTCCCTTGACGGTGTCGCTTAGTTACAGCCCGATGTCTTGCTCGATTGGCAGACTAGGTAGCGTCATCGTCGTGGCACAGCGGCATGAGCCGGGGAACCTCTGGATTCAACGATTAGATTGTCTCAGTCCAATCAAAGATGTGATTAGAAAGATAGTAGGCGAGTTGTCATGTCATGTGCTCCTACGCTTGCAGCGCAAGATGATGACGATCCTCAGCTCAATCTGCCATGGCAATTGACAGTTGATTTGCATGCACTAATATCCCTCCGACCAACGACATCTGGCTGATGAAGGCGATGCAGACAGGACAGTTCAAACAGCTCACGCCCATGCGTTGGCAACATCCGTGCTGTCCGCGGTAGTATTAAATCCAACCTGACTGCAATTGAAACATGAAAGCGACCCGGAGATATCCTCAAAGGGACATTTCCGTCGAGGTCAGTATCTTGTTGGCTCAATGCCTTCCTGCAACGCTGCTCTCGCTTGATGGTGGTCTTGCTGCTAAACAGTCGGCCATGCCGGCGTAGTGACGAACAACGCAATGATTGTTCGCAGATGTCAGCAATCAATCAGTCAAATCATCGAAGAATGATCCTCTTTCAGAAGATAGCACAAAGATTCTCCACTTGCAAAGTTTCACAAGCCGCAAACCGAGATGGATGATGAACAATGAACCATTCAGATCAATGGAAAAAACAGGGATCTTTTTTATTTAACGCTAGGAAGGAGCTGGGGCCACTGCCTCTTTCTTGGTCGGGTCTCACTCGAGGGAGGAAGCGAAAAAGGAAGCACAGAAGGAAGAGAGCAAAAAATTAACAGCTGCCGTGCTCCGTACAGCCTGTACTTGCGCCAAATGTACCTTCCCTCCCGTCCCTTAGATTCTCCAATTCCGATGCGCTGCTAAGCCCGCGGAAGGTGTGAGTGGGATGATGGATCCCTAGCTGCTTTTCTCACACCACAATCTTGATCTCCAACAACCACTGTTTGCTCGACAGCTTCAAGTAAAGTACCCCTTGAGCCAAGATCACGGTGAGAAATACATCGACGTTTCATGATCATCACTGCACGTCTGGCTCCTAGCCGTCGAGCCACGGCAGCGGCGTAGTTAATCTCATGTTAGCGCCAAGCCATACACAACAGCTTCTCTGATGCTGTCAGCACAAGATCAATTGTTGCCGAGTCACCAGAAGAGAAGCCAATTTGATACAGTATCACCACTAATCGGTTCAACCGGCGCAATATCCTGCCAGCATGGAATAGCCATGTGTTCATAGCCTGCTACCTTTGGTCTTCCACTCAGCCCTGCCTTGGCGAGAAAGCCCATGGCGATCCGCGTAACGGTTTGAGGCGTCGTCCTCCAAACAATCAAGCCCCAGGGTTCGCTTCAGATAGACCCTTTTCACCAGCAGACAATAGGCGCGCGCAACCCTTCCTGCCGCCCAGGTCTCAGAACACATGCACGAGACAAGGGTTGCAACCCCACGAATTGTCTCTCAGATGAGAAATCCCGCTTCCTTTCAATCCAAGTTCACTCGGATGCAGCGGAAGGTTGGTCTTTTGCTGTTGGTTTACACAGCAAACCGTTGAAGCCTCTCTGGCTTTGAAAGTTCACCAACCAATAATGTCCTTTATCTGCGACAAGCCTCATCGTCATGAGATGGTGACGTTACTTTACCAAAGGGTTGACTAAGTTCAGACCACTTTTAAAGTCGGGAGCTTGTCCACTCCGGACGCCGGTCGGTGTCTGCGGAGTTTTCCTATACCGCGGAAGTTATAAACGGCCGCTCGGGTCATATTTGTCAATGCGAGGCGTTCGCTCCGGTGTGAAGCGAGGCGCGAATCCGTAATGCAACGAAATTGAGCGTGGAACCACCATCAGCATAGTCAATAGTCAGCTTGGTGGAGGACGCTCAGGGTCTGAAGAGATTAGGGAGGGTCTCCCGTAGCAGGGGTACGAAACTCATCCAGTCCTTTGGAGAGCTCTGCTATTTTGTCGCATGCGCAACGAGTTAACCTTGTTGAACTCGCAAACAAACCGATCGATACATTGAAACTTTCCTTGCAATTTCCTCGAACAGGTTTTCCGAGAGCGAGCCGCCTGTGCACGGCTTCATCTAAACGATCCCCTTACCACGACGGAAGAGCCAAGGTCGAATCGGGCTGGTTGGCCCAACTTTAGGAGATCGTCAAGGGTCCCCTACCTGTGCACGAGACATCCATAATAATCCACGATACGCTAGTTCGTCTAGTTCTAGTTGCCCAGAGAATTGGACGACAGTTTCAATGCGATTGAAGGACACATAATCATTATTCTGATCAGGACTATCTTTATCCATCAATGTATTCGGCGTTGGCTATGGATCAGAACACATACATGAGCAGGCCAGCTCTTAATGCTTGTTGAAACCACACTCTGGCATCTCAACATATTTCATACAGTGGTGTGTGGCATGTCACACTAAGCACATGCTGCAGTGCACTTAGTTGTCGTCTTGAGTTTAAGATCACGCCATATAACAAACCTGCTGGCTGTCGATATTGATCAGCTCTCAAGCGCGCTGCACTTGCTAGGGAATGGGTCCAGACCTGAACCTCTTGTATGATTAACTGCTAATTGCCGTTACATGCCTATCACCCTACCTACATGAAAGACTGCAACATGGTATGCAAGCGCACGCTTACAGAGACTAATGCCCAATGACAGACACCTTTGGGCTCAATCTTACTGGATGAGCGTCGATGACTGCTCCCTTAGCTCCAGAGTCATGCCCTCGTGAGCTACGACTCCAAGGCACATCATGGATCAGGTATCATGATACCAATAAAAGCCTGGTTTTGGTAGCCAACGCAGAGGCGGTCAATGCTACGACATCCGAGCGAGCCGCCATAATACCAACTAACACCCTGGGCTCAAGGATGCTGGCAGCCTTATTCACGACGCTGTACAGAGTACAGAGTATGGTTGACAATCCGATCCATGGACGAGGCAAAGGAACATTAAACGAAAATTTCGCTCTTGGAGCTTCAGCGTCGATCTCGTCGGTCAACAAATTCCCACATCGGGTGCTACAATCTTTACAGAACCCGCAATAGTCCGTCTTAGCTCAGGTCCATCGGACTTTACTATTCTTGTTTTGGTCTTTGAACTCGGCCGATTTTTTTCTTCAATTTTTTTTTTTAGAAAAATATTTTTTAATCACTCATTCGATATGCAAAGATTTGAAGATTCGGGCCTCGGCCTATTGAAGAGGAACATGAAAAAATCCACAGGGTTCATCTCGGCCGCAGATCCACTGTCGGTTGTTTTCGGCCGGTGTTGTGACTCGGAGTCTATTAGAACACCGTATGGGACGATGCAATAAAAGTCTATATCGCTGGTCGCGTGGTAATTGTGAGATTCCCGTTGTCCGGATGCTCCCAGTTTCCCGTGTGCGGTTCCCTAAAGCTCGGCTTTAACTCAGCTTTAACTCAAACCGCATGCTTTTCCCTTAGCTTTTAAGGGATCTCGTCTGCTCGCCTCGTGCCGAACACGTGGGGGTATCTGCTGCGTGACATTTGGCTTGCTTGCGCCGCCGTCATTATCAGCAGTTATAGAAAAATCGTATCATCGTTAATGTATTGTACAACTACTGCAAGACAGAAACGTAACAATAGGGGTTTCGCATTGGTAGGTCAGAAAGTGAAACGTCCATGTTTGTGGTGACAAGTCGATAGTTTTGAGCTTAGAGCAAGCTCTTGTCAGACATATTGGCCAAGTACGTTATCTTAGAGTAACTCGAGATGTCTTAGACGTTGAACCGATATCTTGGAGTACTCTGTCCAAATGACCTCGTTGACTATTGCTAGCTCCACCGCTCCCAGCAATTGTAAAATCCCGTAATCAGTCATGATCAACATTTTTTTTCTTCATCTTTACCGCATAAACTGAGCTCAGCATAGACCCCTACCTAGCTTCATGCTCATGTGAGGCTGGCGGTGAGAGCTAACCTAACCCATCCTACTCTGTACTTCTTGACGTGAATGATGGCGCAGATCTCTAGCTGCGACTTAGACGCATGAGCAAGCACTTTCCAAGTACAGTGTTTGGTAGATATTGTTCAGAACAATGCTCTCTCAAGGGTCAAGTTTCAAACGTGGGATCTATTTCGGTACCTCGAGGGTTTTCGAAACAAAGTCTCTGTTACAGGATTTCGTCCTTACTACGGATAACAGTTTCTTAATTTAACTCTATCTTTAGATGGTACCCGACGCGAATCATCATGAGCGCGTAGAATCGCAGACGTCATCGTGCTATTCGGATACCACCAACACCTTGCGAGACTGGGACCAGGGGGCGTGTTTCTCCAAAAGGTTGGATGAAGCTAATGAACCCTACATACCAGACTAGCTAGACGTCCCCAAATAGCTGTCGAGCTTGTTCGTTGGAGCTCTTTTTCTGAGGGATTGACTTTTTGGAGACGTGGTGCGGTTATTTGATGGCGTTGAGCTTTGGTGGGATGGGAATGCAGATTGGCTCGACGACTTGGTCGATCAGGGGCCATGAAGCTATGATTAGAATTGTAAAAGAGATGGCAAATTCAGGTGCAGCGAACTACACCACACGGCACGTGGTATTGTTTTGATAGTTCCAAGTGGTGATGGCTTCATGAATGGATTCTTTCTATAGGGTAAGCAACTTAGAAGAGGATTTCTTACCTGATCATGTGCCAGTCAGTATTTGATAAATTCTATTTGGTAATAAAGGATATATGTCTGTTTAATTTTCATTGCTATAATGTTCTTCACGAATAGAGTACAGCGCTGGATGGTGAATGCATCATGTTGCGGATTCCAACCTCACATTGTAGTGGTGAGTTACAAAAGATGTCTCATACTCTCACATTGAATAAATCTTGATATCTACATCCTTTGGTTTTCCCACCTCGAAGCTCAAGTAAGTTTGTAGCGTTCGGGGCAACCACTCAAGGAGATATCCACCAAAATTCTCATTCCATGTTTCTTCCTATAACCTCAACCACACCCCTTTTCCTTTTCATTCCTTTTGCGACCGAAATGCACCACCAACGCCATGCCGCTAAATTACAGAGACTGTTGCCTCGTCGCGGTATAGAAAAGCTATGTCAGAAGAAAAATAAAGAAGATTGCTGATTCCCTAGTTCCACCTAACCGCACGAGCTGACCACCAGAGAGGACGATGAGTCTGTACATAGTAGGTAGGCAGTTATGTACTAGCAGCGCAGGTTCTGATGTCTGGTTGATGATGCTATATGTCGTCCATCATTGCAACGCATCGTTCAATCAAGCGGTCCACATATTGGGAGTACCCTTGCCCTTGTTGCTCTTATTCCTGCGCTTGCCCTTTCGAGGACTCTTCACCTGGGGACACTATTCCGAGGAAGAAGCAGGCACTGGGGGCAGCACAGGGGTTTCCTTCTTGCTTGATGCGGCTTTCTTGCTATCCTTTGACTTTTTGGATCGCTTCTCCTTGGCTCGGATAGGCGAGCTTGGGGCCTGAGATGCAGGGGCAGGCGCAGGAGAGGATCTGGGAGGTGACGAGTGAGGAATAGTAGGGATGGGAACAACGCTCTGGCGAAGAGGGGGAAGGGCAGCCTCCTTGACCTTCTTTTGTTTCTTGCTGGATGTAGTAGGTGTAGAAGCGGCCTTGGGAGTTGGAGTTCCTACAGAAGGGAACGCGGGAGGCAGAATAGGGGTCTGCTTCTTGGTAGATACGGAAGCGGGCTCGGAGCCCAGGTCAGGGCTACCGACTCGGTCTGTTTTCTGCTTCTTGGACTTCTTAGCAGCTGACCTAGCCTCCGTCTGGAGTTGCTCGGTGACAGCAGCAGCGTCATCTTCCTCGGAGGCAGCGAGCTTTCGCTTGTTCTTGCGGGTATCCGGGGTTGGCTCCTCTGCGGTTTGGGGGCTAGGGCGCTCGGGAAGAGTCATCTTCTTTTGCTTCTTCTCGGATGTCTCCTTGGATTTGCGCTTCTTTTCCTTCTTTTCCGCCTTAGCTGATACAGCAGGAGCCTCGGCCATCTCTACATCCTCTTCATCATCGACCGTACCCATGGGCTCGTTGACACCGATAGGCTGGTAGCGAGCTTTCAGGCCAGCGGGCTGAGCACGAGGGGCTGGCTTAGGGGCAGGACCAACAGAGCTGTTGGAGCCAAGTTGCGTAATCTTCTTGACCTGCATTATCTGATCAATCGGCTTGGGGGCTATTTCACGTTAGTATTTGCGTATTTGCGATGGCTCGGTACACTTACCAGATCGGTATTGAGTAGCGTCAGAGGAAGGAATCATGATCTGGATGTTGCTCTTGGGAGCAATGCTCTCGAAAGAGAAACCGTAGTCATCGCCTCCATGAGAGAACAGCTTGTTGTTGGCGCTTGACTGGTTCATGGGGATTTCGAGGTTTTGAACAACCGAGATGGGGACGTCAGAAGGAACTGTGAAGTACCAGAACTGCTTGCCCTCGAGGTTGGCCTGGTTGCAGACCTCAGCAACATCCTTGCCGCTTGTGCCATCGTCGCCCTTGCGGAGGACAAAGTCGGGAGCAATAAAGTTGGGGATGGCGACCTGTCCTTCGCGGTCTTCGATGTGCATCGACTCATCGACCATCTCATCGTCAGAATCCTCGTCTTCGCTGGAAGAGCTATCTGACACCTTGGCTTCAGACTTTGCAGCAGGCTTCGTAACAGCCTTGGTGGCGGGCTTGGCAGCTTGTTCTCCCTCGCTTTCGCTTTCGCTAGAGCTATCACTGCTTTCGCTGGAGCTGGCAGATGTAGTGGTAGCAGCAGTGCCATTTACGGCAGGCTTGGGTTTGGACTCAGTTTCGTCCTCGCTCTCGTCCTCGCTAGAAGATGACTCGGGATCGTCCTTCTTTTCAGCGGATGGCTTGGCAGCTAGTTTCTTCGTCTCGTCTTCCTTATCGCTTTCGCTGTCGCTATCCGATTTAGAAGAGCTCGAGCTGCTGTCGGCGTCCTTGGCAAGAGTGGCACCGTTGGTCTTGGTGTTGGCCTTTTCGTCGTCAGATTCGGATTCGCTGCTTGAATCGCTGGAAGATGCGGGCTTTGGGGCAGGCTTCTTCGAAGAGGCCTTGTTGCTGGAAGCTTTGCGCTCGTCGTCACTGTCGGCAATTTCTTCATCCTTGCTGCGACGGCGGGCAGCCTGAGGAGTGGACTTTACAGGAGTAGACTTCGCAGTAAGTCTGTCCAAGAAGCTACCGGCAGCCTCATCGCTGCTGCTATCGCTATCGCTATCGCTTCCGCTTTCTGAGGCTGAGGAGTCGTCATTGTTGTTGGCAAAAATGTTATTTGGGTTGCTCGACTCTTTCTTGACAACTGCAGAGCGGCCAGTAAGTCGGCGGGTGGGCTGCGAATCGGCGGCTAAACCCTTCTTTGTGTTCTCAATATGCTTGCTGAGGGAATGCACCTTGAAAGGTTCCTTGGGCGCCATCTCGGGCGGATTTTTTGATGAAGATTCTTGGTGGTGACGGTGCAATTGGCGGGAGGAAGTTGTTCAGAGCAAAGTTCAGGTTGCTAGAAAATGATTTTTTGGAAGACGCCGCGCTAGTGGGGCAACTTAATATCTACAGCAACGCGCTTGTTCGTGTAAAAATCTGGTGACAGGTACAAAGTGCGCGAACGTGCACAATGAACAAAAGCAAGAGATAATTCTGATAAGAGATTTTTTAAAATTATGAGAAGATACCAATAAGTCCACTGGGGTTTAGAGCATGCAATTCTTTCTAATTGAACGGTAGCTGTAGTCGCCTAGAAAGTCACTGGCCATGTACTAAAAGTACGAGTCAAATTTCCTTATCGATAAGAAAATGTCCATTCACTCTCACCTACCCGCGACAATCACCTCATAGTTTTATACTAAACTTGGAGGTGACAGACATTACAGTGTTATTTCACTAGTTGAACCAGATGATCTCCTGATTTCTTATATATTTCTTTTTCTTTTGCCAAATTTGACCAAGTCTAGTGCCGGCGCGCATAGCAGATATGTCATCAAACAAAAAACGAAGAATTGATGAAAAGCGTAAGTTCTGAGTTGATACTCATTGATGGCTTTCTTTTGTGATTCTAACAAGATGTATCTTAGAGCTAACATTTCATAACAGCAATGAGCGCTTTGAGCGCTCTTCAAGCTCGACGGAGAGAAGCCGCAGCTTTCCCCGTTCAAACGACTCAAGCTGATTCAGAGTCCGATGAGAAGTCAGTGACCACCAGTGTCAACCCCTACCAGCTTCTTCGAAAGGACCGTAGTCAAAGTGCTGCCCCAAAAACTCCCAAGAAGAACGCAGTCAAAGATCAATATCTACCGCGTAGGGCAGAGTCATCAGCCACTCGTTCAAGAGGCGTTGCAATAGCGAAGTATGTGCCTGTCATATTTGGGATCGGGCATTGCTCACCAGTATTCTAGTGGAAATACAGACACCCTCAATACTGAGTTGGCTGGCGCTTCTCAGAAAGCGGTTCGAGAGTCATCATTCCGCCTCTCAAAGCAAAACCACAGAGTCAAGGCAGGGGGTGTTGTGGAATTAAATTTATCAAACAAGGAGGTAAGTGTCACGATCCAAAATAACCAGTATCGTGACTAACTTGGTCAGCGGTTCTTGGTTCTTGGGAGTTTTGGAATTCGGATCATCCAGGGTGAAGTGAGGTTGGCTGGTGCTACTCTCTGCCCTTCGGAAACGATTGAATGGGTTCACGCTCCCCACTGCCACGCAGTTCCCGTGCTGCGGACTAAAGAAGAGACGAGACTGGAACTTCATCCCGATATCAATGCTCGTGGTATACGCCAGCTGGGTCGGCTGTCACCACTATTCAGAAAAATATGGAATGAGTCACCCGAGACAAACTCGTCCAAGACATCGAAAGACTCTACCTTTGAGATTGTAAGTTTTTATGTCTTTAGTGGGATGCCTTACTAATACGTGTTTAGATATATACCCCTGAAGATGCCCCTAAGAAATGCATCATCCAGGAACTGGTCTCACCACCGGAGTGGAACAAGAAGTTGTCTTCGCTTGTAGCGACTAGTCGAAAGAAGCCTTCACTATCAACATTGATATGTGGACCTAAATCGGCTGGGAAGTCTACTTTCTCACGACTGTTCCTGAATGGCCTATTGACAGATCGATCCCAGAAACAGGGCGCTCGCAGTGTTGTGATACTTGACCTCGATCCAGGCCAACCAGAATACGCACCACCGGGGACCTTATCACTCGTTTGTGTAACCAAGCCCAACCTCGGCACGCCATTTACACATCCAAGTCTCAAAAACTCTGCCTTTACTGTTGTCCGCAGCCACTCAATGGCCTCTGCCACTCCAGCTCCAAACCCCGACCTCTACCTGGCTTGTGCGACAGACCTGTTTGATACATACTCGAAGCACTATGCTGGAGCCCCTCTTATTGTCAACACCCCTGGATGGATCCAAGGGACTGGATTAGATCTGCTGTCTAGCTTAATAGAGGAAATCAAGCCCCAGGAGGTTTTGTACATGTCAGAAGCAGGTCCGTCCGAGGCAGTCGATGCTTTGCGTACAGCAACAAAACTGGCGTTCACGGAACTCCCATCTCAGCCATCTGAGTTCACGTCAAGAACAGCAGCGCATCTCAGAGCGATGCAAACCATGTCTTATTTTCACTTGCAAAATACGCCACCAAAGACTTCGAACTTGCTCGATACATCTACGAGGTTAAAGTGGGACGCCTCGCCGCTCTCTTCTAGAGCTCCCTTGCTTGTGCAATACTCTTCGTCGAAACGAGGCGTCTTGGGACTCTTATCCTATGATTACCAATGCTCCCCAGAATTACTGGCTGATACAGTGAATGGGCTGGTATTGGCCGCAGTCGAGATAGAGGATCGCAAAGCATTCTCCAATTTTCCACAAGAGGTAGCACCGCCACCGCTGGTATCAACGAGCCCAGAAAATATCCCGTTCATTCCCAACTATGATGATGTAGCGTTAGATCCCCGCTATTCTCGGACTATTGGGCTAGTGCTTCTACGTGGCATCGACACGAAATCAGAGACACTCCAGCTTGTCACCCCAATCCCGCTTGAAGAATTCAGGAGTATTAAGTCGCAAAGCAGAAGTATCGTGCTTCTTCACGGGAAGTTTGATACCCCAAATTGGGCATACACGGAGGAACTTTATGAGAGAGCGGGGACTGAAGAGGGAAACGACATGGTGCTTGAAGTTACCGAGGAGGACACAGAAGATGATCAGTCAGGAGTTGAGCCAGAAGGGGCTGATGGAGTCAGCGACCTTACAGAAGTCCCTTGGGTTGAAGTCTTGAAAGGAAGCCAAAGACGGCCCGTTGGTTCACAAGTTTGGCGGCCCTTAAGGCATCTTGGGCGTAACAACACGGGAGACTAGTGCTGTGCATAGATCGTCGATGGATGCCACCGAAATTCTTCCACTAGTTATTAGCGACCATTTGACAGATAGAAAAGAGGTGGAGTGGGGACACGGCCCGGCATTTGTTAACATGGCCATGTGGCTTCCTCGGCATTGGAGGAACAATGACGACTTGGCTGAGCTGACCTCCATAGAGACAGTTGGGGAACATGAAGCTTGCCATTGGCTCACGGGGAACATTGTATTGTCAGTGCTGAAACATGATAAAGTGAAGTAAAGGTCGGTGAAGACAGGAATCTTGCAAGTTGATGACAAGACCGTCAAGACGTCCAATATTCGTAATAAGTCTGACCGTCACAAAAACTGAAACGTCAATTCTCGACCCCAGATGTTGAGCTAATGTAACCCTACGAGTATCTTAGCTTGGTTTGAGATCCTGATATTTGACGTGTCATCTTTTTGTTGCTGTCACTCACTACCCACCCAGCAACTTGGTCCAAAGCCATGTGGTCTTGGTCATGGTGGAGAGAACAGAGGAGTGAGGCTGATGCGATCTAGCGTAAAACGGTTACACAGCGGACGCGGGCCATGACCAAAATCAGGCCATGGGGAATTCTAGACCAAGTGCGTAGTCTGTTTATATAGATACGAATATTGATGCTATTCGTGACGAGACCAATGATTATCTGGCTCGTGCCAGCCGAGCAAATTCGCCTACCGTTACCGACGTCGCCTCGACTCTCCTGGTTGTGCTTGTACCCACTCAACCAGGTTCAGACCCATGCTCTACTCGTAGAATGGGACGTTGATGGGAAGAGCTGGAAATTTGAAGAATTGGATATGCATCAACTTACATAAGGTTACCTTTATGCCCCCGCTTACGACCTGACCGATAAATATCGGAAATCGTGGTGCCTTTCGAACGAATGATCTGGGAAGTGAGGAATTCTGTTAAGATCGAGCGTGCGATATATGAGAATAGGCCGGGTTTAATAGCAGTGTCGCTTCGTATTAAACTTTGAATGTTCGCTCCTTCTTTCCAATTCTTCTGAACTGTTTGCAGGGAAAGGGCGACTTGATCAACATCAACTAGGTATGCACCTGCCTCTTGGGTCAACCCCCATTGTAACTGCCATGCAATGGATTCTGCTAGAGGAAGACTGAGAGGCCTCAAGTTCAATGTCTCTCAACCACTTCACACTCGCATTTGACCCATTGCTATCGTCTTGCCCATTCACACAAACCCAAACAAACATACAAAGAACGATGGAAGTCTCCACCACAGCGCCTCCATATTCCGAGCTGTTTACCGGTTTGCGAAAACGGCCTTCTGCATGCGTCCCAGAAAGTTACCAAATCCAATGCGTATCTCCGTGGGCCCTTGCTTTGACTTTGGCATGAAGCGTCTAGGCTTGCACAACGATGCAGAACACCCTCAGCCTTCCACTGGATACAGGTACGACTTCTCGAGACAATAGCGCTTACTAGAGCTGCAGCAGCCCATTGAACTGCGCCTGGGCTACAAGTCCGGGCGTCAATCCCCGTTCCTACAGTAGGGTTTGACCTCTGACGCACAATATTGCACTCACCGGGGCATCGGTTAGAGTCACCGGGTACCTACGATAACCCGCCTCGTGTGCTCGCATGGCGACTATGACCTCGCTTCACATATGTCGTTCGATTTTGCGGCATGCTATGCAAGCTAGGGGCACAGTGGCTGCTGTTTCTGATGCACGTTGAACCGTCCCGCGGGTTAAAACGAAGCATGAGAAACTCGTGGCAAAGACTTCGTCAGTCGATTCTAGAGGTCGAGAAGCGTATATCACCTCACCGCCTGGCGTCTCCTCGTGCGCCACATGCTATAGTGCGACTCTAGATCAGCTCGCTTGCAACGGCGCGTCGTTGCTTGACATTAGTGCGAACTTTGAGCGACACCCCTGTCGCCTGGACTTTTCACTACCCGTTCAAACATCGATCATCGAACATGCCAAAGAACGATATGGACCCAATGGTGGAGAAGACCGTTGAAATTATTCCCTAGACCGAAATGGGTACTGACAAATGTTCATATTGAGAGGACGAATAAATCCTTGAACAGCGATAGTTTCTATACCAAGACTTTCTTGGTACAAGGCTGGTAAGGCTTCTGAATCATTGGCGGCTTGATACGAAGTTGCTCAAGCATGCTCTTACGCGTCCTTGGACGAGTTTGCGAAGAATTGGTGACCGGAAACGGTAGGACTCCCCGCCTGTTCAAAACTACAACGACGCATACGCACGTACACCCATATGCACGGGCGACAACATCAGAACAGATGATCTTGGAGCCCAAATGCCCAAATGGACAAGGATAAAAAGCATACGGGCCCTGTAATGACAGTCAGTTTGTCATGACCGAAGCGGCTCAAAAGAAAATCAGGCGCTGTGGTTGGCGGCTGGAATGCCCTGGCCGGCCGGCGCCGGGTTGTGTGGCGGGGACAGCGCCAACAGAGCTAAGAGAGAGGCCGGGTACGGGGATTGAAGAAGTCGGCATGAGAGACAATGGTGGATCTGTGCAACAAACGACACAAAGAAATCGATGGGAACGCAATGGTTGGCGTGGGTGAAGCTTGGACTATCGACGACTGCTTTAGTCCCTGACGCCAGACAATCTTCTCATGCCAGTGAAAGGACGACGACATGAGCATGGCTGATGATCTCGACATTGGAAAGGACAGAGTCGAGGATATCATCAGTGGTAGGTACTGGGCTTTTTTTTAATCTGTCCACAGAGCTATTGGAATGGGCCAAGAATATCTTTCACGGTAGTCTCACTTGATCGTCTCGCTTATCTCCGTTGATTCCTTTCCGGCCCCATTAACCGCCAGCAACTCCTCGGCTCGAAATTACCAATGGAACCCCCAAGCGATGCCTCTCCTTCTATTCCTTCCGTGTGCCACCCACCACCCAATGGATCTGCAGGCGGGCAAATGCATCTTAGCAACAACGGTCGACTAGGACTTTCCCCACTCGTCCATTGGCATGATTGCCCAGTCTTTTATTGCCAGTATTTACGGCAAGTTCCAGCTGCCTTGCTGCTTGCTGTGGTAACTACCTACTGATCAGTTCTCTCGTGTCGATTCCCTTACGAGACAAACACTTCTGCATTTGTTTTAAAAAGAAACGTCCTAGGACATTCATCCTTGTTTTCATGACTCGGATCTATTCCCAGTTGGCAAATACAACTAATGTATACCACTGAGTTCCAGTCGGTCGGCTCTACCATCTGGCGTCATGGGAGAAGGGGCTCAACGAAAGGAAGCAAGCTATCGATCCGCGTGCACCGAATGTGCTCGTCGCAAGCAAAAAGTAACCAAGCCCTGTGCCAAGCTACCTATAGCTACTACGAGAATATCTTTGGTATCTGATCATTCTGATTACAATGTTTACTAACCCTTTGTGTAGTGCAACCGTGAGTGGCCTTGTAATGGATGCCAGAAACGCAAAGTGGCCGATAAATGCCGCTTCAAAGACACCAACCAGCCTGTGACTGAGAAAGCTGCCATGGAAAGGCAGCGAAAGAATCGAGTCAACATCAAAAGTAGTACCGATTCCATCGATTCCGAGCTCGAGGATCCAGCTAGTGACGGGATTGATGCCTTGGGCTACACGCCCTCCCATCTTCTTTTTAATCTTACATCAAGACACGAGGTTTGTGCACCCAGGTCGTTTCCCAATATTTAACTAACAAGCGTATTTTGAAGACTACGAAACCAATATCGCAGGAGTTTGTAAAAGACCCCAGTAGCTTTCCGCAGCTAGAACGGGCTCTGCAAGCTATCCCTTCAAAGCCGTACACCGGTATGCAATGCGATCAACGATCTTCTGGCTCTAACTGACTAGGACCCTAGATATACTTATCCAGAACTTTCTCAACAGTGTCAATTACCACTACTACATTATTTATCCGCCATCCTTTTTAGAGCAATATCAGCAATGGTGGGCTTCGCGAGTCGAGAATCGACCACTGAGCATTCAATGGACTTGCCTTCTTCTCGCGGTCTGTGCATGTGCATCGCAGTACACCGATGTCGAACTGCAGGGAAAACTCGAAGGTGGCCTTGGTCATCCGATCCAGCGAATTGCCGAACAATACCATGAAGCTGCTCGAGAGCTGGCAAGTGCTGTTCCTCTTGGTCACAGTCATTTCACCAATGTCCAACAACTACTGCATTCCTGTTACTGGTTTAAGTCAGAAGCCCGTTTTGTTGAGTGCTGGCATGTGCTGAATGCTGCTATTCGAGAAGCACAGGAGCTTTGTACGTCTACGCCATCACATACCGCTAATCAATTTTGCTGACACGTATAACAGCCATCCACAAAGAAGCCAAGGCTGGCTCTCTATCTGAATTAGACCTGGAGATGCGACGAAGAATATGGTGCATCCTTGACACTTGGGACTGGTGAGCAGCACCCCATAATACCTTAGTGGCCACAGAATACTAAATTACCCGTACGAAGGCAAATATCTACGCTTTTAGGCAAACCCTTAACCATTGACCGAAACGACTGCGATGTAGGCCCCCCACGACTCGGCTTGGAGGGCTATCAATATTCACCCTTGACCCATATGAAGTTGCAGTCCAGCTTAATTCGGCAGATATCTGGAAGATTTGGACATACCAAGAACATTACGGCCCATGCAGATGTTCAGGAATACCAAAGAATTGTTGAAGCTTGGGTCAATACCTTCCCTCCTCCTCTGAGTGTTCATAACCCAGATAGATCGTTAGACGCATCGTGCCCATGGATCGTTCTACACAGGCACATGATCCGTACCGTCACATTCACAATGCTTCTACAACCCATCCGAGGCTTTCTGACAAGGCCATTTGCTATTCGATCTCTGGAAGCCGAGTTGAAAATACGCAGTGATGGTATAGACTACTGTCTGGAGCTTATGATGTCCTTGCGTGGCTTCTTTGATCATTTGTACCCAAGGGATGCCAAATATCATTTTGTTCTGTTCTGCATCTTCGATATTTCAACCGTACTGTGTTCGGCAGTTCTTCACGATGAACAGCACACGCTCCCTAGGCGGGACGACGTTTACAAAGTTATAGACGAAGCACATGCAATGCTGCAAAACTTCAGAACGGTGACCAAATCAGCCAAGGCATCATATGGGATTTTGACCCGAATCGTCCAACGACTTCCCAGGACAACGCAAACATATGAAACGTTGGGGAAGAGACCAAAGGTGTTGGCACCACAGGTTTCGGAAGTTACTGCATCGCCGCAGACGATCCCTCCCGCCGGCGTCCCGAGCCAGCAGAATTCACCTCCCGCGGCGAATTTTTCACCTTCGCCAATAAATATGCCTACTCCTGGAGTACCATCTCCAGTATACTCCTTAGCCAACGGCCCCCCAATGGCTGGCGGCTTTGCACCTCCTGCAATGTATACCGGCCCTCCGCAATGCGGCGACTGGCAGTCGCAGTTGTACATGCAGGACCCAGCGACGTTTGCGCCCACCCAGTTTACTTCCCAGGGTGCTATATTTGCGAACATTTCGGACGAGGAGCTTGGCGAGCTGGCAAATGTTTGGAACTATCAGTCCCTTGATTTCAGCTTCATAAACTCCTAGACTGTGTTCTCCAAATGACCGACATTTGGGCTACGTGTTGCAGAGTGCTCGTTAATGATGACGAGGAATATGGTATTGCTGACCGCACGCAAAAGCAACGTGAGAGGCCAGGCATCAAGTTGTGTTGACAAGTATGAGGCGAGGAATCAACTTTTCAACGTTCACGAGAGATGAGGAACATATTTACCCAAGAGACGAGAATGGGCAAAACGTATTTACGAGATTATGAGACAAACGAGTGCTATTATAGATTGATAGAAGCGTCTAGATTGTGAATATTATTGCCTAAACAAAATATGACTACTCGATGAAGTCGGCCGTTATATACCAGGGATGGTGATCTACCAATTTGCGTTGGGTCCATAGACAGAAAGGACATCCAAAGTCGTTCTTTGGCAACAGTCTCTAGTATACATAAATAACCCTGGTGTGACATGTCTGTGGCCGAGCAAATCTATAATAGCTAAAAAGAAGAAAGACGAAGGAGAAATTTAATAAAAAAGGAGAAAAAGGAGGAGAAGGATGAAAAAAAGAGAAAGCAAAAAATACAACAGGTTGCTGCTTCATGAACAGCCCAATATAATTTATAACATGGGCCTTATGCCAATGCCTCATATCGTTCTCCTAGCGGCGCTCGAATGGGACACTTGAAACAGTATAGATCATCGGCGTGGGTGAAGTTGAAGAATGGGTCTCCTTGCCAATTGCCGGTGATTTGCGGAAGGTTTTAGGTTTACTGTAATGACTGCTGGCCTCAGGAAGCCTCAAAGTAGATTTGAATGGCTCTCGATTCTTGAAGTGAAGATGATGCGTCCATGGGTGGTTTGGGGGCTTGGGGGTGCTACCCCAAGGACCTGATACGATTGGCTTAGGCCGTGATTGCAAGCCCACAAATCAGCCAGAATTAGGTAGGCAGATAAATACCCAACCCCTCGCAGCATTAGTCAGTTGATTCCTTTGTGTCTCATCTTTCACCCTTCCTTCATGCTCAACACCAACATCGAACGGCTATCCAACCTTTGAAGTCCTGGAACTTCGCCATGAAGCCCGGACATTCAGTCGTTGTACGGTCCTGCTCTGTACCGCCCGCAAACATACGAGATGTGTGTTCTCTTGTTCTACGATGGGCCATTGCTGTCTCAACGAGCCATGGATGAACAGAGAGTTGAGAGTTTTGAATCGAGCCGATAAAGCAGTCGCTTGTCCAAACATTTGGGGTCGTTTCGTATCACAAATGTGCTGAGCATGATGTCCCAATCGTCATGAATGCTATACAAAACATCACCCGATGCCTGATAAGTGGGCTGCTGGTGCTCAACAGCACACAGGAAAACCGAGAGAACAAAAGGGATTCGAGACGCATATAATATGCAAGTGAGGAGAGAAACGAACAAAGGTAAGTTCGAGGCAGTGGCATGAGTTGGAAGGTAAAAGACCGCGACCCTTTCAAACCAGAACGAGCTGCCCAAAACAGGAACGTGTAGTCATATACACGCAGGTAAAGGCAGGGTATATTTCAAACCCTTTTGTGTTTTTTTTTATATCCAATAACCCTTTGCGACCACACCCATTCTTAGGGCGACGACAACTGCAGGCGTTGTCTATTAATATGCAGGTTCCATGTATGTATCCATGGATCAGTGAGCAGAACGTAGGCAAGAACGGGGGCTTCATAGCATATGCTATAGCACATGCTGCATGCGGGTTCCAGAGAGGGAAGCAGGGCAGATGGGGCAGATCAAATACGCCGGGTGAGGGACGAAGGGACTCGGTCGGGCCTGACCTTTGCCGTTCATCGTTGGCCACAATCGACAATTTTGAAAGGAAGAAGTGATTGACGATCTAAGTTGACGATCACTTGACGAACTTGGACCCAGTCCCAGTGAGAGGGAACGGAGGGTTGACGTATTGGACCGTATTCTGGTATCCAGCCATGTCGAATTCCAGGCTTGCAATGGCTTTATCGAGGGATTTGCCGGTACTTTTGTTTCGAGTCGACATGCGAGCAATGATGTTGTCGGAAACATAGTCGTCGACACGGTCTTGCGACATGTACAAGGGCTCTGGGGCGTTGGGGCCGTCCGTGGTTCTATTGGCATCACAACCGTTAGCAACATGCATCACTCGTCATCGCCATCGCCATCGCCCAACAACGAACGTCCGACCCGAACGATACCCAAAAAGCCAGAAACATACCCCGTGACCGAATTCTGTTGGGTAGCGGTGGAAGACATGATTATTGAGGGCGCAGGGCGACGGTCGAGGGATAGAGCGCACGATATCGAATACGTTGGGTGGTTGTGGCAGTGACGACAATGAGCGAACACCAGCGAAGCAGCAATCACGACGGCTGTATCGGACGACCGAGAGTAATAGTGATAGTGTGAGAGAAGGAGACGAGCTGAAGATGCATGGAAGCTCGAAAAGTAGTTTGTTCGTGTGCGAACAAGGAAGTGAGAGAACCAGACGAAAAGGATGGAAGAGAAAGGCGGGATGCAGTGTGGCAGCGGAGACCGACAAGGAAGACTGACAACAGCAGCGTGGGAAGTGATTCCTCCTCTAAGTCGCTTGTTGGTTGGGCAGAGGGAAATCTGGTGCAGAAGAGATGTTGGAGTGAGTATGTATGTTGAATGATGGACAAGAGTAAAAAGAATGGGTGGGAATCTCTGTCTTAATACCTGTGATGAACTGGTCCAGCATCGTGGAGGGAGACCAAGTGACGGAAGGTGCACTACCTAAGATAAGATAAGTTCAGTCAGTACTACTAAAAGTCGAGGCAATGTACGGAATTTAGTTGACTGTTCTTCAACGCGGGCGGGGTCTGGGGGGTTCTGGGGGGTCGTCGCAGATGGAGGGTGTGCAAGTAAACTGGTGGATTACAGAATAACTGCGACTCTGACCCCCTACATTCTGACTCCAACACAAACAAATTGTGGTATTCCTTTCTCTGATTTATTTTCACCCACCTGGCAAGGTCAAGCCAGCGTGCACCCTGGCAATTAAACGTCGGGGAGGGGGTAGTGGTACCCATGAAGGTGAATTGGAGGGCAAATACACCCATACATTGGGAAGTGGCCTGGCTGGCCCCTTCCCTGTCCCTCCACCCGTCTTGCTCAATTATCCCAAAAATACATGCATCATCCCAACGCTAGAAGATGTGCCCCTGCGAGAAGTTGTCCTTTGTGACCGGGAGTCAACAAGACACACCATCCCCTCTGCATCCGTACTGCCCCCAGATGCACAAATTGTCTACAGGGCATTGCAAGACATGGGGTAATCCAGCCTACATCGGACCTCACGCTTGGGCTTTCACCACTGCAGTACCATACTGTCCTTACAGACGAGCAGCACCAGGGCGACGTGACGGCTCCAATCCGGTCCTGGAGGTGTGGATAGGCTGGATCTCAATGGCTAGGTCAAATATCAAGTAAGGTCTGTGAGGTGCAATGCTCCGCGGGCACCGCAGTCTGTCTGGACATTTCTGCTTGCACACTGTAGCATGCCCAGACAAGTCAAGTCCTGCACCCCACACTTCCATTGCAGCGCCCCCGTAGGACTGCTCTGTTCATCCGTGTTTTTCGTTTGCCGCATCGCGAGGTTACATCTATCCGTGGTATGCTTAATTGTTGGCGCAAGAGAAGAATGAGAAAGATGACCGTGCGAATTGAGGGCTTGTTCGGCAGAGTTTGATAGCAGCACACAGCAGGTAGTTCAACACAAGAGCGGCCACTTTGATTCGTGTGTCCATGGATTTGTCAACTCTGTTGGTTGACCTCAGGAATTGACTGACGTAGGTAGCGGGTGACGATAGAGCAGCAGCAGGGTACTGTCAGATTACTCCCCTTTCTTTTTTCTCTTATTCTGTGCTGCTTCGTAAGCATATCTGTGATTAGCAGGCGTGTAGGGCCACAGCAAGATGGAAATTCACAGCATTGCTAATTGCAACGAGCCTATTCGTCTACTAATGGGAATATTCCTTCAAGATCTAAAAGTCAAGAGTAACAGGTCGATCGGCGTTAGTACCCGTGCTCGCTCGTGGGAGCTTCCATGCAAATGCGATGCGGGAGACATGGCGGAGGGCCGCAAACCCAGCATGATGGGTAAACTAGCTGACTAGGTACACCCTAGTAAGGCAAGTCGTTGGCTTAGGGTTGCCTCGACCCCACTACTCCATGGTTCGCCCTACTGTAACGCGGGCAGCTAGGGTAGGTCGCTACTAAGCTACCTGGTCATTATCGACAGGGCTGAAAATGGCGGGGCCGGCCCCTGTTGCACGTACAAATACAGCAGACGAGTGATGGAGCGTTGAAGCAATCGGGACGGAGACGATCGTAGTAGGTTTGTCGGCAATCAAGTGCATATTGAATCGAGGATCCAAAAATATTCAAGGAAACCCACCATCTGCAGTCTTCCTATGCTCGACCCTCTTACCTGCCAAGGTGGGTAGTTTTCGGTCACGCTGAAATAAAATATGTCGCTATGAAAGTGAGATGGAGGCAGACACAACCTGGGACCTGAAATCTCAGCCCAAGCAAACATTTTCATCGAAAGCAACCCCAACAGTTTCTCAACAATGCTATTGAGTTGACATTTGTCAACCACATGGACCGGGACTTAGGATTCAACGAAACAAGGTATTGGTAGATCATCTTGTAAAGAGCCGAGTACGATAGAGCAGTTTCGCGCCCAAGCCTGACTCGATTGGCTCAAGGGGCTGCTCACAGGGTGTGGGAGGCCGATAAACGGGGTGTATCTTTTTGAAGGAGCTCAAGCCTCCTAAGGCGAAGGACATGAACAACAAGAAGCAAAATGAAACTTGGGCCGAAGGAAGACGCCCGGCCTCCCGACGGCACGGTGGAATAGTTCCGGTATCTGCGCGGAACTCGGCTGTGTTCCTTATCCTTTGTTCTTTGTTCTTCATTCTTATTGTGCGACACGCTCGTTTTGAGACCAGAAGCTTGAATCATGGTATGACCAGAAGCGCGGCGTCTAGGCCGAAAACACAACCGCTTGCAGACGGATCGGGCCCCCGACGTTGACCTCCCTCTAAGCCGGGCACTGAGAGTGGCTCTGGCTGTTAGACATCCCGGTACCTAGTGAGGCTCTTGCTAATAATGAGGTGGCTGCCGAGAATCGGGGCGCTCCAAACCTGGCGGGCTACGTATTTGTCTCCCGCAACCTGACTGTCTTGGCGACTGATGCGTCAGCAAACGATCAACGTTTGTAGCAGGTTTTGTCTACACCTTTCAATCGGGATCATGCCGGCGGTCCCTCCTGAAAAATGCAGTTATCATTTGAGAAGATCGCGGCTCGGGTGCCTGGTCTGGACCTGGAGACTTTCTAGAGATCTTGTCACAACGCGTTGCACATCTGAGAGCCCCAGCACCGCCCGGTAGATTGAGTTCATAGACCAGGCCATGGATGCAGATCTTAAGCTTAGAGGGCGCAGAAAACAGAACAGGAGACAACGAATCCATGTATGCCCACGTTTTCCACCGGACGCACTGCCCATCAAGTGGCTGGTGACCGGTTTCCACGGTACATACAGAGCAGAGAAGGCCACATTTTGAGTTAATGCTTTCTGACTGACAGGCATAGGGAAATGGCTAGCTAAGGAAGGTTCAGTCCAAACCAGGGTCAATGGGGCCCACTACTCGATTTGGTGTGTTATTGATGAATGAAATACCGAGTCTGCTTGGATGAATACAGGCTGCAGACCGACATTACAACTTTGTTAGGCGGCACTTGGAAAGGGAGGGAGGGAGCGTGTGCAAAACAATGAATTAGTAACTCGAGCTCCAGTTGTTCGGCCGATTCCGAATCGATTGGAAGTGTAATCAGCAACTCTGAAACTCCCCTCCATGCCACGAGGCAGGTGCTCCATCCTAGCTTGAAGCTGCACTTTATCATCGAAACCGGGGGGTAGGGGTGGAAGGATGGAACAGACCAGAGGGGCTTTGCCGTTGTAGATCATAAAACAGAACAAAGAATATTAGGTAATAATAATCATAATTAGTGCCTACGGGGCTATGGGCTTTGTTTGAACTTACACACTTACTATCCGCTGGCGGAAGGGACTTTCTTCTTTTCCCTGGTTCGGTCTTTTCCCCCTCTATGTATGTACGGTAATTTATTTTTCAACAGGGGATGGGGGTGGGCGTAATAGCCACTAGCTTGCTGTTTTTCTAGAAGTCTTCAAGTCGACGTCACACCGTTTGCAGAGAGCCACCTCCATCGGCATGCACATGCTGGGGTGCAGCCAACCTACGACAGGTTCAGAAAAGGGTGCCGTGATATCCTCCTGAAACAGCCTACCTACTTCTGGGCGGCCAGGCAGGAAGTCCCTTATCTCGGTTCTTCACCAGACCATGGATATTTCTGACATGAATGACAGGGCCAGGTCTCTAGCGCGATGGCATCACTTACGCAGACAAGCCACGGCCGTAATCGCCTCTGGTGATCGGCAGCAACAAGATACTACTATGTAGCTCACCGCTCGCTCGCATATCCTTTACCTTGAAAATCATGGCCAGTCACAGGCTCCGGGTTCCGGGGAGTGTTCCGAGCAGCAATTTAATGAGCCCCAAGGGGAACATGCAGGTCTAAGACCTGCACCTTTGTTTGTTTGTCTTGCTGAAGGTTTTGGCCAGGTACATACGTAACCAGCTTGGGTAACCACTTAATTACATGCTGCATCTTTGTAGATTAGTGTCGTGGCCCGAGGGTGTCCAATGCCTCGACATGGCTGAATTAACAAAGAAAGAGGCTTGAGCCTGCTTTTTCCTCTTCTCTGAAGCTTGTCAGGATGGTCCAGCAGACTCCACTGTAAATTGAGGCCACCCACGCACAATTGTCAATGGGCTTTGGCAATTTGGTCCGTTTGGACCAAAACAAATGATACATCATGTTCCAGGTTGTCAAAGGCAGCGACTTGCATTTGTCTTTCTGATATTGACCTCTGTCTTTTGATGTTGGCACTTGAGCTACATCGAACCGTTACAGCATTGTGCGTCTCAAGTTGCACAAGAAGGAATTGGACAAGGCTTCCCTGGAACTGCAGCTGTCGAATAAGACAGCTATTGTGACCATCACGAGCGGCGCCAAAAGAACACAATCGATGATGCATCTCTTTGTGGATACCGGGGCAAAAGACAGATGCTGTTTTCTGCCTCGTGATAGGACTTCTCAAGATCAAACTATGGTCTATCTTTGTCCCGTTACAAGGAACAAGGAACAAAAAGATTAACGCTTGCTACAATAAGCTCTACCAAAGCGGTTCTTTATACGGATAGCGTCAATGACAGAACCCAAGCAGGTTAGCGCTGAACGTACCTTGACCAAAGGGTTCAAGTTCGTACCGATGAACCGGGATATGTGGTCCAGTTTCGGTGGCTTGACACGCACGACGCAAGACCTCATTTCATCTCATGCCAAGACCGTGACGATCAAACATTCAGATCCCAGAGCTAAACAAGTCGCTCCTGTCCCTGTATGCAATCCCCGCGGGCGTACTTGTGCGGGCTAGCCCGGGGCGACAAAACAAAGGGGAACGAATGTTAGCATGCCCGCACGTGAGGCCAAATCATAACTTTGGGCTACTAGATCCCCATGTCAGGATTAGCAGGCGCTGACAGGGACCAAACTCAGCTTGACAAGGCTGTGATGCGAATAATATTTACACACTGTAACATCCGTAGGGATAAACTAGCCTGCCTGTACAGCGCTGTGTGTATGCCAAGGGACATGAGAGAAGATATGAGCTTGGGGTTCCTGGACACATTCGGCGTTACCGAGACCGCCTCTTCCTGACTGGTTCTCAGATCGAGTGTTGACGCTGATAGACAAGGCAAGGTGAGGAAATGTGACCCCGGCGACAAGATCGTTCAAGTTGACATGGATACGATGTCAGATTCTCGCATTACATGGTCAAGGTTGTTTCACGTCACATCGATGAGTTGATATGGACCGCTATTATTTCTAGGGGAAGAAAGATGGTGCATTCAGGGATCATTCCTAGAGGACACACAATACACAGCGACGGGCAGGCACGCTGACATGCGTAGATTGGGCAACCAACCCCCAGCCTCGATGAATAGGTCTTGTGAGAATACAGGGGGGGTTCGCTCATGGAGGCTGTCTGCCCTGTACCTTGAGATGAGCCAGGGACCCCCAACAAGGTGAAAACCTTCTGGAAATTCTGGAAATCTTCTGGAAGGCTATCAACAACTTGTGGGACCTGGCTGGGGAGTACAACGCTGACATGCAAGCAAAAGGTACTGCAACCCTCAACAGCCTGCTTCTCTACACCTGACCCCAATTGATCTGCACCTTGACCTGCAAGTCGCGTCTGAAGTCCCATAGACTACGCAAGAGTCTGCAGAAGCGCATTGATCATATACAGAACCTACCGCTCATTATCCCATCATCTAGAGTATTTGGAATTGCCAACGCAAAGGGCGCTCGTCACGCAGACGCCAACAGCCTATAGCACGACTACTATAGACCGTTACACGACTTGGGGTAGCAGTATCAGCCATACCCCAGGCCGGGAGGTGTCACAAGTGACGCGGCGAACGCGAGTGTCATATTCTAGAAAGGAAGGAAACAAAAGAAGCTTTTAGGTCTTATACAACCAGTTTGTTGTGTTTGATTGCGTCTAGATAAGAGCTTACATTGGTTGGACACAATCTGCCTTGTCAGACCTCAATTGAGCACAGAGAAAGCCTTGAGGCCCGCTGCGTCAATTACACTTTCTGACCGATGCTAGAAGATACACATCAACAGGCAGTCGAATTAATTCCATGTTTCTCTTCTAGACCAGAACAGGCATCGACTTTATGGCCCGCCTGGCCAGTGGCTTGTATTACATCTCTCCGCTGCAGACCCATGTTCCGTGTGTAGATCGCAGCGACAGGACCGGCCTCGATGATTGCTTTTTATGCATGCCACTTAAAAGCCAAGCAGGCTTCTCTATTAGCCAGAGGCGGTGTCCTAACCGAAAAACCATCATCTTATCTCGCGTCCCAGGAACCCCATGTCTTAGCCTGATGCGTTAGTTTTTATGATCGACTCGAATCAAGCTAAATTGGTTAATCGTAAGCTAAGCTTTGTTTCGTGGCTTAATTGAGCCTCATTGAAATAGGAAGAGCATGTCCACATTGCCAACTTGGGCGATAGTCTGGCTCACCGGTCGCTTAGTTGACTCGTATGTGGCTTTGGATTATCAACGTGACAGGGAGAGACAAGCAGATTTGTTTCAGAACCACGGGCCATCTTGTGTAATTCATGTAGTTTGCGTTCCTGTCAGCGATTGTCACATGGCAGAGTCCGGCATATCTGACACCCCTAATGTAGTACACGCAAGTTCTGAGACTCTGGATACCCAGGAAACAACGGTGACGCGCACTGTATGTATCATACTAGGTCCCAGCTCGGGATATGTTGAATATCTGCTCAAGTACAGGGTACCCTGGCATCACACAAACTGCTGCCCTTTCTTGTCCTGATCCATACACAGATCAGGAATACAAGTCCTTTAGCTATATCATCCTGAAATTTCGCTGCCTAAATTACAATCATGTCTGCAGGACAGTTGATTTGTGGGGTTTAGACTATCTAGTATGTTGGTTATCAAGTTGTGACTAGAGGATGCTTACTGGAATTCGAATTCAAGATTCAAATTACTAGCCCTTCCAACCTAACAATTATGTTTTCATTTCTCAAAATCATATAGCTCATGTAATTTCTAGGATACTGCTGTCATCTTCATTGCTCGTACCTACTAAGAGGGAAGGTGTCTCGCAAGTTATTGTTCGTGAGTTGCCTTATACCTACTTAGTCTTTCGTCTGTTGGCGAGTCATGCCTCTAAGTTGGAAAAGGAGATGCTTATAATAACAGCACTACCCCAGAAACTCAGCAATAGAAGTAAAAACAGTATGGAATTTCAATACGAGGCCACAAGGCTTCACCAATTACGAAACTCTATATCAGTCCTTTGCCTTTCATAACTACCTATCCTGGAATATTAAAGCACCAGAGCACCATTAAAGTTTGCAAAAGACTCGGAAAAGAAATGAGAGTCAAATACTGCATTGTTCTATCTTTATAATTATAATTATTAGTTGAAAATAGGAGTTTCCTTTGATATTTGGAGATGCACTCGTTTAACCTCACCAACAAAACGATAGTGGCAACGTCTACCGTTTGAAATAAGAGCCGCACCAATCATCTTAATGGGACAACGTTTGATTTTACTTACAGATTAACTCTCTTCAGCTTGCGAATGTTTGAAAAACTCAATGCATAGCCAGGAGCCATTACCAGTGATGCTCGTTGTATTATCAAGTGGTATGTTTCGAAGGTCTATACTTGACATGCTAACAGACTTCGCAATTCTATACAAACAGACAGCTGTGCAGTTAACTTCACATTAGCTTATTTATCCCTATGAGAGTTTGTGAATAAATCAAAAACAGTAGTCATCAAGGTTCAGTCAATACAATAGAATCCAAATCTTGTAATTTACATAATACCCATGCCAAAACTATTTTCCGCACGCCATTTGTGGGAGGATTCTATCTTAATATTCCTCATACAATATAACAAATGAAATTGTCCGTTAGACTTCCTACTCAAACACATGCTCCTAATCTCAAACGATAATACGCCTTGCCCCTGTTGTCGTCAAGCTCTTCTTTAGCTTCTAAGTATTTTTTCCGGCACCTCAAGTGCCTCTGTCGTATGCTGGAGAGTCTCTGTTTGCCTCTCAGATTTGCGGATGTTCTGGATGTGCTGTCCGCATATGTCGGTCAAAGTTGTCCTTTCGTGAGTAGACATGGCCTGACATGGCCTTGCGGCATCCATCCACCTTGCATTGGAAGCCCTCGCCTTTGCGATGTGTGCGCATGTGTCGGGTCAAATCTTTCTGAGTAGCGAAAGCAGCACTACATTGCTCATAGAGACATGAGAAGTGCTTGTCATGGTACTTTTGGTGTTTTCTGTAGGGCGGTTAGTTATTGATGGATATTTCTGACAGAGATGGAACTGGGTGGGAGCTTACGCGAGGTCAGATGGGCGTCTGAAAGACTTGCCGCACTTGCCACACTTGCAAGCGTTCTGGTCATTGCCGTAACCATCGTCTTGCAAGTTGGGCGGACTTGAGGTGGCAACCGAAGAGGAAGATGGTGGTGCACCATTGTATTCCTGAGACTGCCACATGTGTGGATGGTCATCAGATTGCTGAGACTCAGAGTACCCTCCTAGGCTGTAGGAGTAGTTTGAGTTGGAGCTTGATTGGCCGGCGTAGTAGCTACCAAAGGCGTGGTAACGAGGATCTGATGATGTTGGCTCGTTGTAGTAGCTGGAAGAAGATGAGCCAGCCCAAGGGTGGTAGCGGGAGTCAGAATCTGAGTCTGAGTGGCGGAGTTGGTCGGCAGATAGCCCGTGGCTGTAGAGACTCATGTCGGAGAATTAAACAAGTGCTGCTCTTTGTCTTTGGTATGGTAGTAGTGCTGTGTCGATCGGTTGTCGGTATCCATTAGCGGGAGTAGACAGAAGCAATGAAAGTCGCCCCCGTATCTATATGTTCCATATCTCAATGCCCAACCTGCGGGCAGCCGATACCCGAAGGGTGCTTCATGGTCAAACTGAATGTGTAGTATGTCATGTAGGTAGCCCTCAGTAGGGCTCTGGAGATGAAGCAAGCCAGCCCAGCATGATACTATGTCATGCTACCCGTCCAATTCTTTCTGCAGACTGCAGGGGCAGGACGAGACGAGACCGCAAAAGGCGGCCCGCTAGGTGGTTAGCGAGCCTGGTTCTGGTGCTTATGATACGGGGTCGATAGATTGTGTACTGCAAGGCCGGCGGCCAAACAAGAGGCTTTTGAGAGGCCCACGTCAGAGAGTGAGGAGATATTTGGGGAGGGGCTGTCAGGCGGGCTAAGCTGCAAGCAATGCCCAACGCATACGACACGTCGTCCCAAGGAGCCAATTGTAGAGCCACAGCAGAACCCAACGGTGAACTGCGGCCAATGATAAAGTGCAAGCCTCGTCTGCTTCTGGAATTTCTATACAGAATATACAGCGCTCCAACTTGCATCGACACCGGTTTCAGCTTAGGCAGGATTCACTGGGCATCGATAGTGACAAGTGTGGGTTGGGAGATGGCCCTACAATACCTACCTATGCATAGGTCATCTTCTCGCCTAGGCCCACGTGGACTCTTTTCGTTTAATTGCCATGTTAGTGCTGTGTTGTACTGTAGTATTGGGTTCAATCTAAACAATCGTCAGCAGTTCGTTGGCCATCGAACACGATGCACTCAATATCAGGCATACACGATCCCAAATTATGGACAGCAGTCATCATCCGAGACACTTCAGCTGGCAAGACCGAGACACTGTGACGTATTACTGTACATGTCACTCGGCAGTCATTGAGTTCAAGTGGACTCGAAATCAAACAAACGTTGAAGAAGATCGACAATGTGTCAACCACTACCGAGATATAGACCAGGACCCTTGGGTGGAGTCATGTCATTACTCAAGACCGGATACAGATGAATCATTCCCATCAAAAAAATCAAACTCAACAATTCTTCACAGGCCAAGGAGTTACAAGGGTTATTGTGATGTTTCTCTCGAGGACCATCATCAGTCTAAACTACCGCAAGCACTTTAACCTTACGCAAGTCTAAATTGTTAGAGTTATCTTCAGGTTATTTAGCTATAGAGTAAGTCAACTAAATATTAAATTCCATCAAATGCACTATGGATTGGCGAACTATACTCTAAATAATAACAAAATCCCAAGTCATTAGTTTGGCGCTAATTCTTGGAGTCTCCGGAACTATGCAAGAACCCGACGGCAAGCAAGGAACGTCCCGCTGCCAAAGTAAAAAAAAAAAAAAAAAAGGTACACTACAGTTTGCATAAAATGGTCTTAGTGCAGGTTTGTTAATGTGTTAATGCATTCAGGCCTTATGAAGTCTCAGAATAGATCTCGTGATGTTTTTATATGTAACTTGATCTGTGCGTCCTGGACTACTACCTAATTAATCGCGACTACGGAACAGCCAGTAAATAAACACTAATAGTTAGTACTGTACCCTACTGTACAACACAGAACGCGCGGACAGAGGGCAGCGCCCGAATCAGTTGCTGTAATCACCTGTTTTGGGCTTTGGGGCGGTGCGGTCTTGGCCGTGGGTCGAGCTTATTGGCTAACCACCTCGAGATATACTGTACCTGCTACTGCTGTCTTGCAGGATTGGGCCCTGACTTGTAAATGATGTCTCGGCGGTTCAGGCTGATACCGAGTTACACTGCGCAAAGTACGCTTCATTCCAAGCGCCTAACGAAAAGAATAACTCTAGAGTGTCGCACGACGGAGCTACCAAAGACGTTTTAATAGGCACGTCACAGTATCAACGGCGGCTCATCGTATCCCGCACGGTGATAGGACGGGATGACGTTGCCGTTGCCAAGGGTCTTGGGTTCTTGGGGATCTTGGACTGGGAAGTTACAGTGCAACTGCACTACCATGGAGTGCCCGCGCAAACGCAAACCCCACCAAAAAGAGTCCCCTTCTTCCTCTTTCTTCTTCATCCTCCATCTTTTCTCTTCTCTTCCCTCCAAAGTAAGAGAAGAGAGCTTCAAGCTCTAAAATACACTCCATTAGTGAATTCTATAGCATCCTCGTATAATCAGCCAGTCTAGTCATCGCCATCGTCAAAGGCGACGTACACATCAAAGATGGCGGCCTTCCTCCGCAGCAAGCAGGCGGGCATGCAGAATGACCTATCAGCGAGCATCAGACCCGAACTCTTCATGCCCGATGATCAGGCTCGTTATGGCATCAACTCTCAAATCAGGTAGCTAAGCGCATCATCATCTCCCAACTTCCCACCATCGTCATGTCCCAAATGAATAGACCCAGCTGACCCTGCCCTTTTACAGCTGTTACGCATACGACCCAGTCCAATCCCTCCTCGCCATTGGAACCGGTGAAAGCAAGTTCGGCCCCGGCAAGGTCTACATCTTCGGACAGCGACGTGTGCACAAGATACTCGAGCCCCCCCGATCCACATCATTCCAGATCGTGCAATTCTCGTCCAACCGCCTTGTCACTGTCGACGCGAAAAACGAGCTGGGAATATGGGACATCGATACCGGCGAGCGCGTCGCCGCCATGGTTGTCGCTGGCCAGGTCGTCTCCTTGGTCACTGATCCTATGCTTGATTGGGCCTTTATCGGCCTGTACAACGGAGACATCATGGCCTTTGACTTGGACAGAGGAAACTTGGCGCGCGCATTCAGACTACCCAATTTCTGGAAGGAAAGGAACCCCGGCGCAGCCACTTCCAACCTTATAACCATGTCACTCCACCCGAGAGATGTTGGCAAGCTCCTGCTGGGTTACACCCATGGTGCTGTCGTCTACTCGTTTAAGCAAGCCAAGGCTGTCAACTATTACGAGTACGTTGTTCCTGCAGGCGCCCCGGGAGGCAATGGTGTAGCTGTTGAGACTGTCCGAAAGCCACGACTTACACATGCGCTGTGGCATCCATCCGGCACGTTTGTCCTCACCGTCCATGACGATGGAAGCTTGGTCTTTTGGGACCCAAAGGCCGAAAAGGTCGTCATGGCGAGGACCTTGACCGACTTTGATGTTGACCAGCCCTCATCCGCCACATCCGTGCCAGCTCTGTCTGAGCCCATTACTAAAATTGCATGGTGCTGCAAGGAAAACTGCGACGATAGCGGTCTGCTAATTGCGGGTGGGCAACGCATGGATGCATCGCTCAAAGGTCTCACATTTGTTGATCTAGGACAAACACCTGTTTATGCGACATCGACATGGCAAATCCTCGCAACTTACTGTCGTGGAAAGCGACAGTCTCTTCTCCAACTCCCCTCTGGTGCCCAAGCCATCAATTTCCTCCTCATTCCACGGTTCTCTCCTCATTTCGGCGGCGCACAGGATCCAATCGCCGTCCTCGCGCTTCTGTCCTCAGGAGAACTCATCACCTTGAGTTTCCCTTCCGGCTACCCAATTAGTCCCACCAATCAGCTTCATCCGTCTGTTTCTTTTGTTCATCCATTCGTAACCAAGGTCAATGTCTCTGCTTTAGAACGCCCTCGATGGCTGTCCATGTTCGAGAAGCGTAACCAAGGTGAACCGCTTCTCAAGGGAGGCGCCGAAGCACCGCGACCTCGAAAGAGATTTGAAGAACGAACCATCATCCAAGCTGCCCATGCCGATAGCACCATCAGAATTTGGGATTCTGGACATGCCGACGAAATCGAGAATGGAACTCAGCTCCAAGTCGATGTCGCCCGAGCACTCGATCGATATGAAGACGTCGAGATCACTTGCATGAACATGGCTACCAGCACAGGGGAGTTCGTTGTTGGAACACGCACAGGAGAAGCCATTGTTTACCGCTGGGGACAGAACCGTTTCTTTGGCAAAGATACCATGCCGGAACTCGACCCCAATCCCAAGGGGCTTACGGATATCAGCTCACGAGCTGAACCAGGACTGAAGGAAGGCCTACAACCGCTTGTTCTCTACGAGATGATGATGGGGCCCATTACTGCTGTGCAGGTGTCAAATGTTGGCTTTGTCGCCGTGGGCTCAGAGCTTGGATTCCTCACCTTGATTGATCTTCGAGGGCCCTCGATCATTTTCCAGGCACCCATGACAGACTTTGCCAAGCAGGATAAGAGAGCTTCCTTTTTGAAGGGCCACAGTTCTGCAGAGCCGCCGAAGGAGTGGCCAGTCGTGATTGAGTTCAGTGTCATGACTTTGGACGAGGATAAATACTCAAGTATTTGCTGCTTTGTGGGAACAAACTTGGGCAAAGTCATCACCCTCAAAATTCTGCCAAGTCAGGACGGCACATATTCTGCGCAACCCGCAGGTGTCGTAGCATTCGATGGAAAGATTATCTCGCTAAGCCCAATTGAAGCTGATACAGGCAAGCCTGCCCTTGCCACCGGTCCGATCGTGGCAGGCCTAAGAGAAGGACGCCAGGTCAACGGTGTACTCGTCGCAGGTATGTTTACTTATTACTATGGCAATCTTGGAAATGAAAAACTGACCATTATTTAGTCACACAAACGGAAATCCGAATCTTCAAACCCGCCAATTCCAAGGGCGCATCGAAAGAGTTTGATGACATCCTATGTGATGCTGCTTGCGTGGCGGAAACTGAACTACAGGGCTTCGCTGTAGTTGGTTTGTTCGGCGATCGAACTGCTCGAGCTTTCTCGATCCCCGCTCTCAAGGACATCGGAAAGGCCGATCTTCCTATGATAGACGTGACGAGGACCACCAACTCCACTGTAACACAAACTGGTGATATCTTCGCTTGGTCAGGACCCAGCGAGTTGGCCGTCATACATGTTTGGGGAGCAGGAAAGGGGCCGCAGCAATCTCCGGATACTATGATCAACCCCAAGCTTGAGTGCCCACCTCGTCCAACTATTTCAAATATGCAATGGATCTCGGGTAGCCAGCATATCACTCCTGCTGATCTCGACCTTCTCGTCGGTGGACCAGATAGGCCACCCAGCAAGCGAATGATGGACGCAGCAGCTGCCGAGCAACGTGCGGCTCGAGCAGGCGAACCGGCTCCAGCTGCCGGTTCAGGCAGCCAGGAAGGATGGGGAGATTATCTAACACGGCAGCTTAACGAAAGAACGGAAAAGTTGAACATGATGGGCGACAACATGGAAAATCTGCAGAACAACAGTGCTGGGTGGGCAGATGATGTGAACAAATACTTGAACAAGCAAAAGAAGAATGTTATACTGGGAGGTCTGAAGAGCAAGTTTTTCTAAAATGGGGCTGTGAATTGTAGCTAACAAGGGCTACCTCTTTGGACGGGAAAAATGGTCAATTATTTTACGATTAGATACCAATGGGATTCTGGATTAATCTACCAATGTCTAAGCATTCACTGTTTCAGCCGTCCAGCTGACAATCAACATCGTCACGTATTGTACAAAATCATATTTTTGAAATTGGGTTTTCATTCAGCACTTACCTAGATAGTCAGCTACCAGTTGCACTTGCAACTATACCCTCGCATCCAAGACCAGCAATCACGCTGGTCATTTAACCCAAAAGACCTAAAAACGAAGAAAAAGGAGGTTGGATGAGAACCAGTACTGGATCACTTGGATCTGGCAGCAGTTTCATCCCCGTTGTCCATGTCCAGCATGAGCATCATTCTGGGCATCCGGATCCTTAGTGGGATCCCATGGCGCTTGAGCATAGTCTTCCAAAAGAGAATTATATGTCTGCGTATCATCAGTACCATGATCGATCGGGGTAAGATCTCCTAACTGAATCTGCTGGGGGACCTGATAACGGCCATTGACAACATGATGAATCGCTTCTCCGTTCGCAAGCGCCGTCAGATTGGGTTTTCCACGCCTGGCAGGCCCCATCTTGGCCCACTCAGCACGACTCTCTGGACCGTCGCCGTCAGGACCTTCAGGCTGGAAAGAGAAATCAGACCGACCAGACGTATCCGAGCGCTTCGGCTGCTCTGACTGCTCTGGGCGATGAAGGCTGGTGTGGTTCTCTCGGCAGAACGTATTGGCGGCGGTTAGTTCACACCAACAGTCATAGGAAGCTTGTTGGCACTTCTCCAGATCTTGGACAAGCAGATTTCTCTCTCGCTGTAGTCCCGCTCTGTCAACCTTGCTGTCTTGATACGCATCTTGAAACTTATTGAGTCTTGGCTTGAGTTCCCCTACTTCGACATGGTATCGACGAACGCGGTGCAGCAATCCAATATTGAGGGCTATGGAACCGATCAAAACCCCGCCCAAACTCATAGACAGCCAGAAAAGCTGCGAGCATTCCCGGGTGCAGTCGACGATGGAAGACATGATGGCTTTTTTCTGCGGGAAATGTCAGTAAAAGGGGGTTCGGGGGTATACTTACCTGAGACGAGATATCTTGAGTGATAGATACCGTGTGAGTTTTTGTTGTTGATGTGATATCCCGAAGTTGAGCGAGAATGAGTTTTTTTGGGAGAGAAAGTTTTGATTTCAAACAGCAGGTCTTACAGCTTTAATAGCAAAGGATCTTGTTGTTCAAAGATTTCAAAAAGGTCATGGACGATGAAAGAGAAACTTGTTACTGAGATTATTGATACGATGGCCCTTTGTAATACTAACAATTGCTTTGTTACTTGAACACTATGCCCAAGAACTTGAGCGTGTTCATAAAATGTGTTCTCGTATGACAAAATTTTGAACAAGAACACTCATCTTTCTCCATAAATAGACAAAGTGTATAAGACACTACATAGGAACAATTCATTGTCTCTCAGGCGCTTTGGTGATTAGGGGTTGAATCTGTAAGCTTGTTTGAAAACTGCCGGTTCGGCAGAGGAGACGAAAAACCAAATATAGTGGAACGTGAGAAACAAGATAGTCCCAGACTTTCCTGTGAAGTCGGTCTTTCACATTCGAAAGCTTGAGTTGACTGAAGTACGCTGCTGTGGCCAAGGATCGATATACATGCATGCTTGTCTTCATTCAAGATCAGCTACATTATATCAAAAGGGTAACGTATACTATTGTATCTAACTATTTGATATTACCCTCAAGCAGGTTATAACCTGGTCTAGTAAACATATTCAAAGTTGGGATTCTCCTTGTCCGTCATGTCTGTGAAGGCGGTTGCATTCGTAGTAACGTCATGGCCCGCTGCACGCAAAGCCTCACGTTGCTTTTCTTTCTTCTTGTTCTCCCACTTAAAGGCGTATCGGAAGACAAAGAAGAGAACAAACTCTATGCAGTTGGCGACAAGGAGTGAACCAATACCAAGAGGGTATGAGGGCGCTTGTTCGGAACGATAGAAAAATGGACTTGCAATGTTACCGATACAGGCGCCAAACCAGATCATTCCAGAAACGATCATTTTCTTAGACTGGCCACCTGTGTTTGAGGTGATGAGGGACAGGCAAATAACAAAGGATGCTTGATAGGAGCCAGTAAGATAGCTGCGATGATTTAGATGAGTTTCCAAAACCCAGACAAGGAACATAAAGCAGACTTACAAGCAAATTAAACGACCGACATATGCATCTGCAGGAGCAAGAAGAAAACCAAGTGCTCCAGCAATGGTTGGGATCATAAAGATGGCGCTGACAAGCGTACGGCTGTTGGGTGGCATGTACTTGTTCGCCAGAGCACCCAGACCAATCCAGATGACAACAAGAGAACCTTGAGGAATACCCAAGAGAGCTGTGTGCAAAGTATCGAAACCAAGTCCCTTAATGACAAGCGTCGAAAAGTTGGAAATGCCGCCATTGGGAACGTTGGACACAAAGCCGAGCAGGGTGAATAGCCAAGTCTTGTAGTCAAGGTAGGCTTCCTTGATTTGCCCCCAGTTGATGGTACGTTGCTCGATTCCTGTTTGGTTGCGTCGCATTCGGGCGGTCATGACGAGCTTCTCGTCGTGAGAAAAACCCCGAATAGTACGGGGTGAGTTCGGTAGTAGCAGAACAAGGACGATAGCCCAGGCTGAACAAAAGGCACCTACGACAAGGAATTCATATCTCCAGGACTGCAGTGCTCCGTTGATGTTACCAATGGCATATCCTGGCAAGACAGTTAGCTAACCCTCAAGAAAGCCCAAATGGAACATTTACTAACCGATAAGACCTCCACCAGCAACCCCTACGCCATTGAAGGCATACCAAGCTGAGATCCTACTGGGCTGCTCCTCACGTGTAAAATACATCGAGGTGATGAGCATAAAGGCTGGATCGGCAATAGCCTCAAATGCACCAGAGAGGATTCGAAGAGCCAAAAGACCAGCAAAATTGTTTGCTGCAGCTTGTGTCATGAGAAGAGCACCCCACATAAAGATGTTGAAGGCCAAGTAGTATCCAGGAGGACTGCGTTGCATCAGGAGGTTGGAAGGAATAGCCCAAACAAGCCAGCCAAAGTAGAAACTGCTCGAAAGCCAAGAGTATTCATCTCCTTTCAAGTTGAGGTCATCCTTCAGTCCAAAGATGGCAGCATATGAGAGTGTCGTCTTGTCGACATAGTAGAAGAAGTAGCAAACCCCAAGGACGGGGATTATGAGTCGGTCCAGCTTCCTCCTAACCTTCTTTTCCAAGACTGGATCGATCGAGTCGTCGGTTGGGTATTGTGCAAGAGCCTGTGCGTAAATACCATCCTCATGCGGTTTGTCCGGATGGGCAGAACGAATGCTATCAACTCTGGCGATGTTGTCTCCTGTTTGTTCCATCTCTTCTGCGCGAGCCCGTTCAAGCTCAGCTTTGGTGGTGATATCACCAGCCATTGTGGAAGTGAGATTTTTCTATTTCTGATACGTCTCTAAGCGGATGAGTTGATCTCTAGTCGCCACCTATCGTCAATCTTTCAGGAAGCGAGTTTCTACGCGTCAGGATCGTTTTGTGAGTCGCAGTCGCACAGCGCAACCTCTTCCCTCAGGCCAACAGCTCGGTTTATATATCCATACATGCATCTTTAGCTCGGTCTCTATGAGATTCAGATGCCGATCTCGCTGCGACCCAAAGATCCTTCTCTTACCTCTCTTGGCTATCCTGAACTGTAATGAGTCGACGATCATGCACAGTTACCCCCACGACGGCCAATCGTGCATAAAACCCCGGGATTTCGGCACTTAATCTTGTTTCCGATGCTTGTGGTTCGCTGAAACTTCCTTGCATACCGAGCCCGAGTCAGTTTCTCGCGAATCGGCCGTTGCTTTGTTATTAGCGGACTTTTCTTGTCCAAAATCCCCCCAAACCACAAATGCAGGCAATATTTTGCACTCTTCTGCGCTTGTTAAAGTTTTGCTCTGCCTTGTTAATCCCATCTATTGCCGGTAAGTGAGGGGAACCTGTGGAGATAGCCTGGGGTAAATTCAACGCTAGGATGTTGAACTACAGTACACTCCCTGAATGATTGTAAGTGGGGCCTCTACAGATACAAAGCAGGGATTATTAGCAGATAGATAAGATAATAGTAAGATTTTTCTAACAAATATATATCTAAAAAATTAGAATTAATTAGTTAAAAATTATATAGAAGTATTTTTTATTATATATTTTTTCTTAATATTTTATAATTTAATTTCCTGCTATATGCTCCCTGTAGGGTATCTGTAGAGGCCCCACC
>NC_031951.1:1041428-1334729 GCF_000303195.2 Fusarium pseudograminearum CS3096
AATCATTCAGGGGCTGTACTGTACACCGTTCATGGCGTCACTAGAGATGATATGGAGCGTGGGGGTTCTTGTACATTTGGGGGAGGCGTACAGCCTTTAAAATTGGATTAATAGTAGTACAGTACATGTCTTTATCCAGAATGATGTTCATATAAGAGAAGCCGATGTGTGACAGAAGAGTTGCATGGGAGCGATATAAAATAGGAAAATTAAGAGTGCTTGGTGTAGTAAAATAGTATGTGTCGGCTCGGAAATGGAGCGACGCAGGAGAAGGGGGCATCAAGTTTGGGAATAGATACGAGAACTGAAAAGAAACAAGCAAGTTGACAAAGCAATCAACATGTAGTATCCTTGAGGCGCCTAATCAATCAGCCGTATGCCAGTGATCGCTTGTAGATCCCCTGACATGATATGTAGAAGTCGTCATCGGTAGATTCGAGCCGGTCGAGTAAGGACTTTGGCGCGAATTGTCCAAGGAGATTGAGAGTTGGATGACTGTAAGCTACATTAAGCATGTGCCTTGACAGAAACCTTGCCGTTGTATAGGAAGATCTCGCTTTCGTGTTGTAGTAGCGATACTAATGGTGTTTTGTGTGTCTGTCCAAGTCGCAATGCATACTGTCCACGATATAGAGACGCCAGAAGGGATATATGCAATCAGTAATCACCGAACTGAGTGCCGACACCAATCAATTCAAATTGGATATCTTCGGTATATGTTCCAACCAGCCAGCTCTGTGGTGGTCCCCCAAAAGGTCCAGCCACGTTGTGCCCTTCGTTCCAGAATGCGAGTACGTGTCGACGTGGGCGATTCAAGTATGGGAAGAAATGATATAGCCACAAATCAAAGGTATGTAGGAAGATAGAGGATCGTCCAAGACGCGCATCGCTGACAGTTCGGGCTGAGAATGGATCACACTGGAGGGGGGCTTCGACAAAGGCATCAAGTCGGGACTGATACTGTTCGGCTGCAGAGGAATCGGATTTGCTTCCAGAAACTACAGAGTTCTGATTTTCGCAACTAGCACAGCTAGTCGAGTGCGTATCAGTCAGTGAATGGTTCAGACAAAGATAGGTCCAGAAGGGTCGAAGTAGTGACATTGTCTTAGTAACAAAGGGGGGCGAGGAAGGCCTACCATGAGTATGCATCGCCATCAATGTTATCATTGATCGTCTCTGCCATTTACACACGAGTGGGAAAGGCTGATTCCTTAACTTCGGCTTCGAACTGGAGGATGGTATAAGCTGATGGCTGCAGTTGTCTCGGTCGTGTTTAAGTGGTGTCTACCGCTGATGTGCCGGAGACATGTCTTTTAAATACTCTCAGAAGCGTGAGCGCGTCTTTTTCCAGACACTACCAGGTAGCATGTAGACGATATGTATATGGATGAAAGTGATTGTGGATCGCACCCAGAGGCAAAAGGCGGGTTGCTAAAAAATAGGGACTTGAAGCAGTACAGACGAAATCATTAGTCCACTCTTAGGCAATACATATACCAAGAGTGGTCTAATATTTGTATCAACTACTAAATCAGTACCGGTTTTTATGCAACCCACCTGGGCAGGTACTGTCGAAGGTGACGATGTTGCATGGCCAGGGGGCGTGTGTTGATGGCGTCGAGTTTCTGTGGTCCAGCTGGAGTAGTTCGATGAGCTGACAGGAACTGAGACAAGTTGAGACTTGTTGTCCCAGAGTCATCGCCATGTCTAAGATTTCTCGCGTGTCGCTATCGGAGGTTATGTCGCGACGATCAAATGGGGTGTGGCATAAGGACTCAACAATAATAAGGTTTTAAGAAGCAAGTGAGACAAGAGACAAGATGAAATGATAGAGTCGGCAATGTGAGAGCATCAAGTTGATGGAGACATGAAAGAGGAAAGAGGAAAGAAGATGAGTGACTCCCCAATAGTCCAAGGGAGGGAAGACACAAGCTTCCCGCGGTGGCGGCTTGCTTTGTACCCAGCATGCCAGTACCTTCAATCCATATCAAACTCGCCTCACCGCTGCGGTAGGGTTCTCGTTGGCCTATAGTCAACCATCAGGCAGGTCATAAGATTGCATTATGCAGCTAGACTAATGCTTGCGATGAGGATTCAGGTCCGTAAAGTAAGGCTGGTCCATGTGTTGGAGAGCCTGCGATGTATCCGTTGTCCCGTTAGGGAAGATAGGGGCGTGCTCAAGACACTGCACTCCTACCAAGGAATACCCATCGCAACCAACAGCAGGCAAATTGGCTATCAACCAACAGTCCGCAAAGTGTTGCCCTCTTTTCTTTCTGGTTAGCCTTGCCCAGCCACCATTACCTGGGAACTGACTCGAGGAGTGTTTGAGAAGTAAGAAAGCCCACCCTCCAGGCTCACATTTTACGAGATTAACCATGACTGCTGTCCTCCGCATCATTTCTTTCACGTTGTGAGTGGCATCCTTCACCTCTATCGATCAACCAAATCGTCAGAGTTGGCTGGGAACCAGGTCTCACCGACCCAGTCCGACTTTCCGTTTGCGGCGCATATGAATCCAAATCCGGTCTTGAAGGTGGGAGGCAACTTGCAGTAGCTTTTCTACAAGTTTCAACAGGCTTTAATTAGAATCTTGGGGACCAATCTTGAAATTGTCAGCGGGCGGATCGGGCCACAGATGTTCGCTCGGGAGAAGCTCCTGAGAAGCCGGCCATGACTTTTGCGCCCGTTACATAACAGGGGCAAACTATCAATCTCATCTGGGTATAGCAGCTTGTAAGATTATAAGGCGGGTTCATAAAGAATTGTGTTTGGAGTCGAGCTATTCTGGGGCAGTGTTGTATTGTCTTTGTTTGTATTTGCCTAATTCCAAATCCAAAGGCCAAGCTGGTGACCGCCAAATGGCCTTTTATCTGACCCAACAAACTGACGTCCAAGTTAATACACTTTTTTTAGCCTTTTCCCTGTGAAACTTGAAACGCGCCCCATAATGGATCAAATGAATTAAATCACGAGAGTTGTCGGGCGCCTGATGAAACTCACTGCCTGCCAACTCATTCTCACAAAGTGCACAGCCTACCGCAAGGCTTTCAGTGTCTGCACATTGATACAATATTTGAACAGGACAAGACCTTTAGTTTTACAAGGTCTATTCGACCCTAATGAACTTGCGCAAGGTCGTCGTTGGATTAAAGTCGTGATTGAGTTTAGTCGTTAGATGTTAGCCTCAACGCTGGGGCTGCCCACGATAAAGTTAGGATGGTATGCAATGTATATTGCAATCTGCATAACGATTGTCAACAGTTTCGTCTCTTAGTATGCTTATTTAAAGTGTATGATGTCTTCTGGAGTAATATTCTGGCCGCCTGGAGACATTTCTCGCATGACAACAACCACAGTGGTGAGTTATCCCTGTCTCTGGCAGATGTTAATGAGTGTTTTGGCAAATCAATTAAAGCATACTTGCATGAGATGGATAGTCAATCGAACAAATAAATTGTTCATGCTCTTTGTGTTAAGTTGTTGATGAAATCGTCTGTCATGTTGACGAGTGAGACAACATAGTAGAGAGCAATCGCCACACAAGCATTACCTATTATACTTTTCTACTGCCTTTTTGATGAACTTTATACTTATCAAGCAATGAATACATATTTGAACTTTAAGTATTACTGACAAGTTCTACAGGTTAAGCACAGAAAAGTCAACACTCCCATCGGTATCGCATGCCTCTTTGGACTTGTTACCGGTAAGGACTCATAATCTATCAACATTCAATGTCCACTTTTACCCGTAGTTTCGTCATAGTAAAACAATTCAACTGGACCAGCCCCAGGCTTTTAACAATTTAGCGTTTCAAATCAACGCTTTCCTACGGGTTTATTCCTCTTCCCCAGCGAATCGCCCGACATCGGGTGGGATGCCCCCCGGACTCTCCGATGGCCGGAACTACCTACGTATTATTGCTGCCCCTCGTTATGCGGGGCCAGCCAACGAACGTCAAGCTTGACTGACAAGAAAGGGAAAGAGGTGCTTGAAATTCTTTTGCTTGCTTTAGCTTTGGAGAATCTTTTTTTCATTAACATCTGTAACGAACATATCGTCAAAGTCAACAATGCCTCAATCAGCCCTTCTTCTCGGTTCCGGCTTCGTTGCCACTCCCGCCGTCGAGGTCCTCTCCAAGGCCGGTGTTCACGTCACTGTTGCTTGCCGTACTCTCGCTTCGGCCAAGAACCTCGCCGGTACTTTCGACAACACCAAGGCCGTCAGCCTCGACGTTAACGATTCCGCCGCTCTCGAGAAAGCCGTCTCTGAGCACGACATCACCATTTCTCTAATCCCTTACACTTTCCACGCTGCCGTTATCAAGGCCGCTATCAAGGCTAAGAAGAATGTCGTCACCACCTCTTACGTCTCCCCTGCTATGGAGGAGCTCCACGAGGAGGCCAAGGCCGCTGGTATCACCGTCCTGAACGAGATTGGTGTAAGTTGATCCCCCAATGCTTCAATTGTAGCTTGCTGACAACTATAGGTTGACCCTGGGTATGTTCTTCGACAGACATCATCGCCCCTGTCCGTTCACTAACTCTCTGCAGTGTCGACCACCTTTACGCCGTTGACTTCATCGACCGTATCCAACAGGAGGGAGGCAAGATCAAGTCCTTCAAGAGCTACTGCGGTGGTCTTCCCGCCCCTGAGAGTACGCAATTCGTCCCAATGCCTCACTGTTCCCAAAACTAACCACATCATAGACTCCAACAACCCCCTAGGTAACTCGAGCTTCAATTGCTACACCCAGTTCAGCCACTAATTATATACAGGATACAAGTTCAGCTGGAGCAGCCGCGGTGTCCTTCTGGCCCTCAAGAACAATGCCAAGTACTACGAAGACAACAAGCTGGTTGACATCTCCGGTGTCGACCTCATGAGCACCGCTCAGCCTTACCACAGTGGATACTTGGGATTCAACTTTGTCGCCTACGGCAACCGAGACAGCACCGGTTACCGCGAGCGGTACGTTATAAAGTACTCCATTCAACGGCAGTGACTAACTTTAGTAGATACCGAATCCCCGATGCCGAGACCGTCGTCCGAGGAACCATGCGTTACAACGGCTTCCCTCAATTCGTCAAGGCTCTTGTCGACATTGGTTTCCTCAGCACCGACGATCAGGACTTCTTCAAGCAGTCCATCCCCTGGAAGGACGCTCTCCAGAAGTTCATTGGTGCCAACTCATCAAGCGAGGAAGACCTGACCAAGGCTGTCCTCTCCAAGACCTCATTCAAGGACGAGTCTGTTAAGAACCAAGTGCTGGCTGGACTCAAGTGGAGTACGTTGATATACTTGCCAGTCATCTGAGCGTATGCTGATATTATACCACAGTCGGCGTCTTCTCCGATGTCAAGACCACCCCCCGCGGAACCGCTCTCGACACCCTTTGCGCTTCTCTTGAGCAGAAGATGGCTTACGAGAAGGGCGAGCGTGACATTGTCTTCCTCCAACACACTTTCGAGGTCATCAACAAGGACGGCAGCCAGAACACCTGGACATCCACTCTCGTTGAGTACGGTGCTCCTGAGGGCTCCGGTGGTTTCTCCGCCATGTCCAGACTGGTCGGAGTTCCTTGCGGTGTTGGTACGTTCATTCTCCCCCTTCCATGATTGATGTCTTAGATATACTGACATGTCAACAGCCACCAAGATGGTCCTCGACGGCACCATCACTGACAAGGGTGTTGTCGCCCCTGTGTACCCCAGCCTTGCCCGAACATTGATGAACGAGCTCAAGAACAACTACGGGTCAGTACTCCCAATCTCAATTTTTTAACGCAGTTACTGACAAATTATAGTATTGAGTGCAAGGAGAAGATCATTGCTTAAGCGACTTAAAAATACCGCGGACAGAGGCATCATACAAGGCCGTGAGCAATTTCCAGCCATTTGAGGAGTCACATGAACCGCAACACTAAAAGTAAAGTAAAATGAAACAAAGAAATAAATAAAAGCTTAATGACACTCAAGTACTGCAATATTGTTCATGTCGATGATGCAATGTGATGTGATATTATATTAAGCCAAAGCTCTATGCCAGCCGCCCATTACCCCTTTTCTATGCTTCGAGTGTAAAGGAAAAGACACATGCGCCACATCTAACCCCCTATGAATAAGAAAACCATCTCCAGAGCCTATAAAAGAATGAAGGCCAAAGAGAATGTTAGAAAGAAGAATATAAAGCTTGCGCTTTGGATCTTGATCGCCGAGTTGACGATGACAGGAGATGTGTCGCCTCCGTTTCCGTTGCCGTTTCCATCAGAACCATTTTGACCGTCAGAGCCATTGCCTGAGCTGTCATCACCACCTGATCCTCCATTGCCACCGTTACCCCCAGAGCCTCCGTTTCCTCCATTGTTGCCATTGCCGCCGTTACCTCCGTTCCCGCCGTTGCCTCCGCTGCCACCACTACCACCGTTTCCCCCTGAGCCACCATCTCCGCCGTTACCCCCAGAGCCTCCGTTACCACCGTTTCCTCCATTGTTTCCATTTCCACCGTTGCCCCCGTTTCCGCCATTACCTCCATTGCCTCCGTTTCCATTGTTGCATTTCTTGCAAGGAGGGTTGGGGACGGGGACGGGAACAGGCACGGGCGCAGGAGCAGGCTTACCACCATTGCCGCAGCCACCAGGGGGGCAAGTAGGAGCCGTCCAGTTACCGGTACCGTTGTAAGAACACCCATAGCAAGACTTCACAATGGGCTTGTGGACAGGATGACAGTTCCCACTGGGACACTTGTTGCGGTAAGGGCAGTTGACAACGTTTGGGGGGCATTCGTGCCAGACGTCGCCGGGCTTGGGTCCGCCAGTCTGAACAGGGTAGGCACTTGACATGGGAGTTGGTGTAGCACTCGGGAAGTTCTCATAAACGATCTGGGCGTTGTTTCTCTTGTATAGATCGTAGATGGGCCAGCCTTGCACCGAGGCGCCTCCGCATGTCCCCTTGGACTTGTCGGCTGGGTCGCACCATTGAGTACAGAGAGCATTGTCAACCTTGACAACGCGGTAGGTGATAGGGCGATCGGACAGGTCAAGCCGGTCACAGACACAGCTGTTTCCACGAAATCCGATGATATTTCCGTTCGATGAGCAAGTTGAAGCACATCCCGTCTGGCCCAGGTTGAACTGTCGAGGAAAGGTTCCAGGCCTGATGGCCACGCAGCCGAGGTGTTGGAAGGCCCCGTTGGCCGTGAGAGCAGGGTCGGGGATTGATTGGGCATAGATGCCAGCGGCCAGGATACTGGCAAAGAAAAGTGATGGGAACATTTTGACAGTGTAGAATACTAGAAGGAAGGAAAAATAAAGAGTGACTGACTGAATGACTTCAAATGCACAAAGAATGAGTGAGTGACTGGGTGAGTGAACGAGATGATTCGAAACCAAAAGATCGAGAAAGAGTTGGTATTTATTTCTTCTTCAAAACTCTTGGCCTTGAGACTTTCTATTGTTATGATGCTTCAAGTTGACCAGACTCCGGAACCATCCATCAGCACAGCCTGGATCCAAGTACTGCTTTTGGGTTTCTGATGCACCGATCAGCCGCTTTCAGGCTCGTGGAAGAGGTCTGAGACAACTAGTTCTCGTAAACGGGTCATGCCGAAGATCTCATCGAGGTCATTTCGTCGACGTTAGGAATGGGCGTGTTTCACTTCATCGATCAGCGCCGTCGATCTTGAGCCACGCTTGGAGACAGAGCATCTGTCTGTGTTTACCCTACAATGAAGGATGTAGTAGAATATCTCAAGTTATGCTTTTCTGGATGATGGTACGGTATATCAGTAACGTCGCTGCCATTGACTTGTATGCCCACTTTGAAGTTCATTCATGTCTGCGCCTAGATTTGCCTGCTTCTCTCCGTCATTAGCATTGGTCGTCTTTCTCGTAGAGTTACCATTTTTCTACTGTTTTGATGACCTTTACTTAATGTATCTCTCTCACTGAACTGTTAATCTCCGAAGGCTTTACTGCTTGAAGCAAAGGAGGTTGGCATCTGAAATGGCCCCGTCCATATTGACTGAGACATTTGCCACTACCGCAAGCATCTTGTCTGACCCAGTATTTTGCTTCCGGACCTCTAATAAATATTACAACTGTCCATCGACACACGCAAAATTATCGTGGCCCTCAATCTCTTTAGGTACAGCAAACCAGCGTAGGAGAACAAGGTCTAGCCCAAGTCTCTATCTGGATTCTGAGAAGACACTGCAATATCTCACAGCTTCGACTGTTCTTGGATAGCACTTCCTGCTAATACGATTCGGCATCCTATACTTCACGAAGCAATAAAAGACATTTGCCAGATCACATGGTTAGAATTGATCTCGAACTATTGTAGGTAAAACAAGTAAAATCAACCTCCGCCGCCACTTCCCGCCAAACCGGTCGCCCCTTTTAGTTTTTGTCTTTCTGTACTGCTGTCGCTGCTTAAGTACCCGCTATGCTTCAGAGATAAGATCGCTTGCATTGTCCATGCCCGTCCCTCCTCCCTAGCGATCGCCTCTCTCTCTCCATCATCATCCTTCACCGTTCATTGTTGTTCATCACTGTCCGTCCCCCGTTGCACGTCTATGAATCTCATTCATAGCTTGCATCAACGCCATTGTTCTGGTTAGATGTACCACATGGTACTGCGGAAGAAATCTCGCTGGCGCTTCTCGCCATCAGCAGGAGTCTGTCCACAAGGACCTCCCAGACGGATCAGGGGGGGTGCATCAGCGGTCCTGTTAGGAGCGGTTGAGGTGATGCCATGGGCTTGCTTCTCCCGAATAATCTCATGCCCCTTGGCACCGGTTCTGAATCCATCACTGGTTGCGACGTTCTCGTGTGCGCGAGCTCGGTTGCTAGCGAGATGCGCGTAGTAGACCGCCGGGTGAAGGGAGACGGGGGTGGTTGAGCGGGCGTAGGAATAGCACTGCTGGTAAATCATCTTCTGCAGATCATTCACGGGCATAGCCATCTCATCCAGAATCACCGAGTAGTGCACGGGGCGTGCAGTTCCCTGGATAGCAACATGGGAGTTGAGGTAGAAGTCAAACATGAAAGGGTGGGTAACTTCCTTCTCAACCAGAGTACCGGGCAAGGGATTTCCGTTCTTGTCACCCTTCTGTGGAAAGAAGCGTACATGGTGACGCTTCGTGGCGATAATGACCGTCATCTTGGGAATCTTGTCGGGGGGGAGGCTGCTTCCAAAGAATTTCTTGATTTCGGATACCTCCTGCTCCAATACATGAGCGAACTGGCCTTCACTAACGCCATCTCGCATGTAGATCAGATGAGCAGGTATCTTTCCTGGGTGGTTGTGTCGCCACTGAGGGAGGAGTTCTGCAAACATGAGTCGAATGTTGCTGGGGGTAAGCATCTCGACGCGATATCCGTTTGTCTGAGCGACTGCGGCGTATCGAGTGGCATTGGGGTCCACAGACATGGTCATGGAAGCAACTGAAGCAGTCGCACCACCGGGAGCAGCGTGGGAGACATCGCAGCCTACAATGATGGTTGGGCGGCTGTCGGGGAAGAATGTAGGAGTCTTCCACAGAGGAGGCGTGCAGGCAGTGGCACCACCAAGCTTGGCGTTCACCTTCATGCAAACGTTGGAGTGGTATTGGCCATTGTTCTTCTGCACATGGCTGCCAAGGACAACCTGACTGAGAATGCCGTATCTGCAATCAGCAGACTTCTTGAGGCGCTCGTAGGTACCACTGTTCTTCTTGGACACGACGATGAACAAGAGTTGTGTGTAGCCCTTTCGGCGAGTGATCTCCTCGTGAGCCCACTCGACCAGCTTTCCGGGTTCAAAACGCAGGCCGGCAGGTGCATTGAGAAGCATGGGGTCTCCAATCACCTTGCCGCCGTGACCAAGAAAAGTGGTCTTGAATGTTGTGGCGAATGCTGAAAGAACAGCCTGTGGGACAGGTGCTTCACAGGCAACAAAGCCCCAGTTCTGGAGGGGGGCGGTGTTCTGCTTGAAGAACTTCTTTCCTCTCAAGTCCCAGCGACCAGCGAACTTGGGTTCCGCTGTGCCCTGGCCAAACCTGACAGTAGGGGGAGGCAAGATACGAGCCTCGGTCTTCGCAAATTGGGCTTCGAAATTGACACCATACTCCCTCAGATAAGGATCTTGGCCGATCTGAAGAGCGGCAGCTCCCTTTTGGATGTCGGCTTTGCGGACGTTAGGGCGGGTAACAGCGATCTTGATCATCGCAGATGTCTGTTCTGGGTTGAGCTTGAAAGGGTATCGCTGCATGCTCTCAACGAAGGCAAGCTCCATGGGAATGAAGCCACCCTTTCCAGCGTTGATAAGAGGAAGGTGGGAAAGTCGCAGAGTGACATTGTACATCTTCTTGTAGTAGTCATAGACGCTGATGTCCTTTCCATCCTTCTCAAAGGTGTGAGTGCGAGAAGTGTGACCAGCTTCACCAAACTTGGCATCGAATGCAAAGTCCATGATCGTGTACAGCTTGTCTTCGTTTGGGCGGCCCTTGTGCTTGATCTTGAATTTGAGGCGTCGCAACTTGCGAAGCTGCTTGAAGCCATCAGATGACTCCCACCCGCCACTCCTGTTCCTGACCGGCTTGAGGATCTCATTGAGAGTCGCAGGAGTGTGTCCTCGGAACTTGTTTGGGTCAATGGTAGCAAGAAAGTTGCAGGCCATCCTGTCCAATGGCTGGTTGCCAATCCAGAAACAGGTGTTGGCGACATCAATGTTGTAGCCAAGTCCGACACCACCTTGCTTCAAGTTGTCACTCATTCGGATTGAAGCGTAGGTTCCCTTGTGGACTTCAACGATGGCCCCGTCTTGAAGAGGAGCTCCAGGTCGACCAGTTTGGTAAAAGTTTCGCTTGATAGCAAGTAGGTTCTTGGAGGGGAACTGTCGAACAAGGTGATCAATGAAGTTCAGTGCCTCCTGAACACTGTTGTTGAACGACATCTTGTGAGACAGATAGCCCTGCAGAGCAGCAACTTGGATCTCGGTGGTCTTTCGAATAGTGACCAGGAACTTGCCACCATCCCGAGGCTTGGCTCCAGGAGGACGTTGGCCTTCGTCTAGATCGACACTGAACCGAAGTTCACCGCGGTCGACAAGCGCGGGGCTCCATGCCAGTTTCTTACCGTCGAAAAGCCACATCTCAAGCTTGTAAGGCTTCATGGTCTTCACGGTAACAGGATGGGCCCAAATCTTCTTCATGACCGGTCCGATCTTGTCAGGGCTAGGCGAAAGTACAACCTGAAGTTGTCATTAGCATGGGCCAGCACTAATGAATTCGATAGATACTTACATCGTACTGGTAGATCTTCTTGTTGAAGTCGAACTTGGTCATTCGGTACTGGTTGACCTCGATGTGCTCAGGCTTTCCCTCAGTGTTGAAACGACCGTTTCGCAGAGTGAACATATCCTTCTTGGTCTCGGAGATGTACGCATCTGGAGGTAGTTCCATTCGTGTGTTTCCCTGGTCCTCCTGCTTTGGAGGCTTCGCAGGATCGTAGCCCAGGGGCTTTGCATAGCCGCCAGCAGGTCCACTACCAGAGCCAGTCGCAGATCGGGCTGGGGACTGGGAAGGTCGTCTTCCAGGCCCTGAGGGACCCCCCGGAGAGGGTGAACGGCCTCTGTCAGACATGGTGACAGATGAGTCTGAAGAAGTTAGTCGATGTGTGCGCGTGTGTTTCAAGTGAAGTTGGAGTATGGAGAAGTGTGTGATGAATGTGTGTGGTAGAAGTGTGAAAGAAGAGTGTATGAAGAGAGACTTCTGAGGGGAAAGAGGGGGGTATTTATAGCCAAAGGAGACAAGATGTCTGAACTTTGGAGAGATGAAAGAGAAAGGACTTACCGGTCGCAGAGGTGGTGTTTGTGCTCGCGCTCGAGCGAGAATACAGATGCTGAAAGCTGGCGAATGTGAGAATGCGATGCAGGGCAATAGGGGCTTGTGTTTGAAGAGGATAATAGAAGCTGTTGTTTGTGATATGTTTGACCAAGCTTGAAAGGTTGTTGCTAGGCTTGTTCAAGGAGGAAGAGATGTGGTGGGTGGTGATGAGGGAAGAAAGAAGAAGAGAGGAAGAGGCGAGGAAGAGGGGATTTTATAGCCAGGATATCACACAGAGCAGAGGGGGTTAATGACTCACTGTAAGAATGCCCAAGAGGTAAAGAGGAAGGCGGGAATCCTAAGTTTAGGGGAGCTTCCTAAGGCAGGGGAGATGTGCTGCTCCTCTTAGGGTGGTGGCAATGAGGGAGGGAGGTGCACAAGGAGAGAAGGAGGAGGTTTGGATGAGAACTGGAGAAAATAAAAACAAATCACGTAGGCAACCACCAAGCACTAATGATCCTGCATAACCGATATCGGATAACAACAAGCAGGTGTGGGATTTGTTCTGAGATTTGAGGAAGGAGACGGGCACTGGCAGGCTAAATCACGAGACCCAAGCAGGTTCCCAATATGCAAATTTACTACAACGAAGGATCTAATCTCATATTCCATTATCTACACGTAATAAAGAGCTCTTTTACAATGTATTAGAATACAATTCAAACCTGTAAAGATGTCGAGGTGGTTATAAATGACGAGTTACGGCATTGTATTTCGCTCTGTATGCAGGGGCCACTACTTGGTTTGGGGCATTTATTGTTTATATCAAAGCACTGTGATATAAGTGACAAACATAGCACCAAAAGAGAAGTAGCGGCATCGGATGCTTGCACTGCATACCCGGACAAACAGGGCAAATACTAGTTGCATTGCTGTCAGGAATAGCAACATGCTTAACCAGTTGGGGACTGCTTCTGCATATACCTCTGCTCATCAAATAGTATTACAATCACAAAGAAAAGAAAAGCACACGTTGTTTGAATAAATAGGTTTGTCTATTACATGAGCTTGCTAAAGCTACAAAGTTTAGAAATGAGTAGGCGAGGAATCTCTGCCTTGAAAATCATCCCAGCATAACATACCTATAGCAATCACCACTTGCTTCTGCCATCAATTCCCCCAAACGCCATACCATGCATAGAATGCGAGGCAAAGACAATCCCAGCCCAACCATTAGCATCATCCAAAAGAATCCCTTTTTGGCAGTGTTATTAGGTAGTGTCATTTCCGGCCCAAAGTCTTTCGCCGCTGAGCATTCTATCAAGAACCCTTGTTAAAGACTCTGTCTCAGTATCGATACCCTCCGAATTGTCCTGGCGCTGGCGCACCGTATCCGCCAGGTGCTTGTGGCCATGTGGATTGCTGGCCACTTGCTTCAGGCGGAGGGTACGGGTTTGATTGATAGGCATTTCCCGTCTCCGGCCGCAATGGCGAGTTCCTGTACCCACCAGCTGCGGCTGACATCCTTCCGTATGGGCTCAGTGGTCGATTGACAAACTCTCCCGATGGCTGTCGTGTATGGGTGGGATTGCCAAAGCGCGGTTGGCCACCACCGGCAGCTTTCAGTGTAGCAAAGTCAGGGATTTCAGTATCTCGGAGAATGGATACCAAGGCTGCAGAGTTGAAACGTTGGGCATCATAGCTTTGCGACGACGGTAGGATGTTGAGCAAGAAAGTGATGTCTCTGTGTAACGCCGATGCCTGGTTCCGTCGTTGTTGGTCAAGGCGGCGTCCTGCAGCGCCCTTGAGCGGCGAAGCGCCTCTGGCAAGTCGCTTGGGTGGGTTGAGCTCTTCATCATCAACAGCAAGAGGCCGTTTAGGTGAAGCAGTTGCCCGAACATACTGAGGACGGGGATTTTGTTCCTGCCGAACTGGCATGGGACTGTTTCGCAGTGAGATGGATTGCTGATGTTGATGTTGAACCACAGGGACAATCTGCTTTGGACGCATCTGAGCTGTCTTGGAGATTATGATGGGGGTAGCAATCGGATCAAACTTCTCAGTCGAGAATCGGTCTACAAAGGACTTGAGCTTGGGATCCTCTGGGAATAGCTCCGCCATTCGGTCCTCCAACTTGGAAATCTGCGACAACTCGCCATACTGCGATTCGTACTTATGAAAATAAGCGTAAAGCGGCTTGGCCTTTGCCAAGGTGTCTGGATTCGAAACCAGGCGGTTGATACAGGTCTCAAAAACAACACGGGCATCTACAAATTGTTAGTTTCATTCATCTGCATATAGAATGGATTTGACTTGCTGGTTGTGTCATCCTTCGAGTGGAGATACTTCAAGTATTCTATCATGAACATCTCATCGTTGGGGAATAAACGCGCACCCCTTTCAAAGATTTTGGCGCCTACAGGATCCTTGTAGACAACAGACTCGAGTAATGCCACGGCGACGTAAACATCACTCGTGAGTCGTCCCTTTTGGCGAGCATCGGTGAAGACTTTGCGCAAGCCACCTTCTGCTTGACTACCTTTGCCTTGAATGCGACGCATGGCCCGTGCCAGAGCAATCCATACATATGAGATTGTCCTGGATAGAAGTTGTGTTTCGGCAGCATATCCCTTCTGGATGGCAAGGATGCGCTCCTCCGTGGGTGAACGTTTGGGTGTGTTGTCTTGGTCATCATCGTTTTCCTCGATGGATGCTTGGACTGGATCTTGGGCCGCCGCCTGCTTCAGTGTTGAAATTTCCAGCTTTTCCCGCTCCTTGACTTTGTCGCCCATCTCGTACAGAGTTTCTAGCACGTCATCGTAAGGCTTGCGAACAGCTTGCGCAAACTCCGCCTTGTCGACCTCCTTGCCTGGATAGTTAACCTCGATATGGTCCGCGTGCTTCAATGCAAGCAACACACTCTCGCGGTTTGCCTTGATGCCCTCCACTAGCAGTTCCGTGCCCATCTCTTTGTCGTTTTCACGGATATCATTTTGGAAACACCATTCCGCTGCATCAACCCAGATTTCAGGCCAGAATCGAAGTGCCATCAATGCTTGCTTGTAGACATGGAGAACTCGCTGGTTGTACGCCTTGGGCTCATCAGACTTCAGGACGAGCGGGTCTTCCTTTTCCCAGGCAATCCACTTCTTCCACATTTCAATTTGATCTCGGAATTCCTGGTCGCCGTTGAAACCTGGAGCAGGTGGGAGCCTTGGAAGGTTTGTGCGGTCAAGATGCCGGGTGATATTGTCCAGAGCAATGTTGGCGCTCTTGGCTGACATGTAGACTGGCGAACGTTCCTGAATGAATTTGCGACCCTTTTTATGTTAGCTTTTGTCGCAGGTAGCGGGGCTATGAAACTTACAGTCATCTTGTTCAATCCCATTTCGAATTGATCATACTCCTTCCAGAGGTTATTGACGGTCGACATGGGAACGGCGACAGCGCGTCGGTATATCCCGCGCAACTGATCCATCTTTTGTCGGTCTTGCCAGTCTGTCCCGTCGATTTGACCCGGCCCATTCTTAACGAACTGGACATACTGCTGCCAGATGTTACCAGAATCTCGGTCCACGCCAATGTTGTCAATCACAAATTCGTAGGACTGAGTAACGGTGCGGCGAGCCTGGCCAGACGGGTCATTGTTCAAGTCGTTGCGACGGCGAATATAGTCTAGATAGACTGTCCACAGCTTCACGTTGGGAACCGTCATGAGACATCTTCCAAATAGCTGCTCGACATCGACAAAATTGTTATATTTCAGCTCCAGTTCAATCCATTCAACCCATTTATCAGCCTGTTAAAGTCGTTAGCATATATTACATATAAGAGACAGGTTTACTCACAGCTTGTGGGAAGATCTCTACGAAGCGGTTATAAGTACTTCGAGCCTTTTCCAGTGGGCTGAAGTCTCTGTGAGAGGCAATCAACTCTTGCCAAGCATCCATATCGCCACGAGGGTCTTCCTTGACACGAAATTCAAGGAGATCAACAGGGCCGAAACCAGGAAGAACCGGTGTCACATTGGAAGGAACAGCAGGAGGGACGGGAGCATGAGTTGGAGCTGCAGGAACGTGTTCATCAGACGTAGTGGAAGGGCCAGGGTGGTTTTGGGTAGAGACTGCATCGGTTTGAGGAACGGCACTGGCAGGCTGCTCATCTTCATCTTCGTCCTCGTCCTCATCTTCATCCTCGTCATCGGAAGCCTCAACTATGAAGCCACCTGACATCTTGGGCTTTGATGTCTGACGTTGAGTGCCCGAAGAAGCTGGCTCGGGAACCATGGCAGGTGTACCAATGGTGACCGACTCTGGGTCATATTCTCCGCCGTCATCTTCTGTACCATTATCCGCTGCATCAGCATCACCAGAGGCAAGAGAGTCATGAGCATAGTTATCAACTTGTTCCTCACTATGCTGAACTTGATCACCCTGCGCCCCAATATCCTCCGCACCCCATGAAGTACCTTCGGAAGCCATCCTGCAAAATTTCAGACTCGGATTGTGTTGCAATGTACTCGGTCGCGATTTGTTGGCAATTTTAATGGGCGCGTCGCTGGAGACCGCAGGACCAGGTACAATCAAGTCTGAGTCGACGAAAGCGCGGTAATGCAAAAAGACCAGCGGTGGCTACTTGGAGAGATCGCGGGTGTCTCAGTCGAAGAGGCGCGATGCACCCGACCAAGAAAGTGCGATTCTTGATGATACGAGTGACGATCTAGTGAGATCTGTCGCGAACACGGCAAGCTCAAGGAGCTGCGCCAGCTTGCTCCGGAGGGATTGGCGCTGAACAATTGCAGCGCTCGCGATTCGAAGTCGGAAACGGCGAAACAGGCAGGAATGAAAAATATGCCGTGTCGAGGGAGATCGAGTTGTCGTTTGTTGAGCTGCGCGCGGATGTTTTTTTGGAGCAGCGCCTCAAAGTCTGATAGCTCCAGCAAAGAATGTGCTTTGAACAAAGCAGCTACGGCAGAACTCCTAGACAGGTTTAGTGTTGTCAAGGCGGTGACGTCGCAGTAATGGGCAGTTCAATAGAAGAGCCGCACTTTAGTGGGTCGCGTGATAGGACACTTGGAAAAAATAAGAGGTTCGAGTTTCTGCTATAAGATAATGAATTGTAATTGATTGTCGAGGTATGAAAGGCTTTCTCAGCTCATCAATCCACTGCCTACCTATGTAGATATAAAGTGGAAGTTGAAAGAACTGATGGTGAAAGAGAGCGGAGCGATTGCTTTGCGTACAACGAAGCAGTTGCTTTACAGGTTATGTGTATTATAGTTCATTTATCGCTGTATATACAGAGGCAGCTGTTTTTTGAGGGTTATAGATATATACATTTGGATATAAATTCAATTGTTACCTTGTGTATAGCGATGAATGTGATCATCTGGTGGGAAGTTCACTCGTTGCCAGGATTTTATTGTATAGTTGAGTGAATGGATTTTAGCCTAGTTTTTCCTACCATATCTTCGTGTCAGATAATACAAGCCCGGTTTATCGGGTCGAGATCGAAAAAACAGACGCTTACGGCCCGATCTTACATATCATAAACTGTTTCATATTTTGTTTCTGATGCTCTCGTCAGTCAAGTTGTTTGATGCTCTTTGAGATGGAATTTATCCAGCTACCTACCTGATAGCTGTACATACCTGCCTAGGTAGTATCTTTACCCCCCTGTAAAGGACCTGAGAACCAATCAATTTGGAGAATGCAACACTTGAGTCGCGTTCTATTCAACGCAACCTCTCTACGCGGGGTGTGACCGCCTAACGCGTCCCACTACCACTCCTCACATTTTGGAGCGCTCAGGGCAAGTCATCGCCCATCGCAACCAAGAATCGATCCGCTCTTGTTTTCTTTTACCCATGCTCCTGCTCTTACTCCTGGTCCCCCTCCAAGTTCAGGTGCTAAGGCTACGGTATTAAGACTAGTTGGCCGCTTTCCATCAAATACTCCATCCACCATCCACTCTGTTGTCTCCTTCTCCCTCCTCCTGCATCTTGCATCTTGCATCTCACAACTCTCATCGTACTTGTTCCCGCATCAACTTTTTCTCGTCTCAAAGACTCAGATACTATTTTACGTATCTTTTCTCGTTTATTCGGTCTTCTATCACAGTCGCCTTTTACACTGCGTGCTCTTGATTACGGCTTTCTCCCACCTGCCTTTTATCAAAATGTCTGTCGTCTCACTTCTGGGTGTCAACGTCCTGAACAACCCTGCCAAGTTCATCGACAAGTATGAGTTCGAGATTACATTCGAATGCCTCGAGCAACTGGAGAAGGGTTCGTGTTTTTTCACACAGACTACAAAAATCACAGCGCTAACGTGGACCAGATCTCGAGTGGAAGCTCACCTACGTTGGGTCCGCTACTAGGTACGCAAGAGCTTGACCGCGATCTCTCACACCGCTTCTTCTAACACCTTTCAGCGATCAGTATGACCAAGAACTCGACTCCCTTCTCGTCGGTCCTATTCCTGTCGGAGTCAACAAATTCATTTTCGAGGCCGACGCTCCCAACACCTCCCGCATCCCTGATGCCGAAATCCTTGGTGTCACCGTCATTCTCCTGACATGCGCCTACGATGGACGTGAATTCATTCGCGTTGGTTACTACGTCAACAATGAATATGACTCCGAGGAGCTCAACGCCGAGCCCCCCGCCAAGCCTATCATCGAGCGGGTGAAGCGTAATGTGCTTGCAGAGAAGCCCCGAGTGACTCGATTTGCCATAAAGTGGTAAGTGAACAGCAACGACTTATGGAGACACTTCAAACTAACGTGCCTTCAGGGACTCCGAGGCTTCTGCCCCCGCCGAGTACCCTCCTGAGCAACCCGAGGCTGACCTTGTCGCCGATGGTGACGAATACGGTGCCGAGGAGGCTGACGAAGAGGCTGCTGAGGAGGCCGAAGAGGAGGCCAAGTCTAAGGGCAAGGCCTCCAGCGGAGAAGACGCAGAAATGGCTGGCGTCGAGCACGAGGGAGAGAACGCCGCTGATGAGGACGAGCTGTCGGACGATGGCAGTGTCGACATCGAAGGCGAAAGTGAGGATGATCTCGAGGAGGAGGAAGAGGGTGAAGGCGAGGCTGAGGCTGAGGCCGACGGTGATGCTATGGAGGTAGACAGCGCCGAGAAGCCCGCCGCATCGACAGCCAAGCCCGTCAGCGTCGCGTCCTAAACACATTTATGGCGCCGGGAATCACGTTGGCATTCATACTAACCAGGTGTTGGACATTGCTTTTAAAGGCTTTTAATATTCGAGCAGGGATTCAATTGTTTATAGAAGGTTATGAGGACATGAAAGGGAATGATATCAGACGGACGGCTTGGGTATGGAGCTACGGTCGGTGGTCGTCAGGATTGGACATGTGCCGTACTACGCGGACGTGTAAAAAGTGTACATTGTTACTGTAAGATGTGCAGTTATTGATTATACCAAAACATCCATCTTGATCCTTGTGAGAATTGAAGCTATCGTTGTCGGAGACGTCAACATTGGACGGGACATACTAAACGTAATTGAATTTGCTCTACCGAGACAGGATTCGTCGGCGATAATCTAAGGTTTGCTCATGATGGCTTTCAGCACGTGGGATGTAATAAAGCTTTACCCCCGCGATATCATAACCATCCATGTTCAGGGTCGCCCGGGCTGTGAGAAGAAGGAGGTGCATGACGTACGGTATTGGAAATACAGACGGCTGAAGGTAGCAAAGTAGATGCCTCAAAATCCATTCCGCACTGCCACCATCATGATACCCGTTGGCAACCGTTTAAAGGCGCTCATAAGCGTTGATGATCTACCAAGCACCTTTGTTGCTTCAAGCCTCACTATCAAAGTCCTAGAAACTCTGTTTGTCATTTCATGTTCAAGAGCTTGACGATCTGCCATTGAGATTCCAGCAAGTTTCCATCTTGATAACAAGGCTTGTGACTCATGACAGCCCTATCATAAGTGATATATCCTTCCACGTGAACAGATTGAGCTGCGATCTTCTGGCATCCCACCCATCTATTTACTGTTGTGATGTCACGAGAATCATCAGCTTTACCAACAGCGAGCTCTTCAAAGAGAGATTGCTAACGGGGTGTTTGAATCGGATACCTCTGTTACCTAACCATATTAGCTTGAAAATAAGGTCTTGCTTGTCTCAGATACCCGTGAATGGGAATGTGTGACATGCAGATGGGCAACTGTTGGTCACGGAGTCATACAGCTTGTTAGGATCCGTGTTGCTTGGCACGCTAGAAGCATTGCTTATCTGCTTCATGGATCTTCGCTTGCCCTGCCTTGTTACAGCATTAACCATGGATGTTGACCGAGCAGGACTCAGCCGCAATATGCATCGGGGCACGCCGATAGAGGCATCAGGTGCGTGGGATGAAGAAGTAGAAATAAACCTCCATCGTCCCCAATATATTCATTCTGGTAGATAGTTGTTTCACATAGTTTAGAACCAACTTTACATTTTGTTAAACATCATATCAAAATATATTATTCACGTGTCAATGACCACAAACACATCCTACCATGCTCTAGACAAACTCATCAGAGCACCTGAGCCCGTCTACCAGAAGCATCAACACCCCCTGGCAAATCATGGGGGTGGTTCTGCCTCTCATCGGATAGATGCAGTTGAATCCCCTGTCCAAAACAGCATCTCCCATGAGTCTCCCGGTACCATTGAGACACCCCTCAGAGCTTGTGATGACCCAACATTCGCCATAGAGAGCCGCCCCCTCTCCCCGTTGGGCAAACGGCCTCGAGCAGATACCTTTGAGAGTGTCGATGCAAGAAGATCTCTTTCCCTCCAGTCTTGGCCTTTGATGGGCTCGTCAAGCGACAGTCCTCATGTCGGCTTCCCACAAGATGATCAGTACGGACACTTCGTCCCTCTGCTCGACATTACTACTGCGAAGAAGGCCGAGGACTATTCTCGCAACAAAGTCCTGAGCCATCTCGCTCTAGAAAGCTGGTCTGATAAACAACTCTTCCAGCACCTTCGTGGCACTGATTTTTCTTCAGAGATGACTGTTCTTCTCGACGAGATGATCAAGCGTCGCCCCGAGATCCCAGATGAGAATGATCGAAGCACTACCTTTCGTGATTTTGCAGCGTACGAGAAGGAGCAGTACAGCCAGTCCACGTTTGAGGTCTACGAGGTTGGGCATAACTGCATACCTGTCAAGCTCAGCGCTGATGGGAATGGGGATGAACCATCGTCAGATACCAGTGATGGGCAACTTGAGAACTCAGCTGATTCTGTAGATGCGCCCACAGTCTGGGAGACTATTCGATCTGTCAACAGCAACAAACATTCAGTAGGCAGAATCACGTAAGTTCTCAGCCCCCTTCATGTATCTTATTGCAACTAACATTACTTAGAATAGTCCAAGAGCCCACCCCTTTAATCCTTGCAGCTCTTCATCTGACCATGTCCAAGCACTTTGATATGACTGAACTCCTCACCCATCTCCTTTCCGATGAGCCTAACCGTGGCCGTACTCGCGCCTTTATGAACCGTGCTTATGAGCGACCACAGTCTCCAATCCCATCTTCGCTCCCAGCCGTACCAAGTTCCTTATGCAACGTCCGCCAGAAATCATTCTTCTTTGTGTTCAAGTACTACACTGTGGTCAAACCCTCTCTAGAACCGGCTTCCTGGCAGCGGTTCGATAAGCGACCTTCCGAGGCTCGTCTTGGAGACCACATTGACATTGCAGAGTGTGGCTCTGTTCTGGCTCTGTCTCTCGGTGGAGAGCCTGAAAAGGCTCCTACCTGGCGATTGAGAAGAGAACGTCCACGCGAAGGTTTTGTCTTCAACACTTTTGGACCATGGCAGCTACTTGCTATTCAAAGTTTTCCCGACAACGCCCACACGGTTCGAGGGGAAGAGTTCATCAAAGAGAATAACAAGTACGTTAATGGTCCACATGCATTCTTGGACTTGCTCATCTCCGAGTATCGTGATGCGACAAAACGAAACCTAATTCTCCATGAGCGAATTACCAAACTCATCACTCCTCCTGTACGTCTTCAATGTGTTTCCCATTTTAATTCGAAATCCTTACTAATTATTTGAAGCCCGAGTTCATGTTCGACCCCAAGCTCCGTGACAAGCTTCTCTTTGAAGATAGGCATTTCACGTTTATTCGCCGATACTTTTGGTCGTACAACACTCTAGCCGTTGTCAACACGGGCATCAAGTCAATGATAGCTGCGTATGTTGACACATTCACTGACAGTTTCTGGGCTGGAACGCATCCAATCTTGTGGTCGCATCGATACCCTGATACGCCCGATGGCGTAGCTTATCGTGAGCGCATGGCCTCCGTACGTCTCGAACTCGACAAGGTTGTTCAGGAGCTCACCGAGGTTCTCAAGCGCAATGAGCGCACACGAAAGGAGATTGAGAATTTGAGGGATCAGCTCTTCAGCGGAAGCTCGATCAAGGAGAGCCGAAGAGCAATTGAGCAGGGTGACAACATTAGAATACTCACCATGATCAGCATGATATTTCTACCCCTTACTTTTGTAACGGTACGTTCTCCAATTTCTTTGATGCCAGTTTTATGATAACAATTGCTAACATGATACAGTCCGTCTTTGGCATGACTGTCTTTACGATTCCGGCAACAGACTGGCGTTTCGCTCTTACAATGATACTCGTTTGCGTCCCCTTTATGCTCCTCATCACGTTCCTTCAAACCCGCTCCTTTGGTGTCTTGCTGCGTAAACTCGGTGCCATAGGTGGCGCGGTCGCTCGCATTTTCAATAGTCTTCGGCGCCACGCACGAGATTCTGCCGATGTTTCTGACAATCGGTCTGTCGCGGCCGTCGCACCAAGGACTAGTAGTGGCACATGGTCACTGAGGGTACCGACATGGACTCGAGAACGAATCGAGGACTTGGAGAAGGGCGGAGTCGGGGAGCGTTCAATGTAGATAGTGCTCTTAACTGCGGTTCCCTTTGGAGTTTGTGCATTCATGATGCACTGGCCAGGTATCGTGATGTGTTTTTCTTTCCTCAGCTGGTGTTTGTATTTCTAGTTTGATACCTACATTATTGCAATTACGATCTTCATTCACGACTTATGAGATATGAGAGGGTAGGAGGCTTTCAGTTTAGCTGATCGTGAGTTGGGATAAAACATAAACAACCCAATATTCTAGTCTAGAATATATAAAATCAACATATGCATCAAACCTGGTCTACTCGGAAATTATATGCTGGGTATGATCATCAATGGCGGCATTTCACAACGCAGATTGTTAAAATCAACAACAATCATATAAAAACTTTGATTCATAAACACGACACCCATCAATAACTTCGTCCAACGCCCTAAACTCTATAGAGACCTGTCCATACACACACACGCACACGAGAGAAGACCTCGGGTCAATAGCGAGACGTAGCCCTAGATACTCAGTCAGGCAAGCAGCTTGGTGCACTTCTCATCATCTACCCCCTTTAGCGCTGTCTTTCTTTCTTTTGTTTTGCTTTTCTTCGCATTTCTGTGTTTCCCGCCTCCTCTTTCCCATACAGTGTACATAAAATAAAACGTCAACTGAATCGCCATGAGTAGACAGGCGAACAGTTATAAGCGTTGCGAACAATCTAGTCTCGATCACCCACTCCTCCCTTCCAAGAAAAATAGAGAATATGAAATAACGAAGGCTTTGGGAGAATGAGCTGAACGAATGGGTAAAATATGAAGAGGGGTATCGATCATGCATTCTGCCCGTCTAACATCCCTTGTGATCACGCCCATCTGACACACCTGTCGCCAGATGAAAGCTTTATTAAATGAGACTCCCAAAAAAGCATGTCCCGTCCAATAGTGTGCGGAAGACGCAGCTTTCATGTAGACTTTGACCAAGTATTGATCAATGTGAGGCACGCTCACCAGGTTAACAGAAAGTTGTTCGCACCACTTAGGTCCTTTGAGATCGCCTAGGAAATGAGATACCGGCAGAATGAAGTAAGAATCGTATTTTCATGACGTCGTAAACCGCAAAGGGGTTTGAAGGGGGGAAATGGGTCATGGGCGCACTCAAGCAACATATTAACCCTCGTCCTCATCTTCGTCATCCCCTGGGCTCGCTGTGTCCGTCTTAGCTTTTTTATTCGAGGTTGCAGAGCCAGCTTCAGACTTGCGCTTTGTTCCAGCGTTCCCAGAGTTCTCCCCAGCAGAGTTGTCTTTTCCATCGGCGCTCTTCTCACCATCACGTTCCATAGCCGCAACCTCTTCCGCAGTGAGAAAGCGACCGCCAGGGCCACGAGGTCTTCGCATAGCATGGTTGTGTCGTGATTCGTGGAGATATGGCTTCCGTCCTTTTGACGTCAATCGCAGTTGTTCTTCGAGCTTTTGTCGGGCAACGCGGCGCTTGAGGATGCGGTGGAATTGCTTGGCGTTCACATACAAGGGCGATTCTTCCGCACCGCTAGCGGCCGGCATGTCGGGCGATTGTGGATGTTGCATCTGTGCGGTCGGCATCTGCGGTGGGGCGACGCCTGGTCGCGCGCCGGCATGGCTCATCATCGGTGCAGTAGCAACGCCGGGGCTCGTAACCTGACTCATCCTGCGGCCAGGTAATTGAGACATGCTGTTCATGCGAGGAGATTGGCGTCCATCATTCTTAGCGTTGGTGCCCGTGCGAGGTGAGCTTTGGGGCATGTTGGGATCCGAAGGCATATAGGGATAGTTTGCGCCAGAGGCAGCAGCGGTTGCGGCCATTGCGGCCGCCTGTATCCCAGGCATTCCATAGTGGACTTGCTGCATACCCTGCTGCGGCACTCCGTATGGTGGTTGGTACATGCCGTGACCTTGAGTTTGACCTTGCTGTTGCTGGGAAGCGACAATGGGCGACGATTGCACTGGGTGCTGGGAGATGTTGTTCGTTGGCGATGTGATGTTATTAGCAGCAGCCGAGTTTGTGTAGCCCGAATTTGTATTTTGTCCCTGTTGTTGATATTGACTGTAATCCATCATCCACTAAGTACAGTCTCGTCGACAAGTGTTGAGGAACGTCCCCGTCGCGTTATCCTTACACCACGCGTAGTATCAACACGGTTTTGTCTTGATCCTTGACGCGTGATACTATACCCTCGTTACGAAAATGAGGGAATATCGAGAAAAGAACAGCCTAATTGATCGATCCTGTCTGGAATCAATGCTTGTTTGGATACAGTCTCGGGCTTATTGAGCTGGTGGCGTATTGGAGCGAATTGAAGATTCCCTAGAAGCAGCAACAATATAGTAATTGGGCACGCGTACGTGAGCTGGCAGGATAAGCCGAGTAGATGTCGTTGTGGCTTGGTTCTGCTTCTGGTGGCGGTAGGTGAATATGGCGATTTACACAGCCACACCAGCAAGAATATCGAGTTTGAAGAATATCAACAAACACAAGACAAGAAACGGCGACAGGACAGCACTGGCTGGTCGGTTGATTGTCTTAAAAGATCTGTCCAACCATAGGCGTTAGCTCAAGTGTATATAGGTCAAGCTAGGGTACGAGGAACGGCGTAAAAACGGGGGCGGGAACGATTGAGGTGCAGATGCGCGTTTGGAAAGCCACTCTTGATGCGTTGGCAACCCAGAGTCTCATGCATGACGGAATATGCAGCAAAGGACGGGCCCACACCTTCCAGCCAGGCAGCCCACAAGTCATTTGCTCAGAGTTGCATGGGCTGTAAGAATTGATTCTCGGGGCCTCAAAGTAGGATACTTCCTTCGTTGGGCAGATTTGAGGCTCTGGGATAGAATGTAGCTTTGCCTAGACTTCCAGCACGGCGTTTGATGTCATTGACCTGCCTTGCCTGCATAGACATATCATAGTCTGCGAGGCGTCGATTAACTCTGCGATGCAGATATCGACAATAGTCCTTGAACAGCGTCGTCCAGACTTGCGTTGTGAGCTTTAAACAAGCAAGGGCAGGCGACAATCAAAATGATTGGCTGCCATGACTTATTCTCTTCCAGAACTCTGGACAACTGCGGTTTTGCGCCTCGTAACAGGGTCCGGAAGCGGGGTATTGGCTCGCTAGAAGGGGAGAAGACTTGTATAGCATAGCTGCGCACGCCAAGGCTTGTGAAGCAAGAGTAAGAGCAAACGGAAAAGGCTAGGGGCATACGCATTTTCCCAACTTCATCAACCGCAGCACAAGATAGACACTCGACTGCGTCGTTTCATGATGAAGGAGCGAAAAGTGACCACGATAGATGTATGAACGAGGTAGAAAGGAGAGAAATACAAAGAGGAGATGTGATACGTACATATTGATGGTTTATCTGACCACAGGAACTGTTGCTTGAACGGCTATTAATGTCAGCCTAAGTCGGGGATGTGCGCGCAAGAAACGACAATTAAGTGCCAGTGCCAGTGCCAGTGCCAGTGCCAGTGCCAGTGCCAGTGCCAGTGCAAGTGCAAGTGCAAGTGCAAGTGCAAGTAGCCACCAATGAAGCCCAGGATACTTGATGTACCACAAGCTATCAATGATGACATACAACACACGCGTCGGGCGCAATCTTTTAAAATAAAAGACGCGTTTTGCCAACAAAGTGATAGCAAGCAATGCTGACACGATCTGACAGTCACCGCGACACGACGCGCTTGCTGTTCAGGGACGGGCAGACGACGAGCATCAGATTAAAAAGAAAAATGAGGAAATACCAGTGATAATAACGAAAACGATGTGCAGTACTTACAAAGCGCAATATGTGTCGAACCTCAATGTACCCTTTGTGCTGCGAGATGCTTCGTGGCACACACGAACGCGGGTACACAGTTGAAACGGATGGAGCCTTGTTGAGCACACTCAAGCTTGATCCGATTGTACAACGTCCCTTTCAATGTCGATTAACAACACAGCTCGAATCTGGGGTATAATCTGTATCCGCAGACAAGAACCGTCAGGTGATAGACGATGCGGCCAATGAATATAGACAAGACGATACTGGCGACGATGATAGGCTTCAAAGTCGTGAGTTGAAAAGGCGAAGCGAAATGCAGAAGAGTGCTGATTTGCTGTCGGGGCAGTGTGGGTTTGGTTCGAACCGGGGTGGGTGGGTTGTCTCAAACGAGCGATGGCTAGTCTTGTCGCGCGGCAAGTGCTGCTAGTAGCTCGTGTTTGCAATTTGATGGCAGGCAGCTCAGAAACAGCAAGCCAAGGGGGTTTCACGTTTCCAATGTAGATCGGAAACAGCTACTGCGAATAAGAGAAAGAAAGAAGAAAGTAAGATGCCGTCTTGGGTGGTTTTCGTGATCTTGTGTGACAATGCCAAAAGCTAACAAAGTCTCTACCTATGTACGTACAACAATAGGTAATAGCAATGTGGGGGCTGGGTAAGGCGAAAAGGAAGGAAGAAGAAAGAAAGAAAAGGTTTGTGTTAAGGAGGTTATGGTGCGATGGGTATTAGAGAAGCTTGAGCTGAGGGGTTGGACTGTGAGCAGGGGCGAAAAGTGACAAGCCGACTTGTGATGAAGTGACGATAATACCGAGACAGAACCCGTAAATATTGATATTGAATTTCCAGACGGTTAAGTCAATGTTGCTATGCAGCTGTCGGTAAGGCTGAATGAAGTGGCTGTAGCTTTAGTTGTGTGTTGCCTGTTAAGGTGATTTGACAAGGCGCTGAGCGAATGACAAGAGTCAGAGCTTGTCGTCGTTTTGTCGGCCAACCAAAGCTGGCAGTGCGGACAGAGCGTTTAAACCTTGCGGTTGTTAATGGGCGATTTGCGCGCGGGTGCGATCCAATCAAGACCGGAGTTGAGATTGCTTGTGAATTGTGAATGGCCAGAGGATAATAGCGACACAGCTCGATCAAATCAAATTAATGTTTCGACGAGAGGCCTGGGACAAATCTGCTTTGAGTGGATGGGAGCAGAAGGATTGATTGGTCATGGAGGAGAGAAGCCCGCGAGAGGACGAGGAAATGCGAGAAGGTGATTTGAGGGGCGGGCTCCTGACTACTTCTACACTTTTTGACTGGCCGACAGTAATCAATGTGGACCCAACCCCCATGTTAGAGCTCTGATTGGGCAAGCCGGACCATGACGCAACGCGTAATATTTAGTCCTCCAGCGCACCTCCCATTAAACGGGCAGGCTTTTTTTCTTTTCTTTTGGTAGGAGCCCCCCTTGTGCGGGGGTGAAACTGCGATATAGAGGGGGCTGGGAGTGGTGTTAATCTAGAAAAGTGGAAAGTCCGAGTGTCGAGATCTGTCACAGCATCATGTTCGTATTTTTGTATGAATACATACTGTTTATATTCTTGTCCAGCTAAGTGTACTATCCCTCATTTATTCATCACATGCATCCCAATAGTCCATTCAATGATACCTTGCACCCGCACAGATGCTTGACGGCTGAAAGCCACTGAAGTGGTGGGATACTTTAAACAAAACGTCGTTTTCTTCCTGTTCAAGTCCTTCGGTTTCTTATCCGATTCACCCAGATAGCAAGTATACAACACACACGTATGTTTAATTACTTTCTTATTATGCAAATCCCAGATTCAAGCTGCTTCCTCGTGCCTATACACTCAACGCAATTAATTATTACTTTTTTCCCCATGTAAAGACGAGGTCTCGGGTAGCAAGCAAGATGTGACGACAGGTATCACAACCAAAATTCACCTGCTTTTTACCTAGACTTTCCCACCCCTCTCTGTCGTCGGACGATCATTATCCGTGGATGGTGTATGGATGAGCTGGCAATCCGGAAGGGCTAAAATTAGCCCGAGCTCTTACATGCTCTCGACGGTCGACAAAATAGAATACAAGATTTTGCTCGATTTAAGCTGGGTTTTTTTTCTTCTAATGCGCTCCCAGGGTCAAGGCCAAAAAAAGGTAGCCAATTTTGGCGCACGAAGAGCGGTGACTAGCTGCGGGCATGTTCGAGGTCATTTTACATATATCAACTTTGATAATGCTATCAGTCAGAACGAAATAGACTTCGTTGCAATGGATAGTATCATTAAGTCGCCTAGAATTTAACATTGGTGCCATGCTGCCATGTGCCATTCTTCCATAGAAGCTCTACAGTTCCATGAGATAACTGACACCACATGACGGTCCTGGAAAATCATTGGCAAATGTCGGTGTATTATTGTCGGCACTTTCTCAAGATAAATCCGGCGATCTGGACCTCCTCGTCACTGGTCGTATGTTGCATGTTGGAGATCAGAGACATTTCCAAGCCTCATTGCTCATTATCGACTGGGCTTGGATCCTGCATCAATTGTTTGTTCGCTCCTTGAATCTAGCTCCACAGCACCATGATCCACGTGCAGAATCCCTTGGACCGTTGCAGTGCCTTTACAGAGAGTACCTAAGTACCTACTGCGAGTATACGCGAGCAACAACCTTCGATCGCGTCGAAAAGACCCATGCATGATGAGTGCGAGGGTACATAGTACGGTACAAGACTAGTAGTCCAAATTGTTGGCAGGATAGAGGCAGATGTGCTGATTCCTTTCTTCTTCTCAGGTTACTGCCGTCAAGCCCTGTCGTCAATGTGTTCAGTCCTGGAAAGCTGCTAATGCTGGCTGCAGTTCGTACGTAAGACCTATGGAGTCGGTGAGTGGCCATGATCCTTGGCTTTGTGGATCGCCATCAGGTAACACGGCCGTCGTACCTCAATGGGAATATGCGGGATAAGCTGCCGAGAGCTCCGTATGTGGGCGAGGAGCTCTGTGTGCCCTGTCGCACGCGGACGCGGCGCGTACCTTCAATTGACGTCGCTTTGTTTCCAGACTGATGCTACTAGTATTTATGACCTTGGCTGCTTGGATTCTGAAGTACTGACTTGGAGAACGATCATATAAAAACCAAAATTGTGAAAAATCCAATAATGTACCAACATCTATTGCACTACGATAGCTGCAATGCCTATCCATGATTACAGGAGTGCAGGGCCATATTACCACCTTGTTATACCTACCGTGCCCTGCTTGCTTCTTCGTGTATCGCACATCGTCTCGGATGGTGGGGGCTTAAATGGTGTGTGTCCCTAATTATGTCTTGCTCTACTGCTGCCTCTGTTGCTGGCAATGGTGGTGGCCGTGTTGCGGTCCGTAGAGGACTAGATGCATGCGCATGGTTGGCCAGTTGTCACAATTTGGTTTGCGGCTGGACAAGATTATGATGGTGTGGTTGGGTAGAGAGACCCGTCATCTCGCCTCCCTCTTCTCTCCGTTATTTCTGACGCAGAAAGAGAGTTTGTTGTAAGCTTGAACATGGTGCCTCTATTGACACGGAATTGAGGCTTCGACCTGGATCGATTGGTTACCAGCTTGTACCAGGGATCGATAATCTTCCGATTGGCCTTGACGTATATCTACATTGGGCATTCAGTTGGAAATACACAGAGTACAGTACCCAAGACTATGCAGCAGATGACGGGATACCTGTGCCATGATGGATTGCATCCCAATCATTCCATTTCCCAACATCAATGCATGCAGTCGCCCTATGATCTGGGACGGCATGTATACCAGCCCAATTTCGACAGCCATGTCGTAACAGTTCTGAGACGACCACCTACCTACCTAGGCAATAGCACACAGCGCACCGATATGGAGCCTAATGAGCTGGACAGTTCGATTCAGCCTGTTTGCCTCGGGTTCGGATCAGCCAGATGTCATCCGCGTCTTTGACACAAGCTGCTCGGCGGTAACCCAACTACAATGCCTGACGTCGGTGACTTTTCAGCATCGGCCCATCTTGAGTACGTACGGCATAGACCGGCCTGATGAGCCATGCGTGCACCATCCCTTCGTCATGAAACCTTGGGTTGGGTCAAGTTGCTGCGATATCATGTACATGCGACAGCCCTGTCTTGGACTGAGATGAGGCCTGGCTTGTTGTTTACGTTGCCACTGCCACTCTTTGTCACAATTGCAATGTCCGGTGTCACATCAGCCGCAATTTCTGCTTCCAGGCTCTAATGCCGGTCGTGTCGGCCTTGACCTCATCACTATCACAATAACATGATGAGAGATTTGACTTCATTTACAATCGCGGCCATTCTAGAATTAACTATTCGCCCGAAACTAAGCCCGGAGTGTACGAGACCGTCACATATTGGGGCATCACCCAAGCATCGTACGGCTCTGATTCGCTGTTAATCATGTCTGATTTTCATCCAATGCCCTTGTTGCGCGCTTAATTCACCCACTGATATGAAGCTCCTCCCAGCATCACGTCCGAGACGCGTCCCTGCCCCTGGCCTAAGCCCTTCATTAGTCTCTGTTTCGTCCCTGCCTAGCTTCAGCTCATTTGAGGTGATGAGCTGAAGCCCTTGCGATGGTTTCTCATTCGCTGCCACCGTTGAAGCTCCTCAGCAATGGACTCCTCTTGGGCCTGTGGGCTTGGGGCCCTTGGACGGCACGACCCGTCGATCATTATCTCGGTCCTAGCTTCTTTTCCGTCGCGACATATTATTGCTACTAATATTATTTCCATGTCTTTTAATGGATCCAATTCGGCTATCGGATGAACAATCGTCCCCTAAACTCATGATGCGATCTTTGGCGAGCATCATGACTAGCTTTATTGTTTGTTTGGAGAATTCTCATGTAAAAGTCAATTGAAGGCGTTTTCTGGAAATTACTTTACAGTATCAAGCCCCCACGATAAGTGAATGGCATGTACAGTCACAGTGTCACAAAACATCTTTCTACCATTGATGCCAAAGACTCTTGATGTACTGTCAGTCGTGTTGAGCTTTGCGCTGACTTTGTCCGGTCGAATACTCACTTATCGGAAGTTTTCAGTTAATATATCAATGAAGTCAATGAAGTACTCATTCGATCTGTGAAGAGATATTCAGTTAATATATATAAATCACTTACCTTAATAAAGTTAAATAAACCTTCCAATCTATAAGGGTTAGCAATCGTTTCAATAAAGGGTATCTTGGAACTAAAAACTTGCTCTTCTGCTCGTTCTCGTACTTATCTCTCTTCGTTATTTTATTAGATGAAGAAAGCGTAGGCTGTTATTGTGAGTTTCGCAGACTTCATTCTGAAATGGAGTTTTACAATAAGGCACCTTTATGGCCTTACCGAAATGTTATTTTTTATACTAAGCTCCTGGTGTGGTACGGTTGAGCATCACCTTTTGTTTAACTTGGGAGGATAACTCGCCACCTCATAGCATCGAAAGAACCAGAATACAGGGAAGCAGCTAATAACTAGAACATCACGACGTAGTCGTGCTCCGTTCGCATGAAGTTAAAAACTTAAAAGCAACCGCAATATTCACCAAGCTTGGACCTGCCTACCTAGTGCTGCTATCTAGATAGAAATTAACTGAAAGGAGTTCAATGAAGATTTAATTATGTACGTGTAGTCAAGATATTCAATATTGGTATATCTGCATGCCTCAAGACCTGCCAAACATTATACTGGCTGAAGTCCCGGTTGAAACTACTGCAACCAAACACGGTTGGCCACTGTGCATTTTCTTCACGTTCAGTACTGACCGAGGCTGAGCCTTGTGGTTTTACTGATCTTGACCACTTACTGTTGTCTCTACTTTCTGTTATCTCTACTTACCGATGTCTCTACTTACTGTTGTACTTCTGAGTACGGTTCTTAAGTTCATATCATTTTTAAAGATCGCTAGTGAGTCACCAAACACACTCGTCGAGGTATGTAGGCTGTGAGTAATACCTTTCAGATAGATAAACTGTTGCAGAGTTTTTATTTACCTTTGCGTGTGTGTCTTTAGAAGCCACAAGTGGGTTCATGGATTGTGTGTATAACGAACGGGGTCAAACAGGATGTACACAGAAACTTTCCAACCATAATAAGATGGGAGGATGAGGATTATAGAAAGAGAAAGAAACAGGTCACTGCAGGCACTGATGCACAAGGTTATTGTTGCCAATCTCCGCCACAATCTCCATGGATGCAGGTACAGTTCCAAGACCAGAGCTGGCCCAGCCATGTTGACCTCCAAGAGTTATGATTTAGGAATGATATTCAAAGTTCGTAGACCTGATGTGGTCAGGACTTTAGCACCATGCTTATACGAAATCAGTGTTAGTTTCTGAAGTGCACGTACGACGCAGAGGATTGCCATGAAGGTATAAACTCGCCCGTATGACATCTATAAAGGTCACATGAACTTGGAGACTGACCCAAGGCTGAACTTAAGCTGGGCCATGTCACATTTTCAACACAGCAGAAGGCTGTATGGGACTGACAAGACTGTGCACTTGTTGTGGTGGCAACATGTGTTGATGTCAATGGCAAGCTTTGGTGGTGGTTATGCAGTGATAGGTATAGCCGAGGTCACCATAGCATGTCTGATCGAGAGTGCACATTTGGCGATTAGGTTCTTCGCCTTGTGTTCTTAGAAGGTATATTCTTTGGTATCCCGAAGGTTCTCCTACATATGGATGAATACTAGAAGACGTAGATAAGACGGCGTGCCTCAGGATAATAGTCATAGCACTTAATCGAGAACCTGCTCGGCCATGGACACTGATCGATGTAAATTAGCATCCCGAGCAATGTAGCCACAGAATATACCACTTACCTGCACTTCCAGTGTTGTCAGGCTCGACGTAGGCCTTGCTGACCTTGCCGTCCTCGACCTTGAGAGCGTATCGCTTACCTCGCATACCACCGAAGACGGCGTATGCCTCGAAGCCGAGGTCCAGGGCCTTGGTGAACTCACCAGTTGGGTCACCAAGGAATCGGATCTTGCATGTGTTAGAGGAGCACGTAGAGCCTCGAATGAGGCGAATCATGTATATATATATATCGACATTGACTTACTCCAGTCTGCTTTGCGGGGTCAAGTTGGTCGCTCCAGGCCTTCATGCTATGGGGAGAGTTAGAATCACGCAAGACAAACTTTATGATAGAAGGAAGTATAGAGGGGAACAAATCTTACACAAAGGGGTCGTTGACCGAGACGACAAAGACCTGTCCGGCCTGCTTAAGCTTGGGGTGGTTGATGTATGAGGGGATATGCTTGCTGGAGCAGGTGCCCGAGAAGGCGGCAGGGACTCCAACGATGTATCCATTGGATGTCTTGAACTCCTCGGCGAGATTGACTTTGTTTCCGGGTGAATCCTCAAGGAGAACGTCGGTGTTGGGGATCTCTTGGCCAACACGGACGGAGGCCCGAGGGGTCGAGTGGAAGCTTCGAGCAGCGACGGAGATAGGAGAAGTGGGCTTGGCGAAGGCGACTCGACGGAGAGGAGCTCGGAGAGACATGGCTAGATGCGTATTGAGGCGATTCGTGAGGTGTATTGTTTGGTTTGGGTACGTACAAGTCGACAATTGCTGTGCGATGTTCGGGGGTGGAGCTTTGTAGCTCTGAGGAGCTTAGCTACTTACCTGCATAAATATGAGCTTAATGACATCACATCGAGCCCCACAGCTTTTAGCTTTGGTTGAGAGCTGTATGTTTCATCAAAATATTTATTTATTGATGCTTTTTGCCATGGGCAAATTGATCCGATGTGAAGAAAGCTAGATGGTGAAAAAAAGATCAGAAAACTGTCCTCATTACAGCTTTGTCAGCTATAACCTTAATATCCAGTTCGAATTTATACGTAGAAAATCTTAATGCCCATTCTCTTTCTTTACTAACATGCCGAGGGTCTGAGATGACCTGCTGACCTACTGAGCAGTCAGTTTAAAATATGTTGACTGACAAACAAACCGAGATGCTGCCTAAGTTGGTACGATACTAGGCAGATATGTTGAAGTGCCTGCCGATGCTAGCGGTACTGAAGCACTTGTCTTTGTGTGAGTTACTGTTTCTTGTGATTGACACTCACTGAAATGATTCACTGTCAACGCAGAGATCCAGGTTAACAAGCAGGATAAATTCTCTTCCCAGAATGATGTCTCTTAATCCAAGTATGAACAAGCAACCCCTTGCACACTGACCAGCCGCCCTTATCGTGAGTTAATAAGGCTACTATATCTATAAATACATGGAACTCAGGCTCATCAACTTTAGGTAACTAGTCTTAACCACCGATAACGAACCGAATCGTCGGAGATGCTTGCCTAGGAATAGCGACCATGGATCTTGCGAGTCTCATAGACTCAACGTGGATCGTCAAACGCCCTTTGATCCAGGGAAGCGATCGATACAAGAACAAGAACAACGATCGAGATGGATCAAGCGAGGTTTCGTCGCCATTAGATCAGACTCTGAAATACACGTTGCCTACTTGGTACCGACATTCTCATGTGGTTCATACTGTTGACTTCAGAGTCAGCCAAATCCACGAAAGAAATAAAGGAGACATGCAAAGTGGTATATTCATCCAGACGCACATCACTAAAATGCATGGCCGCCTTTTAATGCCCGTTCAGAGCCCAGATTCAGGTCAATATACGCTTGTAAGCCAGGAGTAGGATAACCTGGCCCATCACCCGCATCTTGACTCTGAGTGTGCGATCGGTTGCATGTACAAGAAGGACCACGAAACTTCTTTCAATCGACTCCTCGGTCTTGTACCTCTACCTCAAGACAGAAACCGCACCGATTCAGTTCCGTGGGGATACCGAAACGATGATGACCAGGAGTTGCCCCATAAGGACTCGGCCGGCTGGGTAACAGCCGTGATCCAAGTGTTGGGAACACATAATCTGTTGGTAGAGGAGGAACCGAACGACTGGTATATTGATGAGAGGGGAGTGTTCCAGGAGCGCGGACGGGAGAACACCGCCGTTCGTGATACTATCTACTGTGGGATCTCTACTATAGTGAAACACAAGTCAGACAACTGAGTTGCTCCATGGCTATACCACAAGTATTAGGACGGTGATATATGCAGATAATTCATGGCAACACACACAAATAACATACCAAAACGTCACGAATTCACCATGTGAGGTAGTCGAAGTTGCAGAAACATGCTTTGAAAGCTGGAAACACTTGGTTTTACGGTGCAGTGCGACTTGCTATCGGTCGTTTGATGCGTATGGCGATGCACTATCGATAATTGTAAAAAGAAAAAGTGCAGTGGTTATAATAGTATTTCACTTTAAATGCAACAGTATTAAATGCTCGACATACTAGCCATGTACTAGCCATATACCAGCAGGGGAACAGTCTGTATACTCCTGAAAACCATTCATACCATCTGGTCACAGAACAGACTCACATGGTCGCTACCGTTTCAAGAGGCTTAGCATGATAGTGCGTTGTTTTCAATAGTTCATCACATATACTTCATGGTATACATCGTCAGCATTGACTGAACTGCCCTTGTCAGACACAAGGATAAGACAAGCATAATGCGATAAACATGCTTCGAGACAGCCGGCAAAGCCGATGTTGAGGGTTTGGCAATCTGATACCGGAACCAACCGAGCCTGGGTGTGGGTTGTTACATAAACGTGACATGACCTGCACTCGCATGTATGCAATGATGCATGTATTTTGATACATAATGGAGACAAACTAGGCTCGTCCCGTGAACAAAGTGGTCTTCGTTTCAGAATTGATCAAGGATTCGATCGGCCGACGACATATTGAACCCTGCCTGGTAGGGGAAACAGTGGCAGAAATCACATCATCTGTGCTTTGTTCGATCACGTCAAGAAGTAAAAAAAGCAAATGCCTCCTTGCGTATTCGGATTGTCCTCGGTCCTCGGCTAGGCTGTTTAATTCTCCCAGCTAACTAGTGGAGTTGACGTGTAAGATGATAGCATCGACGAGCCTGTGCCGCATGTCAGGCACAATTCTCCCATAGGCCGATATAAGAGCTTGCAACTTGGAGTCAGTCAGCTTACCACTCCCATGTATGCAGGGGGTACAAACACGAGATCGAGATGACATTACTGTTAGTTAGAAGCATGTGGGAAACCTATTTTCGATTCCGATGGTAAAGTTTGTGTCTTGGACTGAGGACGATAATGATCTGAGGTTAGAAGTGATAGGCCTAAATGTGAACAAGCCACCCAAGCTGACAAGCAAGGAGTGCTTGTGCAAGTGGACAGCAACGATCATCATTGGAGGACATAAACGTTAGCTGGGTCTTGAACGTTGGTTCCAATTCCCCGGCTCAACCTGGCGATACATGCTGATGTGCATCTACTAGCTCCATGCACTCTATCACCCGCTTTGACGCTTACTTTGCTTGCTTGCTTTTTCCTGGAGGCTTGCGACCCGACAGACTGAACTGTGAGTTGAAGACACAAGGTATCAGGCTCCCAACTAAATGCTGATGGATGCGTAACACAGGCTTTAAGGCTGTTGAAGGATTCGAGTCGGCAGTTCATTCTTGTTTGATGTAGCTAGGACAACTAGTGATTGGTAGAAACAACGGCTAATACCCAAAGACCCAAGCCATCAACACTAAGATTAGGGGTCTGGCGTTGTCTGGATCTTGTATCAACTCAGCCACTCGAGGGAAACAATGATTTCTTGAGAGCAAGTGAACATGCCGCCATCGGTCAAAGACATTGCCGTTATTGCCAGACTGTGGCTTACGTTGCACTGATGAGCCTTAGAATGCGGAGAGAAAGCATTTCGCTTCGTGAGAATGACTTGTCATGGTCGGTTATCCAACATCAAAATTGACATACATACATACCATGCGAACCTTGGTTTCCACTTTTCGATAAGAGAGCCACTGAAGTATATGAGAAGGACGTGATATTGACGATCATGGCACGGGCTTGGTGGCATGAGACCGTATAATCCAAACCGCCAAGCAAGAGCCTCGCATTCGCCAAAGGCAAAGGAAGAAAAAGAAAAGAAAAGCAAGGAAAAAATAGAACTCGATCTCCCGCCTTGTGACTAGGGGGTTGGTTCCTGTGCTGTGATAGTGCCCAAGATGGCGATCTTCAAAACTCTGCAGCCGTTTGTCGTTGCATCGTGTCTCTCTGCTGGTGATCGACAATGATTAAGTTAGGTCAAACGACAATTGCAGCCCGCAACGCTTTTGTTTTCTACAGGGAGGCCAGAAACCAGGTCATTATGGAAGTACCTTTTGAATTGGTGTACTTTACGAAGTGAACAGGGGAATGTACATGGCAGACAGGGGGACCTGGAAGGAGAGGGAATAAAGGCACAGCACGCCAGAGACATGGGTCTTTGGGCTGGTTGTTAGTGAAGAAAGGTACATGGAGAGAGAAAGGAAGAGACAATGTGATGCGAGACATGCTGCGCTTGGAATGCGACGATATGATGTGTACTATGTACTGATAATTGAGGTTAACAAGACAACATGGAGGTTGATATTTAGACCAATAGGAACAGATCAAGAATCCTTATTATTGACGCACAGAGATGATTGAGGATCTTCAATCTCTTTTGCTTTTTCTTTTTCTTTATAAGATAAAAACTGGGTTAAATACTACTAGCTGCTATTATCGGGGTTTCACTGGAGCTGATGTGATTCTCATCATTTCCCTATCAAAGTCAAGTCACTTTTCTCTCGCTAAAGAGTATTATGACCTCATACAGTCACACGGGCGGACCTCCGATGAATGGACTCTAAACGCTATCTCATGATATTCCAGGCTTGGAAGAATTGGCGAATATCCAAGAGTTTGTGAAGCAATTCAGAACAACTCGCTGTTGACACTACAAGACCAAGACCATCCCTCAAGATATCTCTACTACACAAAACAATTACAGAGGAGAAACACACATCATAGACCCCCCTCCATCATGGACTTGGAGGGCATCCACCATGACCCGTCAGTGAATGCATAAGCAGGTGCAGGCACTTTAGTAGAGCCTGAGCCCTGTGCCTTGTCTCTCTGTCTAGCCCGAAACGGGCCAAGGTCTAATCTACCCCTGGCTTGGCACGCAAGGATGAATGACTGACGCCCCCCTCTTCTAAGGTCCCTCTGGTCCCTCTCTGGTCCCTCTGGCCCCTCTGGGCGTCTTGTCTTTTCTCTTCTCGCTTCGCTCTTCCTCGACAACCGCTAGTTGATACTACGTATGTAGTTACTGCAACAAAACTTATCCAGGCACGGGGACTGGTTTGGCCTTTGGCGCCTCCAGGTTCTGACTGTCTGTCCAGTGAGCAGAGCAGAACAACTGAGAGGTGATCGCCGACACCCTCCTTGACTTGTCTCCTCTGGGTTTGGTTTTGAACATGAAGCTCTGTGCTTGTTCGCTTCAACCTGCTAGTTTGGATACCAACAAAGCCACAGCTTTTTTTTTTTTTTTTTTTGATAAGTGCTGGTAATTAACCTAGCGCTGTTGTGTCGAGGGTCGGACCCTTCAGTTGACCGAGTTCCAAAACAACGGGAGTTTACCCAGAGTTTTGTTCTTTGGCTGGTCATGCTTGAGGAAAATCCCTAACATGGACCAGGGACCCAACTAGTACAGCACACACACACGCACACAAGACCAAACCTTTCAAGGACCAAGATATCGAAACCATACGGCACTGGTTGATACATAGATCATCGCCACCGATCAGCCAGAACAAGTTTAAATAATTGTGGCGGTCTGGCGACGACAGGATGATCAATTCCAATCATTACCCAGACCCTGCCTGAGAAGTTTGGGTTCAAGTTCAAACGAGATAGACGATTTGTTAGCACGGATGGTTAGTCGTTTGTACCACCACAAACTGGGCTACCTTCTGTCAAAGAAACCCCGCCAACGCCCGCCTTTGCGACGCCTTCGTTCCACACAGATTCAAGAGGCGACTGTCCGGACTACTACTCAGGTCCTTTTTCTTTATTAGCGACACACATACTGAAGGCGCTATAATTCTGTTATAATTGTATCGCAGCGCAGAATCAACCCGATATCCGTGGAAGCTGGCATCAAAACGGGGACAAGGTAATTAAACGAGAGGGTTCTTTGTTGCTCGTCTGCAGCGTTCCAACGGTCTCGTTTACCGTGACCGTTGAGGTATTCTATACCTTGCAATATCCCGTACCATCACCAACAACGATGGCAGGTTGCTGCTGATCTGTCATGGGCCCCTGTCGGTTCCCGCTGCGATGCGAGAGCCCGGTCTAAAAACGATCATGTTTTCACATCCACTCTGTTTTTTTTTGTCTCTGTCTCCAGGTCCGGCGAGGTTTCGTCGTCCCTCTCTACCTCTCTGCCCCCCTGATCCCAGCCAGTCTATGGAACCCTTCCGGGCTTGGTGTTCTGCCTGTCCCCTTATCTTCCCTTTTTGTATGCATGTGGATGTTGTGTCTGGAAACAGCCAGAATTGTAATAGCAAGGGCACCTATTTGTTGAAGGATGCTGCGGGTGGTTGTGATAATATTATGTTGCTGCTAAACACCACCGCGCCTTGGTTACGAGGTCATCGTCGAAGTATCCAATAGCAACCTAGGTTCGCCTACTGTCAACAACAGTTCATTTGGTTGACGTTTTAGCTTCAAGACTTCTGCATCCACTACACTGTAGTCTGTCAAATACTTAGACTAAAACTCCGGCCACGTTACCGAGGTAGGTAGTTTAGATATTCTGACGAATATAACCAACGCCAACCATCACTTATAAATGTCCTTTGCAGGGTATCATCCACCACTATTGCCTCTCAGCTAATAAGGGACAATACCAACCCGTGCTGTACCTGCCTAAGATAGTATCTGTGGCTTCCCACTCCTGACCCTGATTTGTTTCCATTATCTGTGCCTGACTTTCAGATAATACTTGACCCCTGATTCCTGCCTTTTTTTTAAATTGATACCTGCGAGGTAAGAGGCAGTTAAGTACCTGCTTCCACTCACTGTAAAGCCACATGCGCATGTTATTTGTCACGTTTCTCGATAACCTCCTCCTTCCGCTTCTAACGCCTTATTCAACGGCGATCGCTGCTCATCAATCAACATCAATCTACGTACCTGTCTATACGATTCAGATACAGGGACAGCAGCCATCCTTACATCCACCATCGCTTGTTTCGCGTTCTCTACTATTCTGTTCCTCCTCCATCTCCTCCTATCTTTTTTCTCCCCACACACACACACACACACTAGACACACAAGAAGCCCAAGCCTAAAACCCACAACGCACGTCCGTCCCTGCAGCTTCCAACGCCAACGATCCACCGACCGTCCCACGCGCCGTCTCTCCCTCCTGAAGTCCGCGTCTCAGCCGTGCATAAATCTGCCCGACGATACAGATTACACCCTTGTCCGGTACCTTGCACTCCACTACCTGAACCACCCCAGGACAGGTACCTCCTTAGTTCAGGTACTTGGTCTGTTCGTTGTTGTGTCGCCTGTACCTGTACAATTCTATCACCGGCCCCCCTTCCCCTTCCAAACATCTGCCTGTCTGCCACCATTATCACTACCACTACCACCGCTACCACCTCCACTTTCGTTATCACCATCGATCAATCCGTTGTCTTTTTGTCCTCTATTTTGCGCTTCTTTCTTGCTTGATCGTATTATCCTGCGCTCCTCGTGAGATCGAGGTTTTTACTCCCAGGACTTTGCTTCGCGACATACTGTCGCCCCCCATCGATTTGCTGTCACTGTCATTGCTTTCCGTTTTCCATCATCGCTTGTGTCCTCTCCTCTTTTGGCTCTTCCGATCGACCGTACCCTAATTGCGCGCCCAAACCGCCATTCACAACTCATAACTGCCGACGAACCCGACCTACTTGTCGCAAGATCGATTCTTTTCCGCCCTTTTGATCGTATTGCTGCAGTCCATCAACACATAGACAGGCATCGCTGTCCACACGCCTGGCTACCCGCCACCACTCGACGACTTGTCTCATTACCACCAACGGATTCTGTCTCGACTCACAGTCAGAACAAACTGGCACGCCTTCGACTGTCTGGGGCAGCTGAGTAACATTAGCTCAGTACGACTGTAATAACGAAGCCCTATCTGGGTTTCAACAGGCATATGAGCCTGAACCTTGTCCCTCCCGAATTGTAGCAGACACACTATGTCAGTCATGTTACAAACACCATCTCGAGCTTCTACCGCCTCCTCCTCTTCCTTCCAGCCCATATCACGCCAGAACACCATGTCTTCCTACGACGGTTCGCGCTCTGCGCGCCAGTCGAAGCGCTATTCTATGTCGGCATTGTATATGTCGATTTCTGCCAATGAAGGAGACCTCCAAATCGAAGATGAACTTGCCAAAGGTAGGTGCCAGCCATTCTGCATGGTGAGAAATTGAGCCACTGACTCCCCTTCTAGCTCAAAAGTCGTTGCGAGATCTCAAATCGAAAATTTCATCACAATCCAAGAAGAACTTCGTCTTGGAGAAGGATGTTCGGTACCTGGACTCCCGAATCGCACTGCTTATCCAGAACCGTATGGCTTTGGAAGAGGTACGCTTACTTTGACAATTGAATGAACGAATTCTCACAAGCCACTAGCAAAATGAAGTCGCCAGCCATCTTGAAGATGCTCTTGAAATGCAGCAGGGTGGTTTCCCAAACGACGATAAGACGCAAAAATACGGAAACCTTCTCTTTCTTCTGCAGTCTGAGCCTAGACATATTGCTCATCTTTGCAGATTGGTTTCCATGTCCGAGATTGACTCACTGCTTCAGACAGTCATGTTCACCATCTACGGAAACCAATACGAGAGTCGTGAAGAACATCTTCTTCTTACTATGTTTCAGGTACGTTTAGAAGTCATCGCACATTAAGCTATTGAATGAATTCTCACAAGTTTAGTCCGTTTTGACATATCAATTCGACAACACTCCCGACTACTCCTCCTTGCTTCGCGCCAACACACCCGTTTCCCGAATGATGACAACATACACTCGAAGAGGACCTGGTCAAAGTTTCCTCAAGTCGGTACTTGCTGATAGAATCAATGGCTTGATCGAATTGAAGGATCTTGATCTCGAAATCAACCCGCTCAAAGTTTATGAGCGAATGATCGAACAGATTGAGGAGGATACTGGCCAACTGCCCCCTCATCTTCCCAAGGGAATCACGGGCGAGCAGGCTGCTGAGAACCCCCAGGTCCAGGCCATCATCGAGCCCCGCCTGACTATGTTGACCGAGATTGCTAATGGCTTCTTGACCACCATCATCGAGGGCCTCGAGGAAGCGCCTTATGGTATCCGCTGGATTTGCAAGCAGATTAGGAGCTTGACTAAACGCAAGTATCCTGATGCTAATGACCAGGTCATCTGTACTTTAATCGGCGGATTCTTCTTCCTGCGCTTTATCAACCCTGCGATTGTTACTCCCAAGTCGTACATGCTTATCGATGGAACCCCGGCCGAGCGACCTCGACGAACTCTGACTTATATCGCCAAGATGCTTCAGAACCTTGCGAACAAGCCATCATACGCCAAGGAGCCGTACATGGCTAAGCTCCAGCCGTTCATCCACCAGAACAAGGACAGGATCAACAAATTCATGATTGATCTTTGCGAAGTACAGGACTTCTACGAGAGTCTCGAGATGGACAACTACGTCGCTCTTTCAAAGAAGGACCTCGAGCTTGAGATCACTCTCAATGAAGTTTATGCCATGCACTCGCTGATCGACAAGCACCATAGCGAACTGTGGAAGGATGACAATTCGCATCTCGCCATTATCATGTCGGAACTAGGATCATCACCTCCTCAGCTACCACGCAAAGAGAACAGAGTCATCAACTTGCCCTTGTTCAGTCGTTGGGAATCAGCCATTGGTGATCTTACGGCGGCTTTGGATATTACCCAAGAGGAAGTGTATTTCATGGAAGCCAAGTCGATTTTCGTCCAAGTCATGCGATCGATTCCATCAACGAGTGGCGTAGCCAGGCGTCCGCTACGGCTGGAACGCATTGCTGATGCTGCAGCCACAAACCGCAGTGATGCAGTGATGGTGCGCAAGGGTATCCGTGCCATGGAATTGCTTTCTCAGCTTCAGGAAATGCATGTTATAGACAAAACCGACCAGTTTAGCCTCCTCCGCGACGAAGTTGAGCAAGAGCTTCAGCATCTTGGCTCCCTGAAGGAAGGTGTGATCGCGGAAACCTCGAAGTTGCAGGAGGTCTACAAGACCATCCGTGACCACAACGTGTATCTCAACGGACAGCTTGAGACTTACAAGAGCTACCTGCACAACGTCCGATCACAAAGTGAGGGTACCAAGAGAAAGCAGCAGAAGCAGCAAGTTCTTGGTCCATACAAGTTCACTCATCAGCAACTCGAGAAGGAGGGTGTCATTCAGAAGAGTAATGTTCCCGATAACAGACGGGCCAACATCTACTTCAACTTCACTAGTCCATTGCCGGGAACATTTGTTATCTCGTTGCACTACAAGGGTAAGTTGCACCGGAATCCAGTCATGCGTAATAACACTAACCCGAGACAGGCCGCAACAGAGGATTGCTCGAGTTGGATCTCAAGCTGGATGATTTGCTTGAAATGCAGAAAGATAACCAAGATGACCTTGACCTGGAATACGTGCAGTTCAACGTACCAAAGGTGTTGGCATTGTTGAAATAAGCGCTTCGCTCGCAAGAAGGGCTGGTAAATGATCTATAACGACAATACGACTCTAGACCACAAAAACATCTCGACATATATTGATCCATGTACTACGACCACATCAGACGGAAGGGCTTGGCGTTATGGATACTGATACCACGGAATTTTCTGCTCTCTTGACCCTGGGCCACATAGCTATTTGGAGGGCTTGTCACCATGGTTTCCCTTGTTCGTTTCATTTGTCTGGGTTTTTCTTGTTGGGCATGAGTGTTTTACTCCATATCATGTATTGTGTCGGCGAGGGTGTAAGACAGGGAGGGAGCAGGGAGGAATACTCTTTTATATACCGTTTGCTTGTTTCTTGAATGGCGGTATTCTGCTTCGGCTGGTCCGTGGTGGGAGCTTGTATATGGCGCCTCGATTATGTGTGCATGCCGATAGTTTGTTAAGAGACGGATCGAACCCAGTAGGGGTATGGGGAATGGGAATGGGAATGACTGGGGGGATGACATACTTGGGCCAAAGAGGCTTCGGGTTTCCTGATAATGAAGGAAGGATCTCAATGTTTATAGCATGAAGTTGAAAGTTGTTGTGATATGCTTACCGATTGCGTGATGATCTGATTGTGTTGGTTGATGGAGTGAAATCATTTTATATTCAGTGCCTACTCTGTACTATGTAGCTGAAAGTCGATACTGTTAACAGGGAATGCATGAACCGAGGGACGGAACTGGGGATTGTGGAGACACATTGGGGAAGAGGGGCCGCATGAGCTGCAGAGGCTAGGAGCTAATTAGTTACGGTATCCCCCAGACATGAACCTCGGCATCTCATATTGCAACCTTGGGCTGAATGTTGACTTTCTTACGGAGTGGTAGTTGACATCTTTCTTTCTCTCTTTCATTCGCGAAACTACATTTCAATAATTTGCCATTTAACACCTCGCTACATTTCTGTTCATTATAAGTAAACGCGTAATTGTTCATCGAACATTCAGCCATCTCTATCTTGTCGACTTTCATATCAATTTGTTCTCATGGCTGGCAGGATTCGGCAGCCCGTCGACGAGGCGGCGCTGGAGAAGTTCATTTCTGAAAATGTACCTGAGATCAAAACACCAATTGACCTCAAACAAGTGAGTGGCCATTTGTCCCTATACATGAAACTACATCTCACACCAGACTAGTTTGGCTTTGGTCAGTCCAACCCAACATATCAAATCACCACTTCCGATGGCCAGCGTTTCGTGATGCGCAAGAAGCCACCTGGAAAGCTTCTCTCCAAGACAGCTCACAAAGTTGAGCGCGAGTACCGCATCATGCATGCTCTCGAGAATACAGATGTCGCTGTCCCCAAGACGTACTGCTTATGCGAGGATGACTCAGTTATCGGAACACCATTTTATATCATGGAGTTTCTCGATGGCCGTATTTTTGAGGACTTCACGATGCCTGGCGTAGAGCCTGTAGAGCGTGAGGCCATGTGGCGCGATGCTGTGTTAACCCTGGCTCGGTTCCATGCAGTTGATTACAAGAAGGTTGGGTTGGAGAAGTTTGGTAAACCGTCGGGTTTCTATCCTCGACAGATCAATACTTGGGTGACGATTTGCGGAAACCAGGAAAAGGCTGTCGATATCGAGACCAAGGAACCAGTTGGGAAGTTGCCGCACTTTGAAGAGACTGTGCGTTTCTTTAAGAATGAGCGACACCAGCCCAAGGATCGGGCAACGCTTGTGCATGGCGATTACAAGATTGACAATCTGGTGTTTCACAAGACGGAGCCGAGAGTGATTGGAATATTGGAGTATGCTTTCCCTTCCTTTATTATACCTACCATGAGATTGGCGATACTAACGATACTTATAGTTGGGAAATGTCTACCATTGGTCATCCTCTCTCTGACATCTGCAACTTTCTCACCAATTTCTATTCGGCCAGGTCCCCCGGTGTAATTCCATACGACGCATCAGGATTCCTCCCCGACAAGACGGATGGTCTTCCGCAGCCGGAGAAGATCCTAAAGTGGTACGCAGAGGAAAGTGGCTATGACGCTCGGCCGGAGGTGCCGTGGGGCATGTCATTTAGCATCTGGAAGCTGGCGGGTGTGTGTCAGGGCATTGCAGCGCGTTATGCGCTTAGGCAGGCGAGCAGTGAAAAGGCGAGACAGCATGCTGAGACGAGGGGATTGTTGGCCGAGTTTGCCTGGGCTCTGGCTCAAGAGGCTGGCGCTGATGAGACTGTGGCAAAGTTGTAGGATGTTTATTGTATCACAGCGTAATGTATGATGTTTGCTTTGATGCCTCGTACGGTTGTCTTGAGTACATGATTGTGCCACTGCAGCTACAGGTTACAAAGTCCCCTGCTGTGTACTTGAGTCTGGCTACTATTCTCGTATCTATGAAGTGGTGGCTGGTGTTTTGGGTTGCAACACCCCAAGGTTCAAATCTGAAACATGGAAATCCAATAGCCAGGAGTCGAGAGCTTATGACGTTAGACTTTGCGATCAACACATTTTCCCTTGATAACATGACTTTAATTCGTTTTTCAGATTGGTCAATTAAACTCCATCTTGTCTTCACCGCCAACTGATGATAGACACTTTTATACATGCCCCATAGCGCGAATCTTTTGGAGGATCGTTTTACAACACAGCAGCGGGCATCAATCAAGCTTATCGCTCGCTAACGCTAAAAAGGGCCAAAACTTGATTTAACTTAACTAAAACCCCCCCGACAACGCGACATCCTTCAATACAATTGAGCCTGGTCCTAGTCCTGGTCCTAGTCCTATTTACCAACCTACTACTCCTTATGACCTAGACATTACATTGACTTACTCACTCACTGGACGCCTCAATTCATGGCGGGCAATACTCGCCGGCGCATCACATTGCCGGACCCTTCAGCGGATGAACGCCGTCCTTTGTTACCGAGTAGGCTCAGTACTGGCGTCGGCCCAGAGAACCGCGAAGCCCTGTATAGCTGCATGACAGACCCCCATAGCCATTTGCCCGTGTATACCAACATTCATCGTATCCGTCGCGATATCATCAGCGTCGTTGAGGATTACCTGAGCCTCGCCCAGCTGCAGGACCTGAGAATTAATGTGACAGTCGTCCGGCCACTGGTTGATAAGTTCTTCGGCCTCAACGACATTTCTATCAGTAAGACAAAGACAAGTGAAGATTGGACTGTAGATACCCTTTACTAACCACTTCAGTCTACTGCTTGCTGGTCAATCGTGCACAGTTCCTGGATGAGCAATCTCACCTGAACAATCGCCACAATGTTAACTTCACCCGTGCCACTCTATGTGAGCTCATTGCTACGCGCATCCTACGCCGCTTTGGTGAAATGCACGATGACGGCCACGACGGCCTCCTCTTACTCGCTCATATCCTCGTTGCAGGCTTCGAACCCTTCCAGAATGCCCCTGACGAGATTCGGGACGAGGCAGAAAGGACAACTTCCTGGGTTGATTATAAGACACTGCCCTCTTTAGAGATTGCCATCGTCACAGAGAGCAAGCACTTCCTCAGCTCAGCGACTTGTGAAAAGGTCGTCAACGCAATCTACGAAGGTCGAATTGTTTATACTCCTTCGACGTTCTGGGACATCATCCCCGATCACTACAAGCTGAAGCCCATCTCTATCTATGACCCTCGCGACTCGCCCCTCCTCAACCAGTACCGTCTGATCGTCCCTCGTACCCGGAATGTTCTCGAGTCCATCCAATTTGCCACGCTGCTCGCTCTCTACGTTGCGGTCATGGTTCTTAGAAGGAAGAACCGCTATGGGCCAACTGAAGCTGCTTTTTCCATCTTTGCCTTTGGATGGGGATTGGATCAGTTTGCTACTATTTTGGCACACGGATGGTATGTTTCGACATCGCCTCTGTTCTTTCAGTATTACTAACACATCTATCAATAGGAATGTGTATACCCAAAACCTCTGGTCATTCCTCGATGTAACCTTTATCCTCATTTACTGGGGATATCTCGTCCTACGATTCCTAGGTTGGAAATTGGGCGATACCAACTTGGACGAGCAAGCATTTGATGTGCTTGCGCTCGCAGCTCCCGTACTAGTTCCACGTCTGGCTTTTAACCTGCTCAGCGACAACTTGGTATTCTTGTCTCTCAGATCAATGGTGGCCGACTTTTTCTTCCTTACAGCCCTCTCCGCCTGGTGCTTCTTGGGCTTCTTGCTTTCTCTACTTTGGCTTGGCGAGGGAGCACACCCTATTCTGTATGTTTCATTGTGTCGCTCAGTGTGCAACGTGATACTAACGTGTACTAGGACAATATCGAAATGGATGATATACATCTGGTTTGGGTTAGATGGCACGGGTATCCAACGATCAGTAAGTAATTGTTGCTCCCTTTACTTTGCTAATTGCTAATTGATCTCTTCCAGACCGAGTTCCACTGGCTGTTGGGACCCAGTGTTATGGTTGCGTTTGCTTTCTTAGGCAACACCCTCTTCCTTACCATCCTGGTCTCCATGTTATCCAACACCTTCAGTAACATCTCTGCAAACGCTATACAAGAGATCAGCTTCCGACGAGCTGTGCTCACCCTCGAAGGCGTCAAAGCAGACGCTGTGTTTGCATACCAACCCCCCTTCAATATCCTTGCTGTGTTCTTGTTCGTCCCTCTCAAATTTGTTGTAAGCCCGCGCTGGTTCCACAAGATTCACGTTGCAGCCGTCAAGATCTTGAATCTGCCCCTGCTTCTTATCATCGCCGTTGCTGAGCGTCGCTTGCTCTGGCCTGCCCATACAATTGAGGACCCTAGCGAGATCAAAGCTCCGCCGCCGACCAAGAGCCAGTTCTGGAAGAAATGGCGGTTGACGGTCCATCGAGATCTACGTGCTGTGTTCCAAGTCCCACCACCTGACACCGTACACGACGATATCGCTGTCGACGATGACCTCACTCACCATCTCATCCGTCGCCAGTTCACGCGTGGAGCTACAAATGAGATAGAGCCGCGGAATCCTGAACCTCAAGCCCACGCCCACGCTCGTCCTGATCCTGGAGGCCGACGCCCATCGAGACGAGACTCCATGTTCCCAGGCATTCCACCACAGAAACTACGTGGATCTTTCTCCGAAAATGATATGTTTGAGGGGACATCAGATCGATTGGCTAAAATGGAAAAGTCGATACGGCGCATGGAGGCTATGCTGTCGCGCCTAGTACCATCTATTGACGACGCCATCAGTGACTCGGAGCTGGAGGAGAGCGGCACATTGAGAGGGGAGAACACGGCAGAGTCCTCATTTAGAAGAGTGGAAGACCAAGAGTCATGAGCATTACGCAAGGTTAGGTCTGATTACATGTTAGAAATACGCTTGTAACGAGTACTGGACAGCTAGGCAGCTTTTGCATTTTATTCGCTTGGTATTGTTCCAACACTGATTCAGTAGCGCTGCCAGAAACAAATTTCCTCTACACCACCAAACCGCAAACCTTTACAAAATAATAAAAGCATTCGCGTTTTGCTTCTACGCCCAAATCCACCAAATCTCCTCTCTTGATACTTGACATCGAATTCCAAGCTGGGACTCGCAATATGTGTGCAGTCACCTACTTCAAGCATAAAAAATGCAAACACACCTGGGTCGTCCTCACAGAGCCCTGCATGCCTTACATAGGCCTCAACACCTGCCCGACCTTTTGCGACGGCACAGCCAAAGATCCGCCCAAGTTTTACAACACAAAGAGCCAGCCCTGTCCGCGATGCCAACTGCACGGCGTATACGATCGCAACTTGGTTCGGATGGTGGAGGCTATGGGATGGGGAATCAAATGGGGAGTCGGACCAGGAAGAGATGATTGGGGTTGTGAAATGAAGTGTGTGATTCAATAAGGGACTGTGGTGATGAATGGGTTTTGTGAGCGGATTCGACAAGACGTTTGGTCTAAGTGGTTTATTCAAGGTTGACATACGAGAACAACATCGATTATGGACAGCAGGTCTCTCCCTATTGAATGCCATACCACGTTAACCACCCTTCATATCTACTGATCCATCACGAGTTCAACTGCCTTTTAATTTGATTCACATCTGGGTCCTGTTACCATCTATCCTTTAGCCTCACATGCTTTAGCTAGATATATCACGTGCCATGTCCACACGGAGCCATCACAAGTTTTCCGGCTGTAAATCCATGAAGTCTCACCACAACCACATCATCTTTACCCATTCCGCGCCGCACATCATGCTTCCCACACCAGATACTTCTCACGTCCCATATGAGCGGGTCTACGAACCAGCTGAAGACTCGTATCTCCTTTTAGACACACTCTCGTCCGCTTCTGAGACCGAGTATCTACATAATGCCTTCCCAGATGCTGCGCCTTTAGTGGTGGAGGTCGGTACAGGCTCAGGGGTTGTCCTCGCCTTTGTGCATGCGCATGCACAAAAGCTCTTTGGCACACGCCAGGTCCTCACAGCTGGAGTTGACATGAATGCGTTTGCATGCCGCGCGACTGTCGGGACTGTAGCAAAGGCAGAGTCTGACAATCCTGATACTCATGCCTCGTACTTGGGCTCGTGTATGGGAGATCTCACAACCTCGTTGTGTGAGGGCGCCATTGATGTCCTCATCTTCAACCCCCCATATGTGCCAACACCTGAGATGCCCGCCAGGCCAGACACGTTTGTTGCAGACGACTTGGGAGTTACCGCAAAGACCTCATTTGATGACGACTCATACCTCCTGGCTTTGTCATACGCAGGCGGTGTCGACGGCATGGAGACAACAGACAGGCTGATTGAGGCATTGCCACGAACTCTATCCCGTCGTGGTTGTGCCTATCTCCTCTTATGCGCACAAAACAAGCCTGACCAAGTCAAGAGTCGGATCGAGGCATTTGGACCTGGATGGCGGGCTCAAACTGTTGGCACAAGTGGCAAGCAGGCCGGATGGGAGAAGCTGCAGATCGTGCGGATATGGCGAGACTATGTGAGTGCTGCGGAATAAAAAAGAAGATATAGAAAAAAAGGGTTGCTGCCATGACTTTGAGGCTTGTAAGAGCATGCATGTATTCAGATATCTTTCCATACCTACCAAAAGGCGATACCCACCCCAAGAGGATTCAGATTCATACAGTTTTTATGGCTAAACAACCCGAACGCCAAGTTCCATTTAAAATGTGATATCATCTCGATATCGTAGCCACTCCACGAACGATGCGCCTTTACGCTTCCATCCTCCTTCTCTCCTTTCTCGCCTGGCCTCCTATCTGTTCCTGCGTTGTTGCTTCTAAGGTCGTCCTCCGCGGCCGCGACCACCGCCGCCGCCGCGTCCACGTCCCCTGGGACCGCCTCTACCTCGTCCTCCTCGGGCACCACGGTCTGCTGCCTCCTTGCGGGCCTTGTTCTTGGGCTTGGGCGCGTCGTCAATGAGTAGTGTATCGAGAGGTAGTGAGTCGGGAAGGATAAAGTATCGGATTGTAGAACCTCGAATGTTCATGGTCTCGAGGGAGATGGGCTCCTGACCCTTGATGGTCATCTTGACGTTGCGAAGAGCCGTGTTCATCTGGGGGGAGACGGAGGAGATTGTGCCGTGGATGATGGTTCCTGAGAACGAGTTAGCGTGCTGCTACATTCCTACAAGCTCAAAAGATAAGGGTTGGGCTTTGTGTACCATTTTTCAACTCAATTGTCACCGTCTCGTTGGCGCATTTCATGAGGAATCTAGGAGAATCAAGTTAGCCCAAAAGCTCCAAGTTGAAAAAGAAGCTCAGCACAAATCAGGTGCAGCGCAAAGGGTGGGAATTGTCCGTACCTGACGAGCTTCATCTTGGCGACTTGGGAAGAATTATGCGCTTTGAAATACTCGCGGAATGTGTTGGTGGTGGTGGTGGTGAAGTAGGAGTTTAATGGGCGCGTCGTCGTGAAATCGATTCGGCGTGAGGCTGAGAGGCTGGCTACCACGACCGCCTGAACTGTCGGTCGGAAAAATCGAGGTTCGGAGCTTCTGCAACAGCACGTGATCTCGAAAGTTAGTAAGGATGCCAACCTCGACCCAAAGCTTTGAACATCAAGATATCGAGATTAAATATAATGAAAACAAATTCGATTGAAATTTCATTGAATTTGATGTAGGAGAGCTCTTGTCCAGTTGTCTATCCTATTATTTACTGTTGCATTCCTTATACTCTATTGTCTTCATCTTTGGCTTCTATTGTGTGACAGAAAGGTTGGTCTAGGAGCTTTGGGTTCAAAAATTAGTAACCAAAAGTTTTACCCAAACTGTGAGGTCAGTGACCTACTAGTTTCGTCTACCATGCTCTCTAGCCGCCAACTTTTTTGATACAGTAGCCGACCTAGGGGCCTATAACTGCAGGGCCTGGGACGAGCCTCCACAATTGTTTTGATCGTGGCCCATTGGGGAAAAGATCACTTATCGATAAGAGGACCCGCGGTTCATTCACCAAGGCACGCTGGGGAACAAGCAACCATAAATTGCAGCCTCGCCAACTTGAGTATGTCATCATTCATTGCTCGCCTCCTGCCTCTTGCCTGGGGATTTCTCCATCCCCTTTGTTCTCGACTGGCCCAGGGTTGGAATCCTTAGTTCTTTCCGCTAGACGTTTTCTTTCTGCTGTCCTCTTGCGAAGTATTCATTGCGCACCCCGCCTTGGAAGCTGTAACCTGCTGCCTCATTTACCCCACCATCTTTCTCCTTCAGATCAATCAGAGGGTCACTGAAGCTCTTCGTTCATTCTCGACAACTTTATTTTTTATGCTCTGTACAGCCCTAAGGGTATTACGAACAGATATTCAGTAAGTTGGTTTATGATAAGTACATATATAGACCTAATATTTGTACTTCTATTCTTTGTACTCATTTTCACGCCCTGAAACTTGGAGGTTAACATTAGTACCTATTTAGAGACAACAACTCGGCGACGTCGCCAGGCAAGATTTTGTATTCGCAGCAATCATGATTTCGGGGCGTGGAGGAGCTGGCACTCGGGGGAGGATCAGACCCCCTCGTCGTATTGTGCGTGTAAGTATACCCCGGAAGGATCAAGAGCCTCGTATCACAGCGCGCGCTGGATGTTCGGGCTGACAACTATGCATATAGGCCACCGAGTCTGGCGAGGGTTCCGATTTTGAGGTATGCTGGAAAATGCTTAGGGAAGCACTCGACGACATCCACAGGAAAAACTGCAGCAAGTTATCTTTCGAAGAACTGTACCGAGCGGCCTACAAAATCGTCCTTAAGAAAAAAGGCGAGCTTCTCTACGAAAAGGTGAAAGGCTTTGAGGAACAGTGGTTCAACGACCATGTTATCCCTGAAATCAAAGAGCTATTCAGCAAGAGTCTGCTTGACAGCGGAAGCAGATCGATTCACGAGAAGCGACAGACCGGGGAGAGATTCCTCAAAGGTCTACGCGACAAATGGGAAGACCACAACATGTCTATGAACATGACGGCGGATATTCTGATGTACCTCGACCGTGGCTATACCCAGCTTGAAGCACAGCGAATCCCCATCTTCGCCACCACCATCGCGTTGTTCCGAGAGCATATCCTTCGATCATCCCTAAATACCAACCACAAGGTCATCGATGTCCTGATATCGGTTATCCTCGAGCAGATCAACATGGAGCGCGAAGGAGATATCATAGACAGAAATCTTATTCGAAGCTGCACCCGAATGCTCAGCAGTCTCTACGAAACCGAAGACGAGAAAGACAGCGACAAGCTATACTCCACAGTCTTCGAGCCCCGTTTTCTTGAAAATAGCAAAGCCTACTATGCCGCCGAATGCGAGAAGCTACTACGCGAATCGGACGCCGGGGCCTGGTTGCGACACACCCAAACGCGGCTGAATGAGGAGATCGATCGGTGCGGAACCACAATAGAGCTGGAGACACTGCCAAAGGTCACGTCGACCATTGATCAAGAGCTTATAATCAAGCATCTGGGCGAGTTTTTAGCACTCGAAGGGAGTGGTTTGAAGTGGATGATTGACAACGACAAGGTAGAAGAGCTCTCTATCCTCTACAGGCTCGTCTCTAGAGTCGATTCTACAAAGACATCGTTGCGGGAAATTCTACAGCGCCGTGTGGTTGAGCTTGGCTTAGACATTGAAAAGGTCCTGAAGAACACTGACTTCTCGACTGGTCAAGGTGATGGAGAAGAAGGCGAAGGCGACAAGGCAAAGACCTTGAACCTCGCTGCGCAGCAGACTGCTGCTGCAATAAAATGGGTTGATGATGTTCTTCGTCTAAAGGACAAGTTTGACAATCTCTGGACCCGTTGCTTCCAGGACGACCTCATCATCCAAAGCGCCCTGACCAAGAGCTTTTCCGACTTCATTAACATGTTCAATCGGAGCTCTGAATATGTCTCCCTGTTTATCGACGACAACCTCAAAAGAGGTATCAAGGGCAAGACAGAAGCGGAGGTGGATGTTGTTCTTGAAAAGGCCATTGTTCTGATCAGATACCTTCAAGACAGGGATCTGTTCCAAACATACTACCAGAGACATCTGGCTAGACGACTACTTCATGGCAAGTCCGAAAGCCACGATGTTGAGAAACAAATCATCTCTCGGATGAAGCAGGAGCTTGGACAACAGTTCACCAGCAAATTCGAAGGCATGTTCAGAGATCTGGTCACGTCCACGGAGCTTACTACCGGCTACCGTGATCACATCCGCAGCGTTGGAGACGGTAGTAAGACCATCGATCTCAACATTAACGTTCTCACCACAAACTACTGGCCACCCGAGGTCATGGGACGCACCGCGCAGATTGGCGACGGTTCTCGCGTTACTTGCACGTACCCACCTGAGCTGGACCGATTGCAGGCAAGCTTCGAGCAGTTCTACCTAACTAATCGTAATGGGCGCAAACTTACCTGGATTGGCACAACTGGTAGCTCTGATATCAAGTGCACTTTCCCGGCCATTGCTGGGAAGTCTGGTCCTCTATCACGAGAGCGCAGATATGAAATCAACGTGCCGACCTTTGCCATGGTCGTCATGCTTCTTTTCAACCATCTGGAAGATGATCAGTCGTTGACATTTGAGGAGATTCAGGCCAAGACGAACATCTCAAACCAGGACCTCATGCGGACGCTGACGGCCATTGCGGTAGCGCCCAAGTCTCGTGTCCTGCTAAAGGATCCAGCCAACAAATCAGTCAAACCGGGCGACAAGTTTACCTTCAACGCATCGTTCCAAAGCAAGACTATCCGAATCAAAGCACCCATCATTAATGCAGTGTCAAAGGTTGAAGACACGACGGAGAGGAAGACTACTGAGGAAAAGAACAACCAGACGAGAGCCCACATTGTTGACGCAGCAATCGTGAGAATCATGAAGTATGCATTCCATATGCCTGTTTTGCGGCTCAGTTTCAGACACTAACTTTCCTAGATCTCGAAAGGAGCTCTCTCATTCTCAGCTGACCAGCGAAGTTCTCAGCCAGCTGTCGGGTCGCTTCAAGCCTGAGGTCTCCCTCATCAAAAAGCGTATCGAAGATCTTATCGCCAGAGAATACCTCGAACGCCCTGATGAAGATGGCGCACCATCTTTGTACCGTTATGTTGCATAAAACGTACAGATTATCATCACATAATCCCATGAATCACGAAATAAAGGAATCGGCATTTCCCGGGTTTGCACGGCGTTGAAATTGCAGAGGGTTGTTATTTATCTGCAAAGCATGGGTGTAAATATGGGACACTGCAGCAGTGTTGGAAAGGAACGCGGGAAAGGTACTCGGGGACAGGCGTAGAATTACATATTTGCTATTGCTAGTCTCCACGTAAATTACCGCGCCAGACGATGAATTCAAGCGCTGAAGACTATAATTCATAGGTGTTGCACTCAGCTAGTTTCCACTGCGACCTGTGGCATGATATTTGAAACCATGATTTTGTAAAAGAACCAGTCCCCCCACCGAACTGAGAACCATCTTTCAAGGTAATAGGAAAGTTGGCTGTTGGACAAGTAAAGAGACGAATTAGTAGGCCAACTTATACTACCTTTGAACAGCCTTCTAGCCATTTATTTTAGTACTCAAAACCTGGGCCAACATTCCTGTTACTTACTAGCTATTGAGTGAACCGAAATACTGAGGATAACTATACTAAATTGCAAAAGAGAAGGACGACATCTGTAGATCAAGAAGTATTGAGGGTTGGACGTGGTCTTGCAAGCCATGATCGGTCACGTGACTATACTCAATCAGCGCCTTACCTAGTCGCTATCATGATGGAGATCTTGCACCACCAACGATCTAAACAGCCTCCATCGACGACTACGCCCATTAATTATCAGAAACTCTGATATTCTGAACCTCAATACCTTAGAGATACCCGTAAACTACGTTTATTCTGTCCAAGACAAGCGCTGCGATCGTGAAAGAGTCACCGACACAATGCTCTTCTTCAGGTACCTCACACTACCCAACACCCACCCATGTTCTCAAAGCTGACGCTCTTTGCTACATAGCTTTTTCAAGACCCTTATTGACCACGAGGTCACTGTTGAGCTCAAGAACGATATTCAGCTCAAGGGCATTCTCAAGAGTGTGGATCAGTACCTCAACATCAAGCTCGATGACATTCAGGTTGTGGAGGAGCTTAAGTACCCCCATCTCGTGCGTGCAGTCCCATGATTTCTCAGTTCAATGATATAGCGGCGGTGAATTAACTGAATTGTTTTGCAGAGCTCCGTCAAGAATGTCTTTATTAGAGGCTCGGTCGTGAGATACGTTCACCTGCCTGGTGCGTCAGTTGACACGCAGCTACTCGAGGACGCCACCCGAAGAGGTAAGTTTTTTCGATCTCTTCATTTATCTAAGATTTTTCATGCAAGGCCGGTGAACTGACATTTTGTGTTTTACAGAAGCGGCTGCTCAACAGGCCAAGGCGAAATGAGCGGTTCAAGTGGATGGATGAGAGAGAGAGAGCGAACCATGTGGGATAGACTTTTAGAGGTCGAACTGCATCAAAGATGAGATGGCAAAAAAGGGAGGACTCATGAGGCGTTGGCTTCTGATATGGATAATGAAATGCTGTTCTTTTCCTATTTTTCAATATGCTGAGCATTGTGAATAATTTAATGCTAAGATGAGCTGGGTGTGACAATTGGATATGTACTGATTCATCATCACCCATGTCGACTTTGTCCAAGACCATAAAAGGTCATATAATCTCTCACTACAATACAGAATATGCCATTTATCATTTCAACATTACCAGAACGCCTTGCCTGCCGTGCCAGGTTTACCATCCCACAGTTCTTTCTCAGCTACTTGGCCGTTATCTTCACCTTCAATGAGCGGTATCACCAACCCTGCTCGCCTCCTCTCGGACAGCCAACGATCTATCCACCCCTTCATCCGCTTTCTTGACTGTTCACTACCCACGTTGACGGTCGGGACAATCTTTTCGATCCGCAAAGTCATGAGAAACATGGCCAATTCTCGAAAACTGCTGTGCTCTGAGTATGGAACCCCAAAACACATGGCTTCCTTGGTGCTGCCTCTTTGTGGGACAAAGTCTTTGTATCCAAATCTTGTGCGCCAATTGCTGTCGTGGAGGATCTGTTGGGTATGAATGCTGCCGGGTTGAGTGTTGGCACCGAATGATTTACCTGCAGGTCTAAAGTTCCAACCACTGGGTCGTAGTCCAACTATGCGACTGAAATACGGTTTGTAGCTATTGAGGTACTCTTGGAGCGTCTCAGCACGAATTTCCATCAACATTTGCATATGTACTTGTGCTTCGAGGGGGTCAGATGTCAAAAGAGCAGAAAGTTCTGGGTCGTCAAGTTGTTTGCAGATTTTAATCTTGCCGGGTGTTGCAAAAATCTTGGACTTTAGAGCTTTGGCGATGGAGATACAAATGCGCTCTTTACCGATAGAGTAGGTGCCGCAAATTACGAGCAACCGCTGAGGGGGCTTTTTCTTTGTGTCGACGTTGTCATTCTCGTCAGACTTTGTGTTTGGGAAAAACTTGCTAACTGCTGGAGTGCCCTGTCCACTGGCCTTTTCCCAAATGTCGTCTTTACAGTTGGGATCAGGAGACATAGACCCACAGAGGTCAGCACAAGCTTTGATGACATCGTTCTGAGGTGGAAAGGAGTATTTCGGATTGAGGTATGTTGTGTCTAAGTAGCAGATGTCGATCTTTTGTTGTTTGATCTTTCCAGAAATGGAATCCACGATGTCTGGTTTGAGAAGAGGGTGTTTGACATGCGCAGGACAAGCTCGGAAATCTCCACAATGTAATATCCGCTGAACACGACTATTGGACCCTTGCTTCATCGTCTTCTCGAAGAGGAAGAGAGAACTTCCCGGGCAGTGGTTGGCTGGTATCATGGTGACGGTTGCACCCTCGGTCCCTGGGATATCGTAGGGCTTGTCAAACTCAAGCTCGACAACCCACTTTGCTGCCGTACGAAGTTGATTCTTGACAAGGCTTCCAGTGACCTTGCTGCAATATATAGGCCCGTGACACCATCTTGCTGTCAATCCGATATAGTGGTCGCTATGGAAATGGCTTAGGAAATACGCTTTACAGCCTTGAACGGCACCATAACGGAACGCATCGACGCAAATGGAGAAACCAGGCATAATTTTGTAAAAAGGGCACGTCCTTTCGTAAGCTTGCTTTCCTCGCGAAGCGTTCTCAGCAGCAGCAGCCTCCTGCCATGCGGAATCTTCAGCATTGTTGGACATGAGCTTAGAAAATGCTGTTTTTGGAGCAGAGTCGGAACCTTTTATCTCCAAGGGGTTGGATTGGCCAGGTCTGGGAACGGCAGCCCGTGCAAATCTTGTGGCGACTTCTTTTGACTCGACTTCGTGTATTGGGGTAGGCTTGGCGGGTGATGTCTTCTCTGGTGTTTTCTCTTTCTTTGGCAGTGGGATTGGGTGTCCGTCCAGGCAGGAGTTGACATGTCGTGTCGCCTCATCTACCGAGATCCCTTCTAAACTTCCGTTGCAGATCGGGCAGCTCTCGGTCATGGAATCATCGTCAAGGGGGTCTTCGGCTAAGTCTTCGATCGATATTCCTGCTTCCTCCGCCTCTAATCGTGCTTGCTCTCTCATTAACCGCATTACTCGCATCTCTTCTCCTTCCAAGTCGTTCAAATCGGGGGATTCTTCGTCTGGTATGTCTCCTAGATTGTCAAAATGCTGATATGTCGAGTCTTCCTGTTTCAAAGCCGGGGTCCTAGTATCTGTCTCTTTCTTTTCATGGTCCTTAGTCAACCCGTCCGTCCGGACCTCTTCATGCGGGGAAAGTTCCGTACATTGGTCTGGTATTTCAGACTTGTTGTTTGTGGCCTTGGCCTCATCGTCAGATTCGTCTTCGCTGTCAGAGTCCACAAAGGGAGTCTTGATCTTGGGCTTCGTCGGTTTCCGCAGTGGTTCTTGGTCGCTTTTGGCAGGTGATGGACAGTCTTTGGCTACCAATACCTCTTCGACTTTCACCGAAGCTTCCGGCTTGATTTTGAGCTCAGGCTCTTGGCTCAGTTTACGCCGTTTGTTCGGTGAATCGGCTTCATTGTGTCGGGTCGAATTGTCAGCGTCATCGGCAGAATAAAGATCTTTGGTTTCGGCAGTAGCTGGTGCTTCCCCCAGGAAAAGAGAGGTTTCAGATTTCTCAGCCTTTTTGAAAAAGCTGAGAATACTCTGATTGGCTTTGACAGGCTTCTTGGGCAATTGTGAAACCGAAGAACCCTTTTTTGGTGTATGTGATCGATTCGGTCTCTTTGGGGCAACCATGGTGAAAGTTGGGGTATTGTACAGAATTCAGTATTGGATATTCGAAATAGCAATTGTTACAAGAAATATATGAGCAAGTCCTGGCTTCTGATTCTTCCAGATGGAGAGACTGAGCTGGTTGTGGCATATAATAGATCCCTCCAAAACGAAGTGGGATGCTCCGAGTACTAAGTTAACGCGAGCGCGGAAGGTGGCAAAGTCAGGTCCATCGCGCTGTCATGTGACGCTATTAGAGCTTCTTTGTGGCCACTGCTGATCAGAAGAGTCTATGATCTTGGTAGATCTCCCTGTCAATCTCTCAATGTCCTGAAACACATCACCTGAATACTCCGTACTTGGTTTCTTCTTCCAGGTAAAAAATATGTAATGGTGGTCGGCTGGAAACATGATACCCCAATGAAACAGGAACTGCCCCATGTCTTCATAGGCGACAATCAATCTTCAAACCCTTTGGAACTAATAACTACCTACTTCCCAACTAGCCTCTTTTCAACATCGATGCCAGTACTAGATATCCCATAAAACATACCTTATATCATCTTATCACTTCAAACTACAATTACCTATTCCTCGGTCATGTTTCGATCAACCGCCCAGATACAGCACATATCGCCTGTACCAGGAGGGACAGCAGTCTCCAAAGCTGTCGAAATGCTTCATGACCATGTCTTTTTCATACAATGCGATCCCTATATGACCAAATACGAGGCTCTACCGACGCCAGAGCTTGCTCCTTCGATCCCTGACACGCTTGAGCTCAAGCCTGTTGGGCAACCGAAATGTTATTCTGTGACAGACAGAGTTCACACACTGCCTGCAGGACTTTGGGATTCTGACGTGGTCAGCACATATGAGTTCATTGACTTGGAGAGGGGCGTCTTTGTGAGAACACGAGGCCCGATGGGTTTGGTTTTGGAGACTGTCTGGGAGATTGAAGAGACTACTGATGGAGGATCAAAGATTGTTGAGAATGTCACCATCTCATGCTCAAGGCTCATGCTAGGCATGATCAAGAACTCTTGTGAGGCTGGATGGAAAGGAGTCCATGGCAAGATGCTTGAGAGGCTAGAGAGTTCCTGATATAGAGATCCAATGAGTCATTGAAGCATCAACTTCTGCCTGCCATCATCCTTGCTGGACTGGACTGTTGCCTATTTGACCTCAGTTGTAAGGCTTTGAGTCTTGGTATGTGCTGCCTATAAAAACGGTGTCTTGTCCCAACTTTTGATCACTTCTTTTTCTTCCTTAACTTCCCTTTGCCATCTTGGCTTGAATCAAAGTGTAGTATCTGTTCTTGTATAGGTTAAACCCTTTACACTATTTTCTTGACCTAATTTTTGATCAACTGGTGATGGTACAACTGCGCTTGCGTTGGTGAACCATCTCCACTGTGTCCTTGGTATCACACTGCCTCCAAGCGATGCAAATTGGCTCCTTTGTTCGAGTCAAACACTACTCTTTCATTGCATTCTCGCTGGTTAATCCAGCGGTGCGAGGAAGGATTTATTTCATTCTCTATGTCAAAAGAATGAAGTGTTGATGCCTGGGCTATTTATGTATTTATGTCGTCAGCCACTACCTACCTAGTCTAGAGTACACCGCCACAACTTGGTTATCCCCACTCATTGGCTCTCCGCTGTCGACGGGGAAAGTGTCAAGGGGTCTCTCCTTTCGCAACAGTCCAGTCTCAAGCTGTTTGTGGTTTCAACATCACCAAAAGGTTCCTTGTCTTTGAGCTTATCGCTTCGCATCTCTTTTTTTTTTGTTTTGTTTCGAGGGTCGCGACCTTCTCGCTCCTCCCAAGTTTTCTTTCCCTTCTCTTGCACAGCGTGAAATTATCATGAAGTAATCAACAAACGCATCAGTTCTTTCTCCTCTCCATATCAGTCGGCTAGCTTAGCTTAGTTGGCTTGTATTGCATCCCTCCCCTGCTGAGCATCTCCAACCCAAAAACACAGGCGCCCAACTATTCATTCACCACAATGTCGTCGCTTCAACCCAGAGGGCCCGACTCTGCAGTCGGCAAGCAAAAGGCAATTGAAGATGCAAAGAAAATGCAAAAGCTCGTCGCTGAGCAGTGTTTAAAAGTCGGAAAGGATCCTCCCCAGTACCGTCTTTCAGAGCTCATCGGCAAGGGCAGTTTTGGCCGTGTATACAAGGCCACTTCTCTAACATCAAACCAACTTGTCGCTGTCAAGATTATCGACATTGAAGAGAGTGATACCGTCAACCCCAAGCTTGCCGATACATACAGCGATTTGCTCAAGGAGATTAACGCCCTGCAACTTCTTAGTGATAGCGGCGCTAAGAATATTAACCATGTCATCGACGCTCTTCCTGTTGGTCAATCTATGTGGATGATCACAGAATATTGCGCCGGAGGCAGTGTCGCTACTCTTATGAAACCAACTTCGCCAGGCGGTCTTCAAGAAAAATGGATTATTCCCATCTTGCGCGAGGTGGCAGAGGCCATCTACTGGGTCCATGGTCAGGGTATCATTCACAGAGATATCAAATGTGCCAACATTTTGGTTACCGAAGAGGGAAACGTGCAACTTTGCGATTTTGGAGTTGCTGGTGTCATTGAAACCAAATTTGACAAGCGTTCGACCGTAATTGGTACGCCTCATTGGATGGCCCCCGAGCTCTTCGACAACAGTACTTCCTACGGTACAGAGGTGGATATCTGGGCTTTTGGTGCCATGGTATTTGAGATCGCATCAGGCCTACCCCCAAGTGTGGCTGCAGGTATGATGGATTTCAACAGGCTGGGCTCTTATCTCAAACAGCATCTCCCTCGCCTCGAAGGAGACCGATATTCCCAGGGCCTAAAAGACCTCGTGGCGTACTGCTTGGTCGACGACCCCAAACAACGACCCCCAATTGAAAAAATCCAACGGCACCGGTATATACACAACACTCAAGACGCGTATCCTACCTCAGATCTTGCACACTTGGTTAGAGGCTACAAGTTGTGGGAGGCACAAGGTGGTGTTCGCAAGTCTCTCTTCTCTGCAGGAGGAGCCCAGGGACCTTCTGACTTAGGTCTCCAGCTCTTGGATAATGACGAGTGGAACTTCAGTACAACTGCTGCATTCGACCAGCAAGTTCTTCAAACCGGCGACGCTCAAGCCGTCTTTGATGTTTACGGTTCCAATGTTGACTTCAGGCACGACGGTTTTGACGATGCTTCGCGCACACAAAAGCCGAAAGGACGTCGACGTCCACCACCTCATCTTCCTTCTGTCAAGGCACCATTGGAAAAACTATTTGACCCAAATACGATATCAAACTATGAGGACAACTCTCGAGCATACTATGGTCGCCCGTTCCCCCCACCTGTTTCTGATTTTCAACCCTCCCAACCCCCCCCAGCATCAGATTTGCCATTGAGGAACGATTCATCCCAATCTCCTGGCGTGAGAGAATCTCTCATCGACCTTGACATGTCCCTTGATGGCAGTAATCTCTCCGAGTTCGTCGACCTGAATACTATTCGGGCAGGCGACCCGAGAGCATCTACAGACTATGACTTTGGCGACGTGTCCTACAACAAACCACCACTCAGCGACCCAGCAGATATGAGTAATAACCGTCGAACACGAGATTGGAAGTTTCCGTCGATGGCCGCACCACCCGCTTCCGCGAATCCTGAGATGTTCAGGTTTCCTTTCAACGATGATGAAGGACCAAGCACCAGTCGTCTTATTCACCCACCTACAGAGCCTCTCCAGCCTTCAGCTCAATTTAACGACCTCGCAGTCCCCTCACCTGGAAACAACCGAGCATCATCGGGCAGTCTCATCGACTTGGATATGAGTCTGGCGGACCCTATCTCTATGGGGGACTACACCAGACCATCAACTTCGCACTCTGATGTAGGATCTATAGCCGGCTCGGAGATAGGGGGAGCAGATCCTTTCCAGCTGGAAAAGCACGCTTCTCTCTATGTCATGCCCAACAGTATACGAGAACCATCCATATACGTATCTGACGACTCTGAATATGCGACCGCTGTCGCGGACCTCTCGCTCAACGACCCTCAGATGAACTACCAGCAGACTCAGGTTCCGCTATATCAACAACCCCCAGCCCAATCGCAATCTCCTCCGACCAATGGAATTACACTGACTGAAAGGCCATACTCCCTTAGCGAGTTCGCGGATACGGATCCTGAGTCGTTTGCTCCTAATACACTGGCCGCTCCTGAACTTGCATTGCAGCCTCCTCCACTTCAGCCTTTGCCAGATCTACCACCAGCTCGGGATGACTATCCACGCTCTTTCCAACAGCAATCTTTCCTGCCACCTGCGCCTACGGCGCCTGCTCCAATGGTTTTGGAAGGACAGGGCACATCAGAAGATATCAAGGAAGAACTTCGACGTCTGGCTATGAGCTTGAGTGACCACCTCAGCCATGCAAATGCGTGCTTGTCGGGTCTGCCGCTTCGAAGAGCGAGTACGACCAGGTTAGAACCGGTAGAGACTCCATTGTAGATAAGCTTTGGTATAGGCATACACCCTTGGACTTGTGGGCTACGAGATTGTGATATCAAAATTTGTGATAGATTTAGCAGTGGAGGAGACATCGATCTGGGGACGGAAATTACTTGGTATGTAAATGATGTATGATCATAATGGTTAATTACGAAAAGGAAGCATAAAATCAGGTCTCGTGTCAACTTTGATGTTGTGTCTACTGAAATCCGATCATGTCTCCCATAAGTAAAGCTTGGTACTTTTCGATAGCCTCTCCAATCCTGATGAGTACACCTGCCGCCAACATCTTGACATCGTTCTCTTCCCCTCCATCCTCCCCCCTTGTTCTCTCAAACACCATGGAGACCCACTGCCTTGTCTCCATTACTTCTCTTCCCTGGTTCTCGCATAGCCGTCTCAAGTCGCCGCCGTTCACCTCAAGGAGCGAAGCCATGGCAGCCAACCAACCTTTTGTGGCGCCGAGATCACCCAACACGTGTACACGAACGCCGAGCAGCAAATCCCACAGTTCAGATGTAAGCTGCGGCAGGGAAAGTGTCGAAGGTCCTGCGGCATGAACGATGATACCCAGTGTTTGTAGATAGAGCGCCAGAAGTGCGTGGTTGAGAATGATGGGTTTCGCAGAGCGAAGAGCAACTTGAAAGTGCGCAGCAAGCGGCGAGAAGAAAGAGGTAGCGAGGAGGGCTGCTGTCGTGTTTGGGATAGCACGGACACGGGGTTTAGCCTTGGTCTTGGACTTGTAACGTGCAGTGAATGTCTGAAGCTTTAGGACATCAGGCCCCGTGTTCGCATCAGCAGCTTCTGCAGCTAGTGGAGCGAGGAATTCCGATGTTAGTGACTGTGAAATACTGTCGAGAGCATTTGCCGGAAGTGCTTTCAGTTGAGAAGATGGCAGTGCCTTGTTCTCGTCTGAAGGCCCAATGTATAACTGCTCCATCTTTTCAGGAAGCCGCTTTGATGGAAAGGCAGCAGCCGACTCGTACTGTGAAATCGCAAAGCCGGCCAGTTCTCGAGCTGACAAGCCCAGTGTAATGAGAACTGACGTTCGCTGATAGAGGGAGTAATCGCCTTCGAAGAACGTGCGTGCAAACCAAGGGGCCATTGTCTTGGGCTGGGAGATCACCAACGCCACCATACCTTGCACTCGCAAGTCTTGGAAGTTTTCAATCTCAAACTTGTCTTGAATACCCACCAAAAGCCCAGCCAGCTCATCGGCATGGAAACTGACTTCAGTGCCATAGTTGGCCTTGCGTCGGATGAGGACTGGGGCAGTTTGAAGAGCAAGCAACTGCTTGTCATAGGTTTCGGAGTCTCTCAAGTATGAAATAAGGTCTCTGACGTAGACGGGAGGTTTGGGTTTGTTGCGTTGGACCAGAGTTGCGTCGTCGTCGGAATCCTCAGGATCTGAATCTTTGGAATAAGGAGCAAGATCCTGATCCTCCTCTGAAGAATCGATTTCTTCGATTATGGCTTTTGGCTTGACTTCTTTGATGATGGGCTTCTTTTGCTTAGCCTTCTTCTGGACAGGTTTGCTAGATGTCGTAGGTTTTCGTTTTTGTATAGTTGGCTCGATCGCGATGTTTGATAGGATAGGGTCGATTGGCCCAACGGGATCGGAGATCTTTGTGAGTCCCTTCAACTGCTGTGCTTCTTCTGTATCCGTCTCCTCCATCTTGAAGTTTAGCCTCTGCTTGTTGTCATCAATGAGAGAGGAGAGTGCTTCACCAACGACAAGACCGAGGAACTGTGCCTTTGATTGAGTCGCACCGATACGGTTAGAAATTGTGGTCATATACGTGCCAACTCGCATAAGTAAAGTCAGCTTCATAGGAGATATTCTGTGCATATAGCCAGCTGCCAAGAGTAGGATCTGGGTATGCACTACCAGAGCGTTAGCAGGTTCGCATTCCAGAGATATTCGGGCAACCCTTACCATCCTGTTGCAGCATCGCCGAGTGTCTGATATACAACTCATCTCCAAACTGCGCAAGGCTCTTTTCCAGTACAGATGTAATGGCTTCTCGGTCTTGAGAGAGCGTAGCTATTACAGCACGGCGAATACCCACTCCATCTCCAAGGCCTGCGCCTGAGGAGGACGCACACCATTCTATGAGTATGTCTCTCCTGAATTGGTCGTTCAACGCTAGCTCTTTCAGCAGTCCAGCTACTGCAGAAATATTGCCGTCCGGGGAATTATCATCTAGAGTCAGGTGATTCAAATATGTGCGCGAGAGGTGGTGTAGTAAAAGATGAATGACTTTCTTCGAAGACCGTGGTTGGCTAAGGGCAACTCTTGTGAACGTCTGCACCGAGCTCTCCTTAGAAAGAAGGAGTCCGTTAATGACAGTTTTAATGAGCGTTTCTGTAAGAGAGCAGTAAGCATATGTTGGTTGATATCGAAGATGTTGTAAAATTTACCTGAGTGATGCAGGGACAAGGACTTCTGGAATAGATCAGAAGCAAAAGTCATGGCGTCTGCTTCAGGAGATGACCTGACCCATGAGACAATACTATTTCCCATCCATTTGCTGTACTGAAGTCCATCAGCAATCCACTTGGTTTCGTCCCTCTCTCTATCACGGCCGATGATTTCTAAAGCTTCAGCGGAAGTTGATACGATTTGGCCATTTGTCAGAATTGACCCCAGCTTCTGAGACTGAACTCGCTGGAGAGCAGCGTTTGAGATGCCTTTTGTTGATGCACTCCAGATTGCAGATATCGCTCCATGGCCGTCAAGAATAGCAGACAGCACACTCAAAAGAATGTTGGCATTTAGAGATAAATCAGTTCTCTTTTCTTCTTTCCCTCCCATCCGCGACTCCTGGATAAGTGTTTTAATCTGTGTGATCACAGCGTTGAGACCGGTTAGACTTTGAATGCAGGCAACAAATAGCTCAGCATCTCGAGGGAGCGCTGCTGCTGACTGGGCAACACCATCGAAACTTCCTTCGAGTAATAAAGTCCAGTAATTTGGCGCAATTTCGGAGACGAGCAAATGCACTATTAATGCGCTCTTGGGACTAGGCGTTGAAAGAGAAAAGTTATCGGATGAAGGTTTGGTACTCGTCAGAAACTCTAAAACTGAGATGAGACTATCATAGTCGGGTTGGTTCTTCAGAACATCCACGGCATCGTCGGCTGTCGAGATGGCAGTGATCTTTCTTGGTTCTGGCTGGGGAGAGGATGTCTTGACTTCTGTAAAGAGTGGCTCTGTCTCTTTTCGTGGTTTGAGATAGGTGGTGCTCACGGGCGTGAGAAGATCGTCCATGCTGGTTGGTAATAACGAGTGTGAGGCAGTGAAATTGCCTTGAGATTCCACGTTGAAGTTAGAGCATTTCTTGAGTTTGTTCTTGAGTTTGTTCTTGAGTTTGTTCTTGAGTTTGTTCTTGAGTTTGTTCTTGAGTTTGGTGAAAGTTGTAGGTCTAAGTTGGAGTATTAAAGATGGATGGTTTGGTCCAGGTACGCTGACCCCCACCTTCACCGAGACTCACCGAGCCAACAGTTCAGGTAGGTACTTTAGGCAATGACGATCCTCCCCCGACGCACGGATCCTTTGACAGAGCTCACCTCACGCACTCTCTCTTCCTCCCTTCTTATTCATCAGGTCAACCTACATACCAAAGTCATTCTTAAATCTCGGAGATTCTTTGCAATCGACAAAATATGAGTTGCGACGTCCAATCACCAGCTGGTGACCACCAGAATACGCGATGGTAACGTCTTGTCCTCCCGTGTCCTCCGCTGCTGGAAGCTGAAGCTCAAGCTCAAGGTGTAGCTCTGGAGACTCTCAATGCTGACCTTGATAAAAGGAAATATCTCGACCAGATCCGCCAAAATGCCGGGCCCTATACAGATCCTGAAGCCATTGCACCTGAAGCACTCGAAGGATTCAATACGTTGAAAGTTCTGTGAGTATTTCCATGCTGAAACCGTCAAGTTAGGCGCCATACTAACCTCACATAGTGTCATGTCAGTCATGTCTCCTCCACGATACCATGATTTCTCTACTGACTTCTGATACAGTGGTGCAGGTGGCCTAGGATGCGAAATTCTCAAGAACCTTGCCATGTCGGGATTCAAGAATATCCATGTGATAGATATGGGTTCGTCCACGTTCATCCCTCCATTCATGAACGCTAACTCATATCGCTTTAGATACAATCGACATCTCCAATCTTAACCGACAATTCCTTTTCAGACAGGACGACGTTGGCAAATACAAAGCCGAGGTCGCTGCTGCATTTGTTGAAAATAGAGTAAAGGGTGTCTCCATCACAGCGCATAACAACCGCATCCAAGACTTCGATGAGGAGTTCTACAAACAGTTCCAGCTTGTCATTTGCGGTCTTGACAGCATTGAAGCCCGCCGCTGGATCAATGCTATGCTTGTTTCTATTGCTGAAGAAGGCGAGGACGCTGATGCCTTGAAGCCCTTGATTGATGGTGGTACTGAAGGCTTCAAAGGTCAAGCACGAGTTATCCTGCCCACCATGACCTCGTGTATTGAGTGCCAACTTGATATGCACGCCCCCCGTGCCGCTGTTCCCCTATGCACAATTGCCTCGATCCCTCGACAGCCCGAGCATTGCGTCGAGTGGGCTCACGTTATTGCTTGGGATAAAGAGAAGCCATTCCCAAAGCTGGATAAGGATGACCCAGAACATGTTACTTGGCTATTCCAAAAGGCCCTCACGCGCGCTCAGGAATTTGGCATCCCTGGCGTCACTTACTCCTTAACACAAGGAACTATCAAGAATATCATCCCGGCCATCGCTTCTACCAATGCCATCATCGCCGCCGCATGCTGCAACGAAGCTTTCAAGATAGCAACGAGCTCGGCACCGTGCCTCGGGTTTCAAACAAATTACATGATGTACTCGGGCAACGACAGCATCTACACATACACCTTTAAGCACGAGAAGAAGGACGACTGTCCTGTATGTGGACGCCAGGCTCGCCCTCTCGAGGTAGATCCCAAAACGACACTACAAGAGTTGATCGAATCATTCGCCATCAGACCTGAGGCTCAGTTGAAGAAACCTTCGGTCCGTGCCGAAGGAAAGACTTTATACATGCAGTTTCCCCCGAGCTTGGAAGAACAGACACGTCCAAACCTGAACAAGACGCTCAACGAGCTTGGGCTCGAGGATGGGCAGCAGGTCGTCGTCACCGATCCCGCGTTCCCACTCGAATTCAACTTTTTCTTCAAATTCAAGACAACTTCCTGATCTTACCCTATCCTTAGCCCAAATAGGCATATGGCGTTCAGGCTTTTGGGCATCTTTCGGCGTTGGACATGTCAACCGGGAGTCTACAATGGAAAACAGATAAATAGCAAAGACTAGAGGAGCAAGCATCGTCATGGAGTAAAGAAGAACGAGTGACGAGTATTATGATGTGGTCATGGTATCATTCCTTTTTTATCTAACCGTAGAGACCGCAAAACAAACTTCAAATTTCAACCAAAATTATATAAGAGCGCCAAACAAGACCCAGTCCCCGTTTTGATCAATGTTGCAGATTACCGCGCCATGTTGATAACTTGCTGCTCGAGCTTCTTACACTTGAGCTTTAGATGCTTAACTGACTCGAGGAAGAGCTCATCGCTGTCCCACTGCCCCGTGCTCTCGATGGAGAAGATAAAGTGATCCCGTCTTCGGCCAAGCTTCACCTTGCCCTGGAATTCTTCGTGGCGGAGAGCCTCACGGCTGACAGTATCCTTCATGGCGTCGACGACCACCGCCTTGGTCTCGCCCTTGTGGCCCTCATAACCGCTGCCGGTCTTTGCGGCATCCTCGGCTGTAACCTTCTCAAGTCCAATAACACCCTTGGGGAAACACTTGGCAAACTTTTCAGCGTCGGCTCCCATGATGGGCTGGGTGATCGTAATGGTTGGTAGGAGACGGTAAGAGGCTGTCGCGACGGGAGAGAACTTGGCGTGGTCGGATCCAATACCCTTGTGCATGTGCATAGCAAGGTTGATGGTCTGTCGGGGTCGCAGCTTGGCAATCAAGATATCAGGGTTCGTGGGCGCAATGGCGTTCTCGCCGCTAAAGTATTCGGCCTGTCTGCCAGTGGGCACAAAGACAATGTCGCGCGCATAAACGTGGGCATTGTGGTACGCCTTGAGAGGGTCGTTCTCGGCAGGCGAAGCCTCCTCGTTGACGGTACATGTCACATTGAGCTCGAGGCGGACCGTGTTCCAGTCGAAGCAGCCTGCATAAGGATCGTCACCAGCCTCTGGCTTCTTGTGCCACTTGAGGAAGTTGTGCAGACCCTCGCGACCACCCTTGAAGGGAATAAGACCAAGTCGGTGGGCGAGAACCTCGTCCTGGATAACGGAGGTGTTGTTTTCGATGTAGACGTTCTCGATGGCGAGGGTAGGAATCTCGGAGAGGAGGATACGGCGGAAAGCGTTTGCGAGCGAGGCGTCGATCCCGACAAGTGAGAAAGAGGAGAGGAACTGGTCGTTCTGGTGGAAGTTCACCGAGAAGGCATCGCGGAAGCGATCAAGAGTGTACTCATTATCCTCGCCGGGGTGGTGTCCGGGATAATCGGTGGAGGAAATGTTTGTGACAGTTTCCTTGTTAATGCCAACAGTCTGGGCGCGCAAAAAGTTAGATTTCGAGATGCGATGACGAGTGAGCCCAATTGGTAGTTTACCTGACGGCGCGCAATATCCTCTGCGGTGGGAGCGTTCCTCCACGCAGCCTGCTGTGTGGGAGCCATTGCGATAGTGCTGTTGTGTGAAATGTGTAGAGAAAATTAGTAGGTAGGTAGGCGGTGGTGGTGGATGTTAGTGGTGATGAGCGAAGCAAACAATAATTTTTTGAAGCCCCTCCGAGGTGAAGGTTCGGTGAGTCCAAGGTGAAGAGGGTGGGGCTTCTAGTGGGTCCCGGTCGAAAAAGAGAGATGCAGTCGCGAGTGCGACAACTTTCAAAGCTTGCCAAGGTAAGAGACGGGATAACCCCACTTGTCTCCGAGACCGCCGACCGTTCCCGACCCACGTTTCGGGACTTTCCAGTGCATGTGCTCCACCCCCGTGTAAGCTGCGAGTACGTACCGAGAATGACTATGGTCTGATGCCATCAATGTCAGTCGAGGTGGCTTTGTACTATGCAATGGTGACAAGAACGCTTCGATGTCGGTACTGACAATCCTTGATCACAGCATGGCCTAACGATGAGCGACTTCGGCTTTGCTTGCGCATGACCAATTACTTGGATAAACCCTTGAAGGTTCATTTATACGTAAACCATCTATCAACGTTCATCTCGAATCTTGATCAGGATGCCGAGATTCATCCCCTGCTGCTCCGTACTCGGCAGGTCGTTACTGAGCGTGGTTGACCACCGGGCCGGCCTCTTGAGATCAGCACACCCAATCACTCATCGTCCATAGCCAGAGTTCAGACTTGTCAATAATGGGTGCTGTCATTGTAAGTGCGACGCAGTTCATCCTCCTCTAACCAGGGATCACGCGCACACTTCTCCCCCGCTAATATATCCCAATGCGTTCATATTGAGACGACCATACGACGTCAGTATGCCGTTGAGTTGAACTTAGAGGCCTTGCTTGACCCTTGTTCCTCTCTTCCAATTTGATACTGCTTGCACATGCAGAAAAATGTTTCTGTATAATCCTCGCCAGATGCAACCGGTCCGGCCTTGACAGTGTGTAATGTAATGTGCGTATATGACTTGATTTCGTGAAGAAGTTTGACTATATAATACTTGACATCCCCCCCCTCCTCATCCGCTCAGTTCATATTCACCAATTCCACCATCAAGCAATTGATTGACTCAAGAACAACATTGACACTTATAAACAATCCAATCACCCTTCAAGTCCAAGATGCTTTCTTTCGTAAAGTAATTCGGCCCAGTTCTCAACTTACACCTCTTCACTAACACTCATCCTCCTAGCTACACTCCCCGAACTCATCCCGAGCACAAGAACAAAGAGCATTGTCGGGTACACTCTGATCCAGCCAACATCCCACACGATGTCTCCCAGAAAACACCCGTCGCTGAACCCAAGTCTTCCGTCCCACGGTCTGCTGCTCCTCCTGCTCCCACGACTCAAGCTTAAGGATGAAGTATAGGCACAGGTCCTGAGAGGTAAAAGTCTTGGATTAGTTCAACGACCAAGGATACCCGCGGAGTGCAAGGCGTTTTTATTAGCTGGTTTGCTGCAACGATATGGATAATGGGATGCAATCGGCGTGTGTTTGTCTGTTAAACAGGCGCACTTGGTATGATAAAGGGCACAACAGGGAAAATGAACCGTTGGCAAAAATACATTAGCTACCTACTTGGGTAGCTTGTTGGGATTTGATACACTGTTTAATTTCTAAACTACAAATGCTTGTTTGCTTCATAACCTAATGATACTCAAACTGAGTCCGTGACATTCTCATCATTCTTGATTATTCAATATCCTCCAAAGGCCAAACACTGACACCTTGTTTTTCGACGCTGGCCTTCAACTTGCCCAAAACAGCCTGTCGACGGGCTCGTTGTTGCATCAAACCACCCTTCTCCTCTTGGCTGTAACCACTGAGCTTCTTACGTGGGGTGGTAGCTCGTACAGATGCACCTAGAGACATGCTAGCTGCAAAGCTGTGACGGAGATTGCGGACAGGGGTTCCTTCAGGAGAGAACATGACGCTTCGTCTTCCCTGGGGGGTGACCATTGGGGATCCTTCTCGGCTCATGGGATTGAGTGTAGTCTTGCGCATCATGTTTTCGAGAACATCAATATCTCCGCTGCGCTTTTCCACCATGGTTGTCATTTTGCCGATCGTGCGTAGTACCGCATCGACCGTGGGAACATTTGCTTTACCCTTACCAGAAGCACTGGAGGCAGATGCCATTTTGGTCTTCAGCAGTGTCAACGATTCTTCAGCCTCAGCCAAGAGCTTCGAAAACTTGGCAAACTCCCGCCTGAGTTCATTCTGCTGTGTTGCTTGCTCCGCACTAAGGGGCATGGACTTTGTTGCCTCTGCCTGCCCCGGGTCGGTTCTGATCATCAGGATCTGCTTAAGATCTTCCTGCTTGGCTCGAAGGCGGTGCATATCTCTGGTAAGTTCGTGGCAGGCATCGAGCTTATCGTCCAAGTCACGAACACGTCCACTCTGGAGATCACCGTGTAGCTCATCATCCAAAACCTCTCCCAACTCATCGATCTCACAAAGAACCCAATCTTCAGGGGAATCGAGATCATCCTTGTCGCGCCCACCTTCCTTTCGGTTGTCGGTGTGCCCCTTGATAAATGACTTGACAGTTCGAGCATTCAGGCCAAGGGTGTCAATCATCGAGTTGATATCTCGGTAAACAGCTTCAACCTGGCTTGGGATACTCTCCTTTGCAGGAGCGGCGACGTTTGAGTGAGCAATAAACTCGTCCAAGGTCAAGCTTCCTTCAACTCTCGATGCCAGTAGCTTATGGACCTCATCGTCTTCCTCATCAACCAATGGCTGAGTCTCTGCTGCCTCCTGTTTCGCCTTCAACTTCCGGTGCTGTGCCACAAACGGGTCTTCAGGTGCGCGGGTGTCTTTGCTGGTGATTGAAGCTCCCATTCGAGACTGTCGCGATCCAAGGAGGTTTGAAGCAATTCCAGGGGCACTAACCGACCTTGTGCTGTCTGACCTCTGGACTCTGTCAGGCACTGCGCTTCGTAGTGGGCTTGGGGAGCGAGGGCTGATCGCGCTGGGGCGCGGGAATACGGGAGCATTTCGGCCCAGTTCACCAAAAAGGGGTCGTGATCCTTCTTGGTTTGCGCGAGAAGCGCCAAGAGTGTTACTTGGGCGGCCAAAAGAGCTTTGAGGAGTGTAACCAGGGGAAAGAGTTGGGCTCAGATCTTTGGCCACGTCGACTCCACTGCCTTCCGATCCATTGTCGTCCTCCTCCTCTCCCTCATCGTCAACCTCTTCATCTTCTCCCTCGTCCTCGTCCTCCTCGTCCTCCTCATCCAATTCGTCCTCCTCATCGTCACTATCATCAGAGGGAGGTCCGGTCATGGCAGGAAAGAGGCTGGATGGCACCTTAGGCGCACCTTCTGGCTTGTCAAAGACGGATCTTTGCTTTAATGGATTGACCGGGTCGGGTGGCAAGGGAGCATCAGAGGCCACAGTAGGTTTGGAAACATTGACAAAGTCCGGCGGCAGGGGAGCATCAGCAGCCTCGGCCGACTTGGATGCAGGTTGGGTTGTTTTGGGAGTGAAGTCCGGTGGCAGAGGAGCGGCCTCGGGCTTAGCTGCAGGGGGAGGCGATGCGAAAGGGTTATGCTTCGGAGTGGGGTCCGGGGGCAGGGGCGCATCGTCTTCCTCTTGCTTGATCTTGGGAGACTCGGCCTTGGGTGTCTCAGACTTCTGGCCAAATATTCCTGTGTAGCTAGTCGGTTTCGGTGGGGTGTTGAAGATGCTAGCTCTGGGTGTATTTTGCTGTGATCCGAATAAGCCACCGCTTGGTCTAGGGGTACTTGAGCTCGACCCAAACAAGCCGCCGCTGGGCTTCGGCGCCTCTGACTTGTTTCCGAAAAGCCCACCTCCAGAGCCAAACTTGGATGGTTGTCCAAAGGCCGATGCTTGTGGGGCGGGAGATGGAGCAATCCCAAATTTGGACGGCGCAGGAGTAGTAGTGGGAGTGGTAGACTCAGGGCTTTGTTGCGAACCAAACACTGTGTCCTTAGGTTTTGATTGAGGAGTCTCCTCAATCGCTCCAGCGGTATCCATATCTTCTTCTCTTGGTGCAGGTGTTTCTACAGCAGGCCTGTTATTAGGGTCTGTAAGAGCAGAACCAAAGTTGCTACCGAACAGAGAGCCGGTTGGCTTGGCGTTATCATCCTTGGCAGATCCGTCTGGCTTGAATGAGCTCTGAAGTTTGAAAGGTGTTGAGCCAAATGGACTACCGGAGGAAGCCTTGGCAGGGAAAGCAGTATCTGCATTGGAAGCCGATCCAAAGGGGCTGCCTGCTGGTTTACTTCCGCTACCAAAGACGCTGCTATTTCCTTCGTTGCTCATAGATGTAAAGCCACCTTTACTAGCAAAACTGGCGAATCCCCCTGAAGTAGAAGCAGCCGATTGCCCATCGGCTGCTGCTTTGCCGAAGGGACTCGTATTGTTGTTGTTCGCAAAGCTTGAAAATCCCGACTGGCCAAAGGCAGGAGTCGCAGCCGGCGCTCCGCCAGCTGCTGGAGCCCAAGGAGAGCTCTTTGATCCTAGCTGGGATGATTGTCCAAAGCCGATCGCGCTAGGCTTGCCAAACGCTGGGGCTGCAGAGGGGGCAGCGTTGCCGAAACCACTTGACCCGAACACGGCGCCTCCAGTGCTGGGAGCCGCAGGGGAGGCACTACCCCAGGGAGATGCCTTTTGTCCAAGCTGAGCAGCTGAGCCGAAAGCAGATGCCCCAGAACTTCCGAAAGGGGATGCTGAAGCTGCGGGCGCGGGCGCGGGCTGGGCGGCTGGCGCTGGTGTTGCAGGAGCCGTGCCCTCAACCGCAGCCAAATGAGGATACGAAGTGCCTTGTCTGATTGAGTCGTTGTAAACTACCCACCAGGCGCAGAGCACACCATCATGTGTAAGTGCCCAACATCCTGGCAGTGGACCTGGCGACTCTTCCAGTTCAACATCTGACGGAATAGGCTTGTAGACCTTGTCCTTTGCTGAAAGATCAAGCGCAACACCAACTGGGACCGCATCGTCCATGGATTCGGTCATTGGTAACGTTGGTCGCTTGGTGTCATCCAAGAATTCTGTCAGAGTAAACACCCCTGTGATGGATTCGGCGGGCTGGTCTGTGGCAAGAGGCGTCTTGGATCGAGTCACAATACCCATTTCCGAGACGGCAGTCGAGGCGATAATGAGCATATCTTGGAGAGCAGGGGCGAAGTCGCGGAGACGTAGAATTGAGTGATGTGGTGCCTTGTCTGAGCCATACGGCTCGACGGGGTCGGTCAACTGCTGGAAGGTATAAGATGACGGCGGTTGGCGCGTGATGATGTGGTAAATAGATTTGGGTGGTGATTGGTTATTTGAAGTGTGGATAGACAAGAACAGGTGGTTCTCTAGCCAAGTAAGAGATGATACTAAATGATGTTAGCCTGCTTCAGAATCCATCTTGTCTACCTCCACTCCAGTTACATACCATGAAAGTCGTCCATATCGGGGGGCCTAGGAATCTCTCCTTTGCCCTCTCCTTCCGGCGTCATCTGGAAGATGGTACCATCTCCAAGACCAGCACACAGCTGCTTGCCCTTTGAACTCCAGCTGACACAGCTGACCTGGTTCTTCAGAGGGCTGCTGATCTGTCGCTCTTTGAGATTCGCCATGTGCAAATTGCCATTGTTCGTAACGATGGCACATAGTTCTGCCTTCTCGGGTGTAGGATTCGGGATCATAGCGCGCAACGTTTCACCGTTTGTTGACAGCTCAAAGACGGAATTTGTTGATCCAGAGAGTAGGCTCTGGACTTCGTAGACGGCCAGTCCACCTCCAGATTCCGCCGAAAGAATTAGATAGTTCTCATCTGCGGTAAATGACAATTGCGAAACTCGCATCGGCATTGGAATCTTGAGCTGCGGCTCGAAGTTGCGGATATCTGTTTCGCCATCTCGGGGTGCTTCAAAGGCTTTTCGGACGGACTCGGTCGTGGCGATGATGACCTGGTCGGGTCCAGCAGCAGCTACAAGACCTTTGCGCGAAGCGATACTGAGCAGCGACGCGGTAGAAGATGGAAGAGATTCCCACGGGGTTGTAAGGCGAACCTTTGCGTCGCCAGCGATAGAAAGAAAACCTAGATCCTAACACGGGTAGCGAATGGTTAGCATCACGTCGTCGTCGGGAGTCAACAAAACAAGACAGGATAACGAGAACAATAACAAAAAACCAAAAGTAATGCGCACTTACATCTGTTTGGATTGTCTGCAGAGGGGACCCAGTGGTGATCCCTCCTGCTCCTGCGTTACTCCCAAGCATGGTGTTTCCTGAATTGCCAAAGCCAAAAGCCATGACTGTTGCAGAGTAACCAACCTTGAAGAGAGGTCCTGAAGTTCATAAATTTGCCCGGCCTCTGCACAGGAGTGGGTTAGGTGACCGGGGAGCTCTGCGCGCAGGCAGGTCTAGGCAGGTAGCGGTAGGCTGGGGGACGTGCTTGTGACTGTAACGGGCTATGATTGGCTGTTGGTTGTGCCTGCCTACTAGCAATCGGTGACAACAAGTGAAGTACTTGGAAATCAGGCGGTGATTGAATAGAGGAATGACATTTATGATGATAGGTTTATGCTGAGACTTTTATATTCACCAAGTCTGGATTAAGAAGCCAGATTTCTAAAGCCTATTACTTATTTCCGCCCTCACTCTTTGACTCTACAGGTCATGAATCTATAGGTACTAAGGTACTAGTAGAGTCCATTCAGCAACCTTATCATCACACATACAAGAGCACTAGGTACTCATCAGTACTAAGCTTCCACCTCGTCTTCTTTCAACACAGCCTAAGAAAATACCAAAAGTGCTAATACTTTAGTTATTCTTTCGCAATAAAATCTAACAAGTCCTTTGGTAAATTTCATGTCACGTGTTTGTCATTAAGCTGTTGCTAAAAGCACTGCTACATGTGGTAGCTTGTTCCATGCGTCTGTCGTGCCTGCAGAAATCCATCCAATTAGAGCGTGCCTCTAGCCACTGTTACAGGTGCTCTACTGAAGCTCAAATGCTAGAGGCAGCTTTTAGCCTCGTCATCAGCTCTGCCTTGTTAACCTCACTCCGTCCTCGCCTCTTCGCAACGATCACCGACATCCCCACCACAAGCGATACCCCAAACGATTTCACCATTGTTTTGCGATATCTTGTTATCCTTTGACGACCAACGCTACACATCAACTTGGACATCTCGAATTGGGGAATCATAGGTCTTACAAAATGCCTGGCTTCGACTTCTCGAACTACAACCGCAATGCGGCTCTCCATGCTCGAGGCGTGCCTCTCCCCAAGGCCACCAGCACCGGAACAACTATCGTGGGATGCATATTCGATGGCGGTGTTGTGGTAAGTGGCATCTTTCACCCTCTGCGGACGGCCTCTGAAGCCTAAACGGAGCTATCACCACCCGACTTGAAGATGAATGTTGACACCTGAATCAATAGATTGCTGCCGATACTCGAGCCACATCCGGTCCCATCGTCGCCGACAAGAACTGTGAGAAGCTTCACTACATTTCCCCCCAGATTTGGTGCGCTGGTGCCGGTACAGCCGCCGATACTGAGTTCACCACCGCCCTCATCTCCTCCCAGCTCGAGCTGCACTCCCTATCCACAGGCCGCAAGCCCCGCGTCGTCACCTGCATGACCCTTCTGAAGCAGCATCTCTTCCGCTACCAGGGCCACATCGGTGCCTACCTCGTCGTTGCTGGTGTCGACCCTACTGGCACCCACCTCTTCACCGTCCACGCTCATGGCAGCACTGATAAGCTCCCTTATGTCACTATGGGAAGTGGTAGCTTAGCAGCCATGAGTGTATTCGAAACGCAGTGGAAGCCTGATCTCAGCCAGGAGGAGGCCATCAAGTTGGCCAGCGATGCCATCTTGGCTGGTGTGTGGAACGATTTGGGTTCTGGCTCAAACGTCGACGTGGCTATCATCACCAGTGACAAGACAACGCTCAAGAGAAACTACATTACACCTAACCAGAAGGAGCCTAAGCTCCAGAGTTACCGATTCCCTAAGGGCACGACAGCGGTGCTGAACGAAAAGATCATTAAGAAGGAAGAAATCAAGAGGTACATTACTGTGGAAGACGTGCCTGTCGAGGAGAAGATGGACGTTGACACTTAGGGGACAACACGCCAAACCGCTAACCTAGCTTTGCAAGCTATGGGGGTTGAAGAGCACGACTTTTGAACCATGGAATCCCATAGAGGATAACCGAATCTGCCTCAATCGAACGGCAGAGTTATGGTTGTTGAGATAGCAAAGAACAATAAAGTATTTCCAATAATATTAGGGAAGGAGCGCAGTTATCTGCGACACCATCCGATGTCTCTGTCTCGTCTACTTCCTATATGTGCAGTGCAGTCTATAAGAACTCTCAGAAGAGAACAGACAGCCGTCCTACTATTTACATAAAGTAGCGGTGTCTTGCCTGCATCAGGCAGAAATAAGTAATTCATGAGCCCCTTGTAGGGGAACACATGCGTTGAAGAAAAGATAAAAAACCACGTCTTGGGAAGTTGACGTTGTACACGGAACTCAATTCAGTTCCTTTTGCTTGACCCAGCGTTTGCTCTGAGCAATCGCTGCAGGAAGCACAAGAATATTTCCTCCCTAGACCCCATAAAATCCCCAATCAATGCGGAAAACCAGTCAAAACTCCGATTAAATGGGTATGTCGAAGATGTCATCATTATCGTAGTAAGCGTGTCACTGAAGCTGTTGCCTTTGGGCTCACTTCCGTCCAAACATAGCTCTGGTGCGGGACTTGCTCCTGGCCTTCTTTTTGTCTTTCTTGGACGTAGTCGACTCGTTGTCGTCGTCGTATTTGGCCTTGTGGATCCTAGTTCATGTCAGTACGCGTTAAGAGAGATAGATGTTCAATCCAGACTTACCAACTGTTCCCAACCATACTCATACCCTTAGCTTCAGCCATGCGGTAAAACTTGGCACTCTTTCTGAGATTCTTCTTGCAGCCAATACCCTGAGCGTAACAGAAGCCAGCTTCAGCCAGCGCATCGACATCGCCCCAGTCTAGGATTTTGGTTAATATGTGGCGTTGCTAAGCTTCACGAGTATAACTTACTACCGGCAATCTCGAAGCACCGCAGAGCCAGTGACTTATCCTGCTCAATTCCCCAGCCATTCATGTGGCTTACACCCAATTCATAAATACTCAGCGCGAATTGAGCTTTTCTGGTCCTTCTTTCTATCACATCGACATGTTTACCCTCCTTTGCATGGCTCTCGTCATCAGCGATCTCGACACTAGCGTATTCAGCTGCCTTTCGTAGCCATTCCACACCTTCCTTCTGGTTTGCGCGCATGCCCCATCCATGCCGACAAGCCAGTGCGTACAGAAGCATGGCGGTTGGGTCGTTGAGGCGAGCCGCATAACGAAGGTGGTATGTCGATTCCTTTAGATCTCCGCTCTCGTGGCATGCAATACCCTTTGCCAGGTGCTCTTCTGCTGACATCTCTGAGGCAGTAGGTGCTGTCGAGCGAGCTGTGGGTGGCGGTCGGATCGTGCTCGCTGTATCACTAGTAGCTATTGAGAGAGGAGTGCGGTCCCTGCCACGGCCCCGCGGTACATCCTCCGAAGCTCGCGATTCCTCAGTTGATCTACCTGGTGTTGGAGATAGGTCTGGCATGGGAGGTGGTGTTGTCTCTGACTGGACCTTTCTCAACTCTGTTAAGTCCTTTGGCATTGGACTGCCTGTTGTTAAGGAATTGCCCGATGCGATATCGGCTGAAGAACTCGAAGGTCGGGTTGGAGGCGAAGGAGGGGGAGCGTTTTCGAATCGATGAGCGCTGTTTGGCGGGACCATATCCTGTTGCCAATCGAAGGGTGCCTGCGCAGCATCCTCGTCGGATTCTCCTCGCTGGATAGCTTTGCCTCGTGGGAGTGTGAACTTGGAGTAGATATAGGACGTTGCGCCCTTGTCTCGGTCTTCGGCGTGTTGGTCAAGGAAGGCCTCACTATGCATGCTCACTGGTGTATGAACCGATTCATCAGCCAATATGAACGAAGGTTGGCTATCAGAAGAAGCTTGTCTCAGGGGTGGCTCCATACCAGGCGTGCCAGATCTGCTCATGGGTCTTGAGAAGTTGAAGGATGGTCGAGGAAGGGCAGACGATTCAGAACCAATGGATGGTGATCGTCGATAAGAGCCCACTGCTGGTGATGCCATTGCGCTTGCAGACGACATTTTCCGCGGAGGCAATGAGTGAAAAGAACCTGTCATGTTATGATCCTCCTCGTAAGGTATCGCTGGAGATGAAACATTGCTAACTCCGCGTCTTCTTTGGGGAAACATGTTTTGAGGCGGCGCAAGTCCAAGCTCATCGAAAAGTTGCATTTTGGGCTTCTCTGGTGAACCTGCGATCGAGCCGCTAACTGAGCCGCTCGGTCGTCGTGCGGAGAGCAACGAAGCATTGTCTTCTTTCCGAGACGGAGATGATTCGAGTCGCCTGGAGGACTGTGACGGAGTGTCACTAAGAACAGATGGTGATCGTTCGGTTCTGGCGCCGTAAAGTGAGCTTGCCTCGTCGATATGATCAAGAACTCGTCCTCTAGACGGAGCTCGAGGGGGAATCGCAGGGACTTCTACATCGGGAGTGGGCGGTATCCGACTCATTCGTGGGTGCATTGATACGGGGCGCTCAGCATCGTCGGAGAAAGCATCTTCCACCTCTGTCCTCTGTCCAAGCCCAGAAGGATGCGGTAGAGGAGGATGGTCGCCAGCTTCGGAGCCAGAATCCTGTGATAAGGAGCGAAAGTATTCTGAACGTCCCTGGACAATTAAAGGGCTTTCGGTGGTCAGGGGAGGTAGACGGCTCATACGGTTGCCCTCCTTGGCGCTTTCTTGTAATTGTCTTGCGAGCAGTCGACTCTGCATGGCAAAGGCGTCCAAAGGGGACAATTCGGGGGGGACTTCACCTGCGACATGAAGGCGAGGTGAGCGCAAGGGCTTGGAAACTGTAGAGAGGTTTGAGTGTGAGGAGTCCGATCGCAAGTCCAGCAACGAAGGCCGTGACGCCATGATGGTCGTTTTGAAGGTCAAGTCCAGCTGTAGGTGACTGTTTCCATGTAGTATGAACTGAACAATGAAGGCGCACAGTGAAAGTACGAATGCACCTTCTTCCAATTATTCCAGCTCAATCTCCGGGCTCAAAAGTTGCTCGACCAAATTAACCGGAAGTGTTTGCACTTGGACGTCGGGATGGATCAAGTTGGCGCGAATAGTGTGTGTGAAGGAAGAATTAGCTGCCAGTCTAGGTGAAATTCGTGGGCAGGAACATGGATAGATGAGAAATAGTCCTGCTATGGATGCTGGCAACAAAAAGATAATAAATAAAAAATGCGCGATGGCTGGTGACAGAGGTTAAGAATGACGGCGAGTCGAGGGCGAGACAACAGCCAAGGAGCGATCGGCGGCGGAGAGGGATCTTGCGCGGGCCGCGCTATGCGATATGTGGTACGGAGATGGTCGATGGAACAAAGTTGAAACAGGCAAGAGAGCCAGGAGTCCAAAATCTAAGTCGGCGACGGAAATAAAAGAGGGAGAAATATAAGGTAGTAGTAGTAGGATCGGCAGCGAAGCGAGCGATGTCTCTGGTATATACTTGGGGCTGCTGTGCGCTACGGTAGGTGTTGTTGATGATGGCGGCGAATTGTGGACGCTGAATGACGTTGCGCTGATACTGCAGGTGATGTCGATTGGGAATTGGAAGAGCAAAGCGAAAAAGGGAGCGAGCACCAGAAGAAGAAAGAAGGGCGCAAGCAGTAGTTAGGCCCAGAAGCGAGCGGCGAGTGCAAACGAGTATGAATGTGAATGACAGACAGACAGTTTAGTTGAAAAAACAATGTACAAATATTAGTAACGAACAATGGATGGCGACTTTGTCTTGGATGAGAAGAGACAGAGACAGTGCTACAGGTAGAATTGGGTGGGAGGCAGTGGAGGTTTAAGGTCCATGAGGCCCAGACTAGAGCGCTGCCCCAAAGGAACAAGGACCCCAAGGGACCTGGAAGGAGCTCATTTACGTGCCCTGTGTGGCTTTATTAGGCATACGTTATAATAGTGCAGACGATTGATGGAACAAGAGTGGAGGCTACCCAGGTCATGAAATGGATCAACAAATGGATCCAGTCCCTTTGGGTTCCCTTTTTTTTTCTTCCAGAATGGATCCCATGTAGGTGTGTATGCATGCATGGGTCAGATGGAGAGACAGAGAGGTATGGCACATGGTTAACTTACAGATAGACAGGCAGACAGACAAAAAGGCGTTGGATTGTACAACACTACAAAAGACATGGTTACTGTTTTGGAGACAAAGCACTGTCTAGATTGATCAAGACTACATCCATGTGAGATTTGACAAAGGTAAATTGAGTTGCACAGCATATGACCGTCGCCGAAATATGGATGGATGCCCCTTACTGCTGTGCACCACACCCATGCCTCGTTTACACGATCCAATCTGATACCCATGATAGGATCAATTACCACGATAGTAGTCTCGCAAAAGTGTCTATGTGTTCGATCAAAGCACCAAAGCCCCTCCCTCTTTCTCTCTCTTTCTCTCTCGCCACTTGATCACGGCAGTCTGTGCCCATGATGTGCAAATCCTTTACTGTCGCCGCTTCTTACGTATGATCCTCGTCCTCAGCCTCAGCATCGTATCTGAGGTAGGAAAGCTTGAATACGAGCAGCTACAACTGATCTGATATCTCATTCCCCGCTTTGGCGTACACTACACAACGTTCAAGTCTAACTTAATTCCTCCGAGACTAAATGAACTTGGCCAAACTGGACCGTTAGTGGCCAAAAGGGGCGTTGAATTGCATATGTATCTTATCAGCATGTTCGTGTAATGCGCCTCTTTATGTTTTGGCAGACGGAGACACAACCTCTTCAAGGTAGGTCAATCGTCCCATACCCGAGCCAGAAAATTAGATTAGATATTTACAGTATTAAGGTGCTCAGGCTCTGCTTGGAAGGGTAACTAGCTATCATACCTGGTTAATAGTCACTTGCATCTAATCTAATCTCGTTGCTTCCGAGCACCAGCCGCGGCAACAATAACAAAGGATATTTCTCAATTGTTTTGGTTCTTGGCATGATATTCTTATATGTATGTTATTACTGGAAATTGGTGAGTCTCTAGTCTGACAAAATCTTGTTTCTTGTGGTTTTCGTAACGCTTCGACCCTATCATATGTCATGACATGGTCCATGTTTCCAGAATCTCAACGCTATCAAAACACAAACATATTGCGATGCCGGACCACGAGATAGCAGCAATGCAACAAGACGGGACGCCAGCCAGGGGCTTCCTCAAAAGACCCCACCAATCCCAGGCCGCTTCCCCTGGTATGTTACCTTTAAGGGACCAGTTCGGTTGCAGCCACAACGCCTCGGTCTGGGGTACTTTGGCCTAGGTAGGTTCTTGACATCCCATATGAGTTATGCGCGGAACTATTAGCAAGCTCACTACTGTACTTGACCGTAATTAACGATGGGAAGCTGATGCGTATTCGATCGCACTATTCAAGATTTAAATCACCACCTGCGAGGTCCTCGTGACCAACAACTTAGTAACTAAGCACTAATGGGGGACCCTCAGCCTCACTCACCTCATGAATTGAAGCAAGCAAACAGATTGAATCAGACCCTTGGAAGTTTGATGCACTGTGATAGCAGCGGTAGTATCAACCAGGATTCCCTTACACATCAGTTGTGTTTGACAAACCGAATTATTATCTTCAGGTGGTCCAGAAGGTAATTCCTGTCTCATTGAATATGGGTCCCAGATTCACAAGTCGAGCTCTAGACTACTGAGTAAGGAACTCACTAACATCCCCTTCGCCTCTGAGCTAGAGCATGACTATATTTTCTCTGCCCAAGGGTCACCCTTTTTTTAGCAACCCATGTGCTGCGCCAGTCAAAAGTGAACCAACCAATACAGACGAGTTGGGGACCACAAGGCAAATTAAACTGCTGCACGCGTGTTCATCCAGACTTCCACATGGACTCAGACGCGTATGTACATATCTCATTCTCCTCTAGACTGCTCCTCTGAGGCTGCTAGAGGCTAATAAAGTACGGGTGGTGGGTGCACTGACTTGAACTTTCCTTGCTGGATCGAGATGTCAACGTCAACATCAACGTCAACGTCAAGCCATCTTTGTTTTTTGTTCGTACTACACACCTTGTTTTCTTTCTTTGCCACAAAGAAGCATGCAAGGGCATTGCAACGGTTTCTGGCGTATTATAATCCAGACTCGTTCGTTATTGCGTGTGGCTACGGTTTCACCACTGCAATGACTGGTCGCATTCTGCATCTGGTGCAAACCGCAAGTGGATTCGTTGGACCTCTAGAGATTTGACCAACTAGTACTCTTTGGTAATTTACCTTGTGACCAGTCCAAACTCTGGATGAACAATGATGGGATGACTTGGTGAACCAATCAGGTATTTCATCTTCCAAATCAATCTCAACGACAGGCACGAATTAAACTCAAACAGAACAGTGATATCAAATCACAATTGTCATGTTACACGTATTCTCTGTAAAGCATTCGATCTCATTATACTACTACTAGACTCTTCAATGGTTGTCCATCATCAACAGGTCGCTTAACTACCAACTCATCTGGGCCTGTCCATGACTGTGTGAATGACTCTCTTACTGCCGTTCCTCGCTCCGCCAATAAGTATCATGAACCTAGCCAGTTCATGCATCAGATACAATAGCACTTCGCTTCGTCCCTGGCTGTATCCATTACATGCGCACGGTCAATTTAGCATCTTGTCACTCATCTCCGTGCTCACATTTTCTGACAGGCACAAAGCCAGTAAAGATCGACTTCAAGGGTACATACAGTAGGGATATGGATTGACTTTATCCACCATCTTCCGGTATTAACAAGAAAAAAGGAATTGTCCAGACAAGCTCATGAGCTTTCCCCATCTTCATGCCTCCGAGATTGCAGATCTCAATCAATGTTTCCTTGTCAGACCGTTGGAAACTCGTCAGCTAGGTGCTACAAGTAGACTAGTGAGTTGTTTTTTTCCATGTATCCTCTCTCATGAGACATTCAAACCCATGTCAAACATGCTTCATATCAACTTCAATTGAGTTTCCCTATGCTACAACTTAAATGCCCATGCCAAAACGCAGTTTCTTATCATTTGCAATGCTGCTCAAAATCACAACTAATCCAGAACGCCTACCCTGCCAACACATATAGCAGTGGACTTTTTGAGTGTCTACATAGTAGGTAGGTAGGTAGGCATACTGGCCTCTACCAATGGCATCTTGGCCAAACCCAATCTGCCCAACCAGGCTTTCTCTTCTCTTCTCTATTTCTTCCAAGACATATCCTACCACCGCTTACATGTCCTTGGATCGCATCTTCTTGAGACGTGCCGCACCTTCAAACAGGCCTCGGTCAACAGCAGCAGCCACAGTCAGAGTTCCACCGACAATGGCGCAAAGTCCAGCAAGGAAACCGCTGAAAGTCTTGGCCTTTTCCTCACGGTTAACAACCTTCATGGGCGAGATATCCTAAGATGATTGTTAGCTTTCTATATTATACCATCACCACTATAGTCATATACTTACGTAGGAGAAAAAGACACCTGGGATACCACCACTAGTGTGCTGACGTTCTGCGTGACCCTCGGCAGCATCGTTACCACCTGCCAGGCTTCGCCTGTGGCTAGTCACGGAGTACTGGTGAGTCTCAACGCTGCCATCCTCGCCATAGCCGTAAGCTCCGAGGCCAGCGTTGTCTTCCTGCAGGAGACCAGCGATCTTGATGCCCTTCTTGTCCCAGCCAAGAGGGAGATATGAAGTCGGCACGATCTTGACAAAGTACATGAAGTTGTAGTTGGGGTCGTGGGTCTCCTGGCGAGTGTCGTCGAGAGGGTTCTGGTGGTGGTTGGTCCAGAGCGTGTTCTTGTGGCCAACCTTGCGAGCAATGTGATCGGGGAGCTGAGGACCAAAGCGGAGGGAGTGAACGATGTGAGTGAAGTCGTGGGAGAAACCCTTGGGGACGTCCCAGTAGTTCTTAAGATCGTGAACGTGCATGTTACCGCTGCTGAAACTTCTTCCGGGAGCGAAATGGAAGTTACCAATGACCTTGTTCACGCGCAGGCCTCCCTCAATGCGGCAGCCCTCGCTGCGTTGCGCATCCAGCTTCTCACCATAGTGCTCGCGCTCACACTGCTCAACACCCTCGCCGCGGCCAAAGGCCCACGAGGCCTGGGCATAGGCTTCACGGACTTCGTCACAAGTCTGACAACAGCCTGCCTTTTGAGCGTTAGCAGGAGGCGTAGCACCGTAGCAGCCACCACAGTATGAGGGATCGAGGTGATGGGCAGCATCGTCGTGGAGCGATAGGGACTTGGTATCGATAACGGCGCCTCCCTGGCTCTCGGGCTGGAGACGGACTTTGTTGACACCATGCATAACACCGTGCTGTTGCTCGCCAGAGACATCCATGACATCAAGCGACAAGAGCTCGCAGGGCATCTTGGGAAAGGTGATGTTGAGGTGAATCTCCATGCGCTCGCCTATAAGACAAGATGTATTAGTATTCGACTCCAAGTGGCGCATTTATTCCAATGGCAAAGAATGCCGCTCCCATACCTCTTCCCTTGTCCACAATCAACTCAGGATGTATATCGATGCGACGGTAGTCTGCCCATTCGCCCCAAGACAGGAACAGGACCACCAGCAGCGACACGATGGTGACGACACCACCGCTGGTCGTTCGAATTCGCGCTTCATCGACAGTCTTGGTAAAGGCGTCAAGCCTTGTAAATCTCGATTTCGGAGGCATGGCGATCTATCAGCGACAGCAAAAGCCGAGGCGATTGTTGTGTTTGTTGAGTTGAGAGAGTGTGTAGTCGCGGCACCAATCAAAAAGGAGAGGTTATGGTCGCGAAGGGGACTGAGATGGGATATACAGATAGGTAATTATCAACTGTGAGAAATGAGAGACAGCATTTGTCTAGGTTCCCTTGCTGGTTTCGGATCTGCGCCTGGCAACTCGAGAAATCCGATCAAGCAAAAGAAAAACGAAAGACAAAAGCAAAAGCGAGAATAGAATTACAGTACAAGTTGTCGTTTCCTCCAAATGTAAAGGCCACCTTTTTCCTACTGCGGCTGACGTCCTGTTCTAAAACGTAGCTCCGGGGGCGTTTTACAAGGGTCTAGTCCCCTCGGAATCTGTGCGCTAATTCAGGTCAGGTTTGGCGCGTGAGCTGCTGCATCCACTTTCCTACATGAGACATTCTACCAATCGATTGGCTGTATTCTGTGCTAAGACATGAGCTACAAGAATACCTTAATTGAGAGATGTTGAAGATGGATATATCGGAGAAATACAGGGCAATTGAAAGGTATCATATATTATTTGCTTTATTACACTTAGCAGAATCCTAACCCTTCTCAATTCTTAGTATCTTCCGCTCTAAAATTAGCCTATCAGACAGATGACGGATTCCACACATCCAGACAGTGAAGCTACGCTCACAACAACTATAAAATGAACATGGTCATAAAATAAATGTTTCACCGTATAATCAGTATACATATCCTCCTCTTTCAACCCTTACTCAATCCATATGTATTCTCCAGGATAATAAAAAGTGCTCTTAACTTGTACCGTAAAAACCACAAGTGGTTCTTGCTTGTCATTGGCTGCGCGAACATCAAGTCTCCACTGAAGCTCTCTGCGCGCATCAGCCTAACGTCGATTTATTGGCAAGGCTGAGAAATTCCAGCTTTCTTCCAACCCTAGACAAACCATTGCGACTTGTGATACCTTTTTGTCTTCCTTCGAGCCAGAAGAACAAACAACTTGCTCTTGATCAGCTTCATCATTCGCTGATACTTGCTACGCGCCGATACCCCTTTCCATCCATTTGCGCCCAGCATCAATCTCGTTAATTGCGACGCCTATTCACATCATGTCCACAAGACCACCTTCCCGCGTTGTCTTTGTTGGCAACATCCCCTACGGTATGCGTGCACCTTTTGTATCGCTCGCGCATTGCTTCTAACAATTGTTTCCAGGTCTTACCGAGGAACAGATTACCGAAATCTTCAGCAGCGCCGGCAAAGTCGAGCGCTTCCGCCTAGTCTATGATTCTGAGACTGGTCGACCCAAGGGTTTTGGCTTCGCAGACTACCCCGATACAGGTATGAAACCCACGAGTTAACAGACCCCATTCCCCTCTAACCAGGTCGCACAGATTCTGCCTCTTCCGCCGTGCGCAACTTGAACGACCACGAGATCATGGGCCGAAAGCTTCGCGTCGATTTCAGCAACGAGCAAAAGGGTAGTGATGACGACAAGGACCCCAGCACATCCGGCTACAACATGCACGCTTCGAACGGCGCCGCTACCAACTACAATGCTCAGCCAAGCACGCTTCCTCCTCTGCCCTCGGGCAAGGAACTCCCACCCGGCGTCAGCTGCACCGATTCTATTTCACGAACACTACAAACCCTACCTCCCGCCCAGCTTCTCGATATCCTTTCACAGATGAAGACCCTTGCGACCAACGATCCGCAGCGGGCTACCGAGCTTCTTCAACAAGCACCACAACTGGGATACGCCGTTTTCCAGGCTCTACTCCTCATGGGTCTCGTTTCGCCCGAGGCGATCCAGTCCGTGGTTGAGCCAGGAGCGCCGCCTCCAGCTGCTTTCCCCCCTGTCCCCATGCCTGGCTTCCCCGGTGTGAGTAACACTCCACCCGTGGCTGCCATGCCATACCAGGCACCTCCTCAACAATATGCTGCTCCTCCTCCTCCTGCTGCCCCTGCGCCGGTCGCGCCAGATCAAGATGCTTTGATGCGCGCAGTCATGGAGCTTCCCCAGGCTCAGATTGATATGCTTCCCGAGGCAGAGAGGCAGCAGATCCTGGCTCTCCGAGCTACGTTTGGTGGACAGCGAAGGTAGATTTATATCACAGCGCATCAACGGAGACCTCTAGTGATGCCACGGAGAATCGCACATGGAACGTCATGATAGGGCGCTTCATATCTTCGCTTAAATCGGCATTTAGGTGTTATCAGGCGTTACGGCGTAGAATTGGCTACGAATTTGCTGCTGCGGGAAGTCATACCCGGGGCACGGGTGGAGAGAAGAGATATCAAGCATAGCAGGAGTTTAATAGTGGAACTAACGAAGGCTACATAAATTGTTGACTCTGTTTGAGAGTGATTTCTCACTCAGCTTACACTGCTGAATGGCAATATCCCGTTGGCTAGATTGATATATGTTTCAACTAAAAATACTAGTAATTCAAAACAATAACACTGTAACTATGTCGGTCTTACTTGAAACCCTCATTGTGATTGTAAAGTCGTTGGGCAAGGATGATTTGTGAGCTTTGATCATGGCCAGGTATAGGGTGAGCAAGCAAGCAAGCAGCAATGGACATCAGTTCAATCTCGCTCTCTTAATAGCTACTAATTTTCTAATATTAAAAATAGAATAGAATAGATACAATCAAAACCCTTTCGGTTATTATGCAAGTCTAAGTATATAAATGTAGTGCAAAAGAGTGCTAATGGAGAGTGCAACAACCATGTCATCGTTTATGGATGGAAGACAAGATACACTACGACTACGATTGATGCCTGATTAGAAGCCATGAAAAGGAATCACATAAAAGTCGATTAAAATTATAAAGCTGCCGTTATGTTCTTAGCTTAATGCAATTTGTATCTGACTATCCCACCATGTCAAAAAAAAAAAAAAAAACCTCCCTACCAGCCTGAGCCCGTGTTGCTTAGATGAAATGAAAACTCCAAAACCAAAAACCGTTTCCTACGATATATCCTTCCAACACTAATAATACAAAAAGAATGAAGTAGAGCTGCAAGTTTGCTGTTTGCCTTGCCGCTGTTCCTGAATGTATAATGTAATGATGTATGTACCCAGCTTTGCTCTTCCTCTCATACTTCGACCGCCTCGGAAAAGTATCCCACATTAAACAATGTTGTATACCCTCTTGGCGATCATGAAGCATGCAAAACCAAAAAACAGTAGGCCGGCAGTGATCCAGAAGAACCATTGGAGGTCACCTTCATACTCTTGGCCTGGTACCCACACGTTCATACCCCACAAACCAGTGATGATGTTCATGGGCAGTACGATTGTTCCAAGAACAGTTAGTTTACCGAGAACATCGGCTGTCTGCTCTTGACGCTCGTTCATGCGGATATTGATCTGGGCGAGGTAGTTGCCATGGGAGCGGGCAAGTATCCTGAGAATGTTAGTGGAAGTTTGATATAAGCATGAGACAACTTACTTCTCGTAGTGGCCAAGATTGGCAGTCATGGTGACAATATGATCCTGGATATCACCGAGATACAGACCAATCTCGGACCGTGGCGCAACTTCCCATCGCTCGTTGCAACGTTTGGCAAACCCCTTGATAACATCTGCCTTGTTGCCCAACAATCTGTATAGCTTCATCACCTTCTTTCTGCACTCCCCCACCTGTTGAAGCATGTCTATATTTGAATCCGAGGCCGCCATTGCATCGTCGTTTTTGGAAGACTCTTCATTAAGTCTCTTATCAGCAGACGAGTGCAACCTCAGGATGGCATCGTCAATATCGTCGACCTCTGTCTCGATCTTCTCGATTAAGGGGGCAAAGACGTCGGTGATGTCGTCAATAATAGCATATGAAATCCAATCCGAAGAAAGAATCAGGTAGTCTTTCAATTGCCGAATTCTGCGGCGGACATTGGCGGGATGGGGCGTCCTCGAGAAATGGAAACTGATGACTCCTTCACGGAAGACCACGACGTACATATCCACGGGCTCAAGAAAGTTATTCGTGTCTTCGTCCTGATCAAAAGACCGGTAGTTGACAAAGTAATAATGTCGGAAGAGCTCGACTTTCTCGCGAGCTTCCTGGAGCATGATATCCTCTGCAGTAAGTGGGTGAATGCCGAATGCTTTGGATATGACCTTCATCTCAGCCTCGGTCGGACAGAGGACATCAAGCCACCAGACTGGTCGCTCGCCGTATCTGATCATCTTTTCATTCGAACCCCCTTCAGTGTTTTGAGAGACATGTGCAGTTTCGTCTGCGGATTTCCGACCAGTGGGCGTAGCATTGCCAGACTCGCTTCTCGAGGCCACATGCGCCAACGGATCTTTGAGAGGCGATATCGTTCCCTCGCGTTGTTCGTAGTTATCATGTACAGTCGATAGGGATGGTTGACGAGTATGGACCTTTGAGTTGCCCTCCGTGCTAAGGTTATGGAGCTTCGTTGGTAGTATAGGTTCAACCTCCTCATCGTCGGATTCGTCATCTGAGAGTACTCGGGGATCCGGAACGAAAAGTTCACGGAAACCACCCCCAGGCTGAACCAGTTCGGAAATTGTCTGACTGTGAACTGTGCTCTGGAATTCCTCGTTGAAGTATGTGAATCGATAAGGTGACTCCTCGATAGCCTCATAAAACTGCCCTTTGCGGATTGGTCGTAGGCGCCCGTTGATGAGCTGTGGCTCGGTGATACGTTTTACTCGGCGCTCTTCTGTTCGATCCTCCTTCTCCATCGAGCTCCACTCCTCTAGAACGGATAAGTCGGGCCATTGACCACGACGGCGACGCGTTCGATACTGGCGGTGCTCATGAGCCTGCGACTGTGCATCGTCGTCACCAATCTCCGACATGCCAGGAACAGGGAAGCAGACGTCCTGCTCAGCTTCTGTTGCCATTCTACGGCTGATATCAGGGCGACCATCCCGCATGTCGTCCATATCGGAGAGACAGTCTATTTCGCCCATCAAGCGGTGGGGGGAATCATCACGACCACCAAGTCCATCCCGTATCATAACATCGCCCAAGCTGAGCTCTATACGATCGGCAGTGCCAAATGTGGGCGAGCCGGGCATTGAGGGAGGGGCGTTGACATCGTAGTTGTTATCTCTTGCGCCGGACGAGGTTCCCAGGCGCGTGGTTGATGATTTATTCGATGGACGACGGCTTCTCGTCCGGTTCGATCTTGCATCACTTGCACCGTAGCCAGAAATTATAGATTCGCCGAGCAAAGGCGCATTTTCGTCCCATTGTGTGTGGTCCTGGTGCTCTTCCTCGGCAGAGACCGCCGGTATCGATCGTAGGCGATTACCAGCGGAACTTGAAAAGGGCGACGACACTGACATACCACCAGGAAGTGGTACAGTAGATGTTCGTCTGGGACGCAAGGGCTGATGATCTCTGTCAAAATTGTTTGTTAGGTGATTGTCAAAACAATTCTCCCCATACGGAAAGCTTACCGATGATCTAACAATGCTTCACTGTCGATGCTAGTGTTGCTCAAGTTTGCGCGGGGAAGATTGAAGAAACCCTCTCCTGCAGCTTCACGAGTCTCATCATGGTCATCATCGTCGTCCATTGCCGCGAAACTCTTTCTGCGTGTTCTTTTCTTCCTGCCACCGCGGTGTCCCTTCCTTTTCCTGGCCGCCCTGGATGCGTTGGAGTTATTCGACGATTCAGGAGCCTGGGACTGGTTCGGATCTGAAGCAGGAGGGGCCGCCGCAGATCTGCTGGGATTAGCCAAGTCGGTGAAGCGATTGCTCGACATGATGATGATCGCAGATAGATAGAGATGGTTTGACAAAGGATGAGGAGAGCAACCCGAGGGCAGGAGAAAAGAAAAGCCCACGCCAAAAGTGTACGTCTCGCTTGCAGCCGCAAACGCAGAGGTAATGATGTCAGCTATCAAAGGTTGACAGGGGATGTACTTTTAGTGTGGTTCGCACTAACATCCAAGCAGCATCTGGGCAACGTTTTGGATGAGCTCATTCCTTTCCAAGTTGGAATGAATGCTCCGCCGCTACTTGGATAGAATTGCATGTTTATAAAGTATCCTTTATACAAGGAAACGTCCAATGGCAGTTGCAGCGATGCATTGGCAGTTTAAAGTACTTGCCCACGTGAGCATAGTCATTCATAAATGTGTTAACAGATTCTACAGTGACTATTGGACTAATTTTAGCGCATGTAAGTTGCAAACAAAGGCCCACCAATAATGTTTACACATGGACAAATACCTGCAATGAATGCCTTGAAGGTAGGTTTGACAACAGCACAGATCCTTGTCTTTAAACGGAGTCATCGAATAGTTCTGCCTGCCAAGATTGAGAGTCATTAGTGATACACCAGAGTTCACTTTTACTGCAGGTACCTTTATGAATGTCATGTTCGTCAAGATCACCTACTTGGTGCAATCGTCAACACTGAAAGTACTCACTCGTATTTCCTGCATCTTGGCTGTTTTGAGTTTCAGTAATACAGCTTGGTTGACATCAATTTGGTGGTTGGTACAACTTTAAGCAAAATATGCCTTCTGGTTGACATCAATAACACGCTGGTGTGGTACTCTGTATCCATTAAATGAATGGTTAGGAGCATCACTTTATTTCATAAGAAGGATAACTCGCCAACACACAAATGAATTTGAACTTGAAAGAAATTATTGTTATCTAAAATAGACTCTGAAGTCCTGACTCACACTGGTGTACTCCACAATACCATTCGACATACCTAAAGGAAGACAGGAGAAAAAATGAGTTGCTATCTTCTCCGTTAGAAGCGATCAGGATGTGTGAGGCGTGCTATCGAAATTGTAGCCATGGGTTTGAATCCAGGTCTTCAACCCAAATTTGAGCTCATTCTTTCATCAGTAGAGGCGTGGTGGCGGAGTGGTCTAACGCGATAGACTAGAAATCTATTCTCCTCGGAGGCGTCTGTTCGAATCAGGCCCACGTCGACTTGACAGAAGTCGGACTCTTCAAGAGTTCATTCCTTTTTTGCCAAATTATTCGATCACAGAGGTACCTACTTGTCAACCTACATCAGGAAGGTATTATTCGAAAGGGAGACTATGGCAGATCCACTGACCAAGGTTAACTGCATTTGGTGGTTAGCACAGCTTTAAAGACAATATCAACTTTCGTTTCCCGCATCAAGAGTTATACAAAGCAGGGCACAGAGGCTAACTGCATATGAGACGCTCAAATTCAGACACATATTTCATATTATTGTAAAAGCAGAGGTATCTAAATTCTGAATACTTTTTAGCCCAAAGCCTGGTATTAATAACTATCACAAATCCCAAATTCATTCCCAGCGACCCTACTCCTGTCCAAAGTCCCACAACTTGACAAACAAGTTATCATGCTCATCAGCACCCTCATTAGCGAAAAAGACCTTCTTTGGGATGTGGAATTCAGTAACAGGAGCCTTCTTGATCTCCTTTGCAATCTCGGCCTCGAGAAGCTGTCAGGGTAGTTAGCATCATTGTACGAGAGAATGGTCAATGGCGTGAACCGGCAAAAACTTACAGTGGCATATGAGTGATCAAGGAAATCTTCAATGTTATAAGACTGCTTGGTGAACTGCTCCGAAATGATCTTGGAGATTGTGGCAACATTAGGATGGTAATGCGACTGCAGCTGGACAAGCTCCCACAAACAACTGTCGATTGCTTCCGTGTGCATAGGGTCTGCCTCATTGGAAAGGAATGGGTCTTTGGCGCCTTGCTCCTCAATGTGCTTCTTGACCTCTGGGTCTTGGATCTCTCGGTGGATCATGAACGTGCATGTTGGGTGACGCTTAAGCAAGTTGTAGATCCAGGGGGTGACAAAAACAATAGCTCCAGGAGGAGCATTCAGTGACAGACGAGCAAGACGCTTAATGAAACTGGCTACTAGTGCCGCAGGAAGATGTGTAGAGCCAAGGAAGGTGTCGAGAAGACGGAAGAACCGAGATCGATGCTTGGAGTGGAGGATATCGCGATCCAGGAGAGAGTAAAGTTTGGCGTAGAATGAAGGGTAGTCAAGGTTGCGCTCCGAGATCAAGTAGAACACACCAGAAAGGGCCAGGAGAGAGGTCGAACCACCTGCATCGTAGCAGTCTGTCAAGAAATCAGAGAGAAGCTCAGGCTTTGTGAACCAAGGCGCAATCACTGTTGTGAAAATGTCGAGAATTTGCTTTCGTTGCCGCTGCTCTTTTTTATCCATGAGGGTCATCAGAGCAAGCCATGCCTCCTGGCCTTGCTTCTTGTGCTGGTTGACATTGCGAAGGTTGTGGGTCTTCTTCTTGGGTTTGGGAACATAAAAGTCCTCAAGCTGCTCGGCAGACTCAGGGACACCATCGAGAGCTGACAGCAGTGCAAAGCACCGGTCAAAAAGCCCTGGTGAAGGGTCACTTTCTTGCTCCTTCACGATATGCTTGACAGCATCCAATGTGTAGTAACGGATATCATCAAACTGCTCCACATATTCCTCGACAAAAGCCTTCATCACCTCTGTGTTCTCACTCTCAATCAGGGAAAGCACGATATCTCTGAGGAAGCTTCGAGGGAAAATGTAATCATCCTTTTCGTTGAAAGATGCGCCCTCAGCCTTGAGTGTTCTCATACACAAGGTTAGGGCCGTAGGTGCTAGCTCTTCATCCCTGAGGATAGTAACTAGAGTCTTCTTGAGCTCTCCAAACTGCTTCCTGAGCCAGCCCACAACAACCTGGTCTTTCTCTGAGAGACTCTTCTTGGTGGCCAGGGAGCCTTGCGCAAGTAACCGTAAGAAAATTCGGCACAGGGCGACAGTGGCCAGCATGCTTTCTGAGTCGCCATCCTTGAAACCATTGGCAGTAGTGAGAAGAACGGTAATGTCGTTATAGTTTTTCCGCGACTCCAGGATGCCTTGCTCCATCAAGAGAATTTTGGCGTTGGGATCTTCGGATTCATCGCTTGATACTGATGAGCGTCGACGCTTGGTGGGTTCCTCTTGGACAGAGGACCTCTTGCGCTTGGAGCGCTCAGAAACTATTTTTGACATGTTCAAATTTGAGATTTTGATTCAAAATGAGATCTTCGAAGTTGCCCTGTGAGTAAGAAGAGGGGGTAGTATCGCGATAAGCCGAAAACCTACAACCAAAGTAGATTATTTGAGACGATTAATGGTCAAAGAATTGATACTTCACTCATCTAAGTTATGAAAAGGGAAATCTTCAAAATCTTTAGACGTTGAAATTTTGACCAATCAACTCTAAGCAACCGCCACACGGCAAAATCCCGGCGCTCCAGATCTTCTCGATCAATCAAGGTCACGTGTTTTTGATCGTTGCCGAGCTAGCGCGATAAAACCTCAACCTCACTTCCAGCTCTCCGATCAACGACAAGCCCCCGATACCCCCATCACGAACTATCCCACAATGGCGTCACGCTTGGCACGAAGCGCCGTCGGTATGTCGAGAAACCTCAAATTCCTCGATTCGAAGCCAATTCGACCCCAATTGGCGAGCCTTTGACCCCTACTGACACCCGATACGTAGGCGCTCCCCTCCTCCGACCCGTCCTCGCCCGCCGAGCTGCCCCTGCCTTCTCCGTTGCCGCTGCGCGATACAACAGCAATGTTCCCGCCGAGGACCCCAAGAAGAAGGCTCAGAGCATCATCGACGCTCTCCCCGGCAACAGCCTCCTCAGCAAGAGCGCCATCCTCAGCTCCGCCGCCGCTCTGTCCGTCTACGCCATCTCTAGCGAGTACTACGTCATGAACGAGGAGACCATCATCGCCATCTCCCTTCTTTCCGTCTGGGGTGCTCTGATCAAGTACGGTGGCCCTGCCTACAAGGAGTGGGCTGAGGCGCAGAACAACAAGATCAAGAACATCCTCAACAGCGCCCGCGCCGACCACACCGAGGCTGTCAAGGGCCGTATTGAGGACGTTAAGCAGATGGGCAGCGTTGTTGAGATCACCAAGAACCTGTTCCAGGTCTCCAAGGTAAATTTTAAGTGAAGGTTGGATATAAAAAAAGGGCTATGACTGATTACGGTCGTTTTTGTAGGAGACTGCCAAGCTCGAGTCCGAGGCTTTCGAGCTCGAGCAAAAGACTGCTCTGGCTGCTGAGGCCAAGGCCGTCCTTGAGTCCTGGGTCCGATACGAGGGCCAGGTTAAGCAACGCCAGCAGAAGGAGCTCGCTCAGTCCATTATCGCCAAGGTCCAGAAGGAGCTCGAGAACCCCAAGGTCCTTCAGCAGATCCTCCAGCAGAGCGTCGCTGACGTCGAGAGTACGTGCCACCGATCGAGGTCAAAACCACTGACATGACTAACACAATTTTACAGAGATCGTTGCCTCCAAGGCCCAATAGATAATTACACGCCGCTAGAGTCTCGATCACCGGATTCCACGGTTTTTCTTTGTACCCCCCTTGTGTCATAACAACACCTGTGCATTAGCCGAATAAATCAAGACCCTAGTTACTTCACTGCAGGATAGCTTTTGTCTGTGAGATTTTCGAGATTTCGAGATTTGGGTCCATTGTGTTCAAATGGGTTTATCGGAGCTGTAAATTGCTCGTCGGGAAAGGTCGGGATCTCCGACATCGCCCATTCTCGGCGGATCGCAAAATAACAAAAAACACATCTTCAACACAACGACGTCAGTTTTCATGTTCAAATGACTGGAGTGATTATTGCATGCCGTCACTCAATGAAACGGCTTATATATGCCTTGAGTTATACCAGCGACCAACTTTTTGCTTGCTGAATTTTTCGATATCCCTGCATGTCAATCATGGTTTATCTTATTTAGACTTGTGTCTGATAGAAAATTCTCATGCATTTGTTTGTGCACGAATGAAATAATCGTACATTTGAATCAACTGAAAATCAACGCCTTCCCTCCCCAGAGCATCTGTTCCATTGCTCCACTAACCCATTACCCAAGACAGTCTCCATCTATAAACTAATAGGAATTGGTGATTGTGGAATACAACAAGAGTGAGTACTCAGAAAACATTAAAAGTCAATATTAGTAAAGGGGTCTTGATTCTTCCCATTTCTTCACCTCGGGCGTGACCTTGGACGCATCCGGAGAGTCTGTATGCAAACCGGGACCAAGAGATACCCGACCACCTCTTCGCCTTCTCGCCCCTTCGCCAGCGACAGGGCCAATCCATTCCCAAGCACGGCCGACCTCGCCGCTTCTCCCTTCACGCTGGCTGGTTCGAACATTGCTGTTTTGCTCAACTACAGCTCGGACTCGTTGCCAGATGCGTTCTCGTTCTGACAAAGAGTGGATATTTCGAAGAACATCATCTCTCAAGTTTGGCAAAAACAGCCAAGGATCGTCGATACCCTCTTCGCCAAGCTCCTTCTGGTTGGCAAGTCTTTCGAGGACGATGTCGACCAGAGCAGGAACCTGAGCCTTTGTAGCTACATGCTTCCGGTAACGGGCCCGCATGTAGAAGATACCCAAGACGGCGGAGATTAAAAGTCCAATTGTGAGTCGATATCTTGCCAGGCTGAGTCGGAGCGACCGCTTGAGCGCGCAGGTGAGCGGAAGGCGAGCGAGAGACGTGGACGATAGCTGTCGATTTGGAAGATCGGAGGAATCGGACGATCTGTAGGGTCGACAGTGGATCTGGTTAGTTATGGTCAGAAACAGTTGAAGCAAATAAAAGGTTGTCGCCAGGTTTGTGGAGTGTTCAAGTAGAAATGACTTACGGCTCTGTCCCGATGATTTCAACCTCCTCCCTAGTCGCAACCTCGCCAATAGCCTCAGCCCAAAGCTCATCGAATTCCTCCTCGGTAAGTCTCTGAGAGCGCTTGCGGCTGACAGTCTCCTTAAGTTCGTGTTCGGCAATGGCAGGGGAGTCTTGCTTTTGACCATCCTCGGTAATAAGCTCTCCGCACTCATACTGGGCTCGTCGTTCTCTGAGTTCTTCGATGGCCTTGTCGGCTACAGCCTTGACGCGTCTTGCCTTCTCGCCATCTGGCTCACATGTGGGTGGGACAGGAACCAGACCACCAAGAGACAAAGGATGGGGCTTGAGGAGGAAGCCATGCTCACAGCGAACTGAGTAGTCTCCGTAGCAGTAGGCGTGGGAAGGACAAGGTTCGCACTGAGGCTCGACGAAAGGCAAAAGAGCGTCTGGAATAGGGACATCCGGTGAGATAAGCGATTTTGCCTGTCCACCGACCTCGCAGTAACCCACGGCTATCTTCTCCTGTCGATACCAGGCAAGATATGCGCCGAAAAGAGACAGGAAAAGGACCAGGAGAGGAGCCTTGAAACCACCTTTTCGTGAAACTTGGCTCACAGGTTTACGTGACTCAACAGCCATCTCACCTCGGCTTGCGGCTTCCTCGAGCTCCAGTTGTTCGTTGGGCGTAAATTCCTCACCAGCCTCAACAATGTCCGGGGTTGGTTGACGGTATACAGGGGTCTGAGGTTCGTGAACCTGCTGGTAGTCGTCATTGTACATGCTTGTTCGAAGTCGTGATGATGACTTGGCACTCCTGATAGAATCCCTATCAGCTGTGCGGCGGCGGTTGGTGGGTGTTTTGTGCTGAGCCGGTGAACTTCCACTTTGGAAAGGATTGTCGTATGTGAAAACACTTTCTTCGTGGTCGGGTAATATGGTTTCTTCCTCTTCCTCTTCCTCTTCCTCTTCCTCTTCCTCTTCTTCTTCTTCTTCTTCTTCTTCCTCCTCCTCTTCAGATGGTTCTTGCTTAATCTGTGGCGTTATCTCTCTTCGGGGCTGGCGTACGGAGCGAGGCGCCTCATAATAATCGGGCTCGTCAGTATGCGAAAGCGCGCGGCTCACTGATCGGGTGCTACGCTTTGTGGGGCTTCGAGGCGCAGGAGTCGCGAGAACATCATGCTCAGTCTTAATGCGGCTTGATGTCTTGCGGGGAGACTTTGATCGCTTCTTGATTGTTGAGGGAGGGGCCAGATCATAATCGTCCCAAGTGCCGTTATCTTCAGCACTGCCAGCGTTGACGATGCCCATGCTGGACCTTTTAGCGCGCGCACGCTGGGCTCGAAGCTTGGGGGCGAGAGGCAGAACATGTTGCTCTACTAGCTGAACAAGTTGGGACTTTTTTGCTGTAGCGGGATACTCGACGTTGTGTGTAACAAGAATTGATCGAAGGCGAGGTACGGTGACAGATCGCGGGTCAAAACCGTCTTCGAGATAATCATCGATATCAGCCATGGTGTCTGACTTGGCTTAACGGGAAGGAGGATAAGCTTAGAAAGTAAAGAGCATGGATGAGGATGGTAAAGTTTAATGATATGTAGGCCGCAGCTTAGGAGACCGTCCACGTTTTGTAGGTCCGATCTTCAAACCTGAGGTGGGAAGGGTTTCAAAAGAACAACAAAGGAGTGCAGGCAACCACTCTTGAGTCTGCTATGCCGGCTGAGAAGGTTGTCGCCACAAAGGATACAATGAAATGTCCTTTTTCACAAAGAGACTGAAAAATAGGCAGAAAAACTGCAGTGGTGGGGTGATGGATCGTGAAAGAACTGGTGGTCGCTGGATTGACAAGCGAATTGTTGATGACGGGCGCGGGTGAGACCCTTGACGCAATGACAATTGATAGCGCGGTTGTCTGTGGCAACTCAAATCAGGTTCGCGACCTCCCTGTTCACTTGACCCGCTCGAGATGTCGTTGGATCAGTGCACCGCCACATACATGCGCCACACTATGCCACTTGGGTCGTCGAGCTATCGAACGTTTGAGGGACGATTTGTTGAAAGAGATATGGAGCTTCAGGTCATGTCTTTTGCTGGATTGTAAGTCGTGCTGTGATTGTCGCAACTCAATTCTTCGGAAATAGCAAATATCGCTGCCAAGGAACAATGCTGGCTCGTCGATCCGCCCTGGCCAAGCCAGGCTTTGTCTGTCGAACATGTGCTCGTCAATATCAGTATCAACTTCGGCGGGCTTCAACTTCCACACAGGACAATATTTATGATGTCGTATGTGTTGGTGGCGGACCAGCAGGTCTGAGTCTTCTTACTGCACTTCGTAAGTTCTTGAACCCCAGTTAAATGGCGTCTTTAACACTACTAGGTGCCAATCCTATAACTGCCGGTCTTCGAGTTGCCCTTATTGAAGCTCAGGATCTCTCCAAGATCTCCTCGTTCTCACTCCCCCCGACCCAATTCTCCAACAGATGCAGCTCTCTCACCCCTGCTTCAGCTCAGTATCTCGACAAGATTGGCGCATGGCGACATTTGCAACGTGACCGGGTTCAGGACTACCAGGAGATGCAAGTATGGGATGGAGTCACTGGTGCCCGAATCGAGTTCGACTGGCCACCCAGCACGACTGGAGATAAAACAATCGCCTACATGACAGAGAATCTCAACTTGGCATCCGGACTACTCAAAAGATTGCATGAACTTGGTGGAGTGGACATTTTCGATAAGACCAAGGTCGAGGGCATCGACCTAGGCAAGGAAACCGAGGACTTGGACTTGAGCGAATGGCCGGTTGTACAGCTCTCGAACGGCCAATCGCTGGCAGCACGTCTTCTTGTTGGAGCAGACGGAGCGAACAGCCCTGTACGTACCTTTGCCGGTATCAACAGCCGTGGCTGGGACTACGGTAGACATGGTGTTGTTGCAACTCTGGAGCTTGAAGGCGAGGGCTGGGGTGGTCAGTTCAACAAAATTGCCTATCAACGATTCTTGCCTACTGGACCTGTTGCGATGTTGCCCATGCCTGGCAAATATGCTACATTGGTATGGTCGACTACCCCCGAGAAGGCCGCCCTTCTCAAGAGCCTCAGCCCCAAAAACTTCATTGCCATGGTTAATGCTGCTTTCCGGCTGAGCCCTGTCGATATCGGCTTTATGCACACTCAGCAAGACAGCCAGGCAGAAGAGCTGTCATGGCGCTTACAGCACACAAGCTTTGATGCAGAGGCTCTTCCACAGACTGTCGTTGGTGTGCAGGAGGGCAGCATCGCATCTTTCCCCCTGAAGCTGCGACATGCCGACACATATACCGGCGAACGTGTTGCCCTTGTTGGCGATGCAGCTCATACCATTCATCCATTGGCAGGCCAAGGCTTGAACCAAGGTCAAGGAGATGCTCAGAGTCTGGTCAAGACCATTGAGTTTGCTGTCTCCCACGGCCAGGATCTCGGTGCCCAACTATCTCTCGAGTCCTACAACAGCGAGCGCTATGCAGCCAACCACATCATCCTCAATGTCTGTGATAAGCTTCATAAGCTTTACTCTATCGAGAGTGGCCCCCTAGTGCCGCTACGTTCGGTTGGTCTAAGAGCTGTCAATGCACTGGGGCCCCTGAAGAGCTTTTTCATGGAGCAGGCCTCTGGTACCGGCACCAAAATACTGTAAAGTTACACATGTATACTCTTATCTTGTAACATTAGATCTGTACATAATCACACTGGGCGAATTCGGAGCCAAAAATGGAACTTAAGATGATTCATTGCTAAATTTCAACAAGCATCACCTCTGCATAGCTTCTCGCTCGAGCACACGACGTTTGTGGGAGTATTTACCGTGGTCTCCCTATCAGCTATGATTACAAACAAAAGGAACCCATTCTAATCTTCTTTCTTTTCCACAATGCTTTACCTATCGACCTCACCTGTGAAATATTAGCACGGTATACTGCAAATTTCGCAAGAGAATAACTTACCGAACACCAGATCCATAGTACCAATGACCGCCACAGCATCAGCCAACAAGTGACCCTTGGAAACGTGATCAAACCCACCCAAGTGAGCGAAACCGGGAGCACGAATGTGGCATCGGTAAGGTCGCTCACTGCCGTCGGAAACGACGTAAACACCCATCTCACCCTTGGGGGCCTCGATAGCGGAGTAAGTCTCACCAGGAGGGACAGCGTAACCCTTGGTGTAGAGAAGGAAGTGGTGGATAAGGGCCTCCATGTTCTCCTTCATGGCGGCTCGTGGGGGAGGAGAAACCTTGTAGTCCTCGACACGGACGGGACCAGCGGGCATTTTGTTGAGACACTGGTGAATAATGCGGAGAGATTGGCGGAACTCCTCCATTCGGCAGAGGTATCGGTCGTAGCAGTCACCGTTGGTTCCAACAGGAACATCAAACTCGACCTGGTCATAGGCGTCGTAAGGCTGGTTCTTGCGAACGTCGAAGGGAACTCCAGAACCTCGGAGCATGACACCAGTGAAGGAAAGGTTCAGAGCCTCGGCAGCAGGAACAACACCAACACCCCTCAATCGCTCGATCCAGATACGGTTATCGGTCAACATCTCCTCGGTCTCGTCGATTCGGTCGCCGAACTGGGTAGCCCACTGGTAGATGTCGTCGAGAAGTCCAACGGGGATATCCTGGTGAACACCACCGGGTCGGACGTAGGCGGCGTGGAGACGGGCACCGGAAACACGCTCGTAGAATTCCTACACTTGTCAGTCATCGCTATTGTCCAATTGACCAACGTTCACCTACCATAAGCTTCTCACGCTCCTCGAAACCCCACAGGAAAGGTGTCAAAGCACCAACATCCATAGCGTGTGAAAGAACGGACATCAGATGGTTGAGAATACGAGTGATCTCGCCAAACAGAGTTCGAATCCACTTGGCTCGCTCAGGAATCTCGACATTGAGCAGCTTCTCAACGGCCAGAGAGAAACACTGCTCGTTGGTCATCATGGAAACATAGTCGAGCCGGTCAAAGTAAGGCAGGGCCTGGAGATATGTCTTGTACTCGATCAACTTCTCGGTACCTCGGTGGAGCAGACCGACGTGGGGGTCGGCTCGGACGATTTCTTCACCATTGAGCTCGAGAATCAGACGCAACACACCGTGGGCGGCGGGATGTTGGGGACCGAAGTTGACAGTGTAGTGTCGAACCTTTCGGTCTGAAACTGAGTTCTCGCGCGACTTTCGGGTTCCGGGGGTATGGGGCTTGGACAGGCCGTAGGAGTCCTGGGCGGAGGAGAAATCTTCGTCAACGGGCACAAGTCTGGTACCAACGGTCTCGACAGGAGCGGCGTTCCTTCGCAGGCAAGTCGTCGAAAAAGGGCGAGCGGCGAATGTTGCTGGCCGCATGCACAGGCTCTTGACGCCTCGGCTGGCGAGTCGGAGAGTGGCCATTGTGTAGTGTGAGCAGAGAGGGAGCGGCCGTAAGTGCGACAAGGTATGTAGAGTCTCCCAAGAGGGCCTCTGGCTCGAGGTCAATGGCAAGTTGATGGAGGGGAATTCGCCTTCGTGATAGTGGCCGTCATCTCCCGCGGTCCGGGGATCGTTGAAACCTGGGAGCTTTGCTCTTGGTAGTGGGTCGGACTATTATTGTTGCGCCCAAGAGAGCCAATCAAAGCTCGACCATTACTCGTTGATTTTTATACTATCGAGTGGCATATCGTTACAATTGCATCACGTAAATCTGCCCAGAAGTGCCGATGATAGTGAAATGTCTACGAATTCAAAAATGAAAACAGTTTTTTTTTATATGGCTTCACTAATTGTATTTTTCTGTCAATTGCAATGTCATTTAATGTCTCGTCTTTGCGAATCTTGACTTTCAACAATATTGGATGCATTCATTCCATTCCTAAGTCCAAGTCGTCATCCATCCTCAAATTCGAGACTATAAAATCCTAAATTGCCACGAACTAAGCTCTTCTTCAGCTAATAAATGTAATTGAAATCCATTGTCTTGATTGTATATGCATGTGAAGAAACCATTGGTTCTTTCTGAACAAAATTATAGGCCACGGCTAACTCTCATTCACATTTATATACACGTGTGTATCGTCCATTGCACATAAATCAGAACGGTTCTTTGTATTTCCAGTAACAATAGGAATACAGAGCACTAGTGGAATTGTACACCTCAAGGTCTATTTACATCGTGACTCATAAATGTATTGGATGTCAAGTCTCAGAACCAATAGGTGTCATCTCACTCGGTCACAATCGCCCTCAGATGGGTTGCATAAACCGATACTGCTCTGGTACTTGATAGAAATATTAGATCAACCTTGGTGAGAGGTGCCTACCTACCTATATAGGAGAGCACTAATACTTTCGTCTGGTCTTTTTCTAGTCCTTGTTTCTTGCGAGCCATCCATATCTCTATCTTGATTCGTTCTCATGCTCCAAGTCGCTTCTCAGAAATCCGAACTGAATTTCATCCAGGATCTCACCATTCTTGAAAATAGCACCTCGTCTTGCGCCTTCATGTGTGAATCCCATCTTCTTCAATATAGCCAAGCCCGTAACATTCCCTTCTTTAACCACAGCCTCAATTCTGTTCAACTCGGGCCACGTCTTGAAGCACCACCGTATGAATGCCTTTGCAGCCTCTGGCATATATCCTTTGCCCCAAGCCGGCTCAGCCAGCCAGTAGCCTATCTCCCACGTACGAAAGTACATATCGTTTTTAGGCACTGCGCCTATGGCTCCGATAAAGAGGGGCTCCGTTGATGGGTTCCCGGTCGTGTTGGGTTTGAGAAAGAGGCCGTTGTGATACGGATAAGATGTGCCGTCTGGCTTACAGCCCATGTTGGCAAGGAAGTTTTGAGCATCTGAAAGAGTATACGGTGATGGGAATGTGTTGCGCAAGTTGGCGGCGATGGCTTTATTGTTGGCTGCACTCGCCAGGACAGGTGCATCTGACATATGATATCGTCGTATGATGATACGTTCGGTTTCCACAAGTATAGTGCCCGGCTCTTCGCTGGGTGGTGATGGCGAGGTTAACTTGGTGGGTTCAGCCATAATGAGTGTTGTTTCCTGTTGACGATCTGTAGAGTGTGTAGTAGACGTGAGAAATATATGCTCGCGGAGTCCAGCGTAGGATTTGAAAGTTACTTGGGTGATTTGGTGACTCACGACTGGCAAGGTGAGTCTTCATACGAGTACCTACACAATGCGTGACAAAAGTTCCTCGACGCAACTGGTATGGTTTGATAAGCGGTTTCACAGCTTACTACTTTGCTTATTGGGGGGCCGATTCCATGAGAACTGAGTACTAATTCACTGAGGCGGAAAAAGCTGGGAGGCAGACATGAGAATACAGCAATCTAATGCAACGCACGTCCTGGCTTATTAAGTTGAGTTGTATTTATTATGTTAACCATTATTGTATACTAGCTTAAAATGCAGCCGAAACTGGAACAAGGTGTAGTTATCATCCATGATACTACCAGTAGCCAGTTGGTCGCCGCCAACCTGGGTACCCAACCGCAGTCATGATCGACCAAGCTCAACTAGAGCTATAGCCTGGTCACTCGCGGATAACCAAATCATCATCCGCCGTCCAGTTTGTAAGGAAGTCAAGTGGCGCAAAGCATAGTATACTCGCGGTACCACTGAAGTCTGTATTAGCTTCTTGGTTTCGTCTTCCCTGCGTTAATCCCCGCCATGCTGACCTCTACCAGTGCCCTCGATAATGCCGATTTCTATATTTCTTCTTCTCCCTCACTGCCTGACTGCAGGAGCATTAAGGTATACATTTCGACCGTAGTGGTCATTGTTTTTTGCAAACGCCTCGGCCACACTGCATAGTGTAGGCCATTATGAACAAAGGGGAAGTAAGGGTAAAGACAATGCCTCGCCATCCTATCCCAACCCATTGGGAAACAAAAAAACGCCTTGAACGCAAAAAGCCGAAAATGAACTTTTAATGAACCCCTCGCCATGCCTAAGATGCAACAAATGACAGCCCGCTTTATTGGCAAACAGTGCTTTTTTTTAAAGAAAGGGAAACGTATGATCACAAGACCATGCTGGGTGAATGACAAAAGAAAAATGGCTGTAGCCGTGAATTGATGAGGATAGATCGAAAGGCACATCCGGAGTACCAGAAGTTGATTAGCTTCTCCGAGCGATATTGACACCTGGATTGACGAATGCTCTATGTGCGATGTCGCAGAACCGGCGAACCACGTTTGTTGTACCTCCTGACACTTGTGACTCGTCGTAGATAAACTTGGATGCAACTGCAAGCTTATTCTTGGGGTCAGTCTCGTCAACGTGCTGGGAAGCGTTGTTGCTATACGTAGAATCGAAGTGGGGTGAAAGTTCCCGAACAACAGCAATAGAGTAGAGGACATCGCGGTTCTCGCGACCATCGAGCAGGTAGCGCATTCTCGCAAGCATCTCCTCCCTCATCTTGACTGCAGGCTGGCCAGTAGGATCGTCACGCTTTCGTACAAACTCAGCCAGGCTGTACCAGAAATCGAATTGTCGTGCGCGAGGATTGCCGGGATCATGCTGAGGTGAACAAAGAGGGTTATGGTCCAGATATTCTCCACAAAGCAGTGCGTCAACAACTCGAACGCGGTTTTTGGCCTCCTTGGCATCGTTTTCAGCTGGCAGACCCGCATGAGCGACAACAGGAGTGTTGGTGGGGATTTCGTAGACTGATTGTGCAAGCTCCCATACTAGGCGCGTCTCAAGAATGCCCGAATAAGCCATTTGCGAATGATCGTTGACCCGGACAGCCTCCAGGGTTTTGAGAAAGTGTCCTAGTAGGTCCACCAAGCGAGGGTTTTGAGGAAGTGACATCTTTCCATTCTCCGTAAAAAAGTACCACGTCGATTCGAAGAAAGAACCAAGCCCAGGTGCGTACATCTCGTGGTAGACCTTGTTGATTTCCTTGAGCATTTCCTCAGTATGATGACCAGCTTGGGGCGGCGGAACATGGCCCAAGAGTTTGATAATCTCATCGATACTCATTTTGTTGGCTGTCAAAAACACGCGTAAGCAGATGTTCTCAATAGCAGCGCAGCAAACGACGAACAAGGGTAAAATCAATAATAAGGGGCGCCACCTCTTAAGTTTTGGTTGTCAGCAAGAGGCCTTTGCTCAACCGCTCTGGAGCTTTCGGGATTGTGAAGGGCTGGGTCGATTGCGGCGGCCGAGTACTCGTATGTTGGCTCAGACTTGACGGGAGGAGAGGCTACGTTGGAAAAGCTGGAATCGTAGCTAAGCGAGTTGAGAGATGGGTTGGGGCTTGCAGTTGTTGCGTGAGCTGTAGCGTACGAGCTGGGAAGCATCGACGGCTGGCTTCCGTATGAGTTTGTAGGTCGAGCGGTGAGGACAGGGTTGGGCGCTATAGAAGAAGGAACACTCGAAGGCACGGAGCTTGGGATTGTAGGAGGAGTCCTCTGGCTAGGCGCCGGTTGGATGTTAGAAGGCTGACCGCCCGCTTGCTGCCGAAAGATAGGGTCGTAACCCAAACACTCGCGCTTTGACTTCTTGCAGTTATTGCAAGTCGGGTGTGTCTCGTCGCACTAAAAGAAGATGTTAGAGCTATGTTGGGCGGGGTACTTTGTATCTCCACTAGAAGAAATAGGCCAAGAATGGGAAGGGGGGTTGTGTAGTGCAGTGCAGATGTGAGGTGCACCGTAGGCGCGACCAATAGTAAGCTTAATTGAGCTCTCAGAACTCCGAGAAACTTCAAGCTTTAAGCCTGGTTCATTTGCTGAGGCGACAGGCAAATTTGTACGCATGTGGTTGCAGATACAGAGAGGCATTACGAGGGAAATCAGGAGCTGCGCAGCACTACGTGAACCTGAGTCTTGCTCGCTTCGCTTGTAGCTTCTGCCAAACGAGAAATCTGCAGAAAGCCGCAAACATGATACACCATGTCGATCTTGGCGAACTGCTTCCAGCTCTCTAGCTTTGGCGCGTACTTGCAGTCCCTTTCTCCCCACGCTTGTCCTCTCACAGCATCGTTTTCCATTGTGTACGTTGAAACCACAAGCCGCACGAGGGACGAAGAGTACGGAATCTCGGCTTACCTTGATTCGGCGTTTTCTGCAAGTCAGACAACCTGTCTTTGTCCGACGTTTGATCTCCTACACTCTCAGTCAGCCCTGGTTCCTTTGTCATGCCTGCCATTGGCTAGGACTGTGTTCGAAGATGTTCTTGTAAACATTTTTACACACCTTCTTTGGTCCCCTGTGGCCCATAAGCCGCGGATCATGTGGGATAGCGTAACGAGCCATAGGATCAGAAAGCCCGTAGCCTGGAGCCATGGGCATACCCTGATGCTGATAATATGGTACACCGCCTGGCACTTGGGCCATGGGCATGCTCATCGGCATGCCCTGTGGACTCGACACAGAAGGTCCATGTGGGTTCTCGATTGTCCTCATACTAGGCAGGGACATGTTGCTACCGATAGGCATGGGATTGGGTCGGTACGCCTCGGCTGGTTGACTCGTCACCGCAGGATAAGAGCCATATTGAGCAGTTGTTACACCGACCGATGGCGCATAATGAGTCGAAGACCCCTGGTAGCTAACATGCTGCCCATGAGGCATTCCCGGATGTTGGTTAGACATTTCCGAATTAGACGCAGGTGTTGTCGAGGCAGCCTCGGGAGCCCTGCTGTCGCCGTTCTGTTGAGCGACCGCGGGCAGAGCAGTAGAGGCAGCAGGAGCTGAAGCTGGCTTAGAAGTCGGCGCAGAAGCAGAGACGGCGGGGAGTTCGGGCTCTGCGGGAACGGGTGCGGAGGTGGGAACAGTAGCGGTCGTCGAGGCGGTCGGGCGGTCCGCAGCTGTGAACGGCACCGAGGCAATCGTGGTGATGGGTGGGAGAGTCGTGTCGGAAGGAGCTGAAGCTGTGTTGACGGATCTGGTGCTCGCGGCGTGAGTTATGGGAGCGGTGACAGATGCGACAATAGGAGCTAAAGAAGGAGAGTTCGATGTCTGAATAGAAGAAGCTGGAGGATTATTGGGAGAGTCGCCGTGACTCTGCCCATGGTGGTCTTGAGCCATGTTGTTTTTTAATTAGAAATTTTTATGGAGCCGCAAAGCGAAGTCAGGAAGACTGAGAGCCAGGGGGACGCGACCCTGGGTCGGTCACGGAGGAAGACGAGGTGCTGGCGCTGGGCAAGGAAGATCAAATCCAAAGCAACCGGGGCGTAGCAGGGGGAGAGAAAAAGGCGTGCAAGAGGGGCAGACTCCGGGACCAGGGGCCGCGACACGATGCGACGACGATGGAACTGTCACTGAGAGTAAGGCAAAGTCGCGATGGTGGACTGGGCCAAGACCGGCGAGCGACAGGTGACGCGCTGGCGCTGGAGCTGGAGCTCTGAGCTGGAGCTCTGAGCTGGAGGAGCAGCAGGTATCGGAAAGTGAGTCGATGAAGCCCAGTCCAGGGGTCCAAGAGGCGGGATCGGTAGCGAGGCAGACTAGTAGAGGCAGAGCTCCAAGATCGGGGGCGAATAGCAAATAGAGTTGAGTCGTAATAACTGCACGGTGCTGTAGGATACGATCAATACACCCATCCCATCACAGCACAACGCAGAACGGGACAGACAGAACAGCACAGCACAGCACAGCACAATAAACTGGATCGCCCCCTGTCTGGTTGCCGCGTTGTAGTAGTGGTGGTGGGAGTGGTGACCGTGGTGGTGGTGTTGGTGTTGGCCGTCCAGGTCCCAGTAAATTGAAAGTTCTAGTGGAGACGGGCCGGCGGGGGCTTTGTAGGCCGCTTGTTGCCCATTCAAGTCTCCGCCGGTACGGGATGATCGATACTCGACAAACAAGCGCGACGCGAGCTTTGCCCAGTACAGACAGTAACAGAAACTTGTTGCAGGACTCTTGCAACAGGCGGACGGGTCGGTAGACGAAATGGAGGCGAGGCAGTGTGTAGGTAAGTACCTACTAAGGTACGTACTAGACTAAGCTCTAGAACAGTTGCCAGAAGGGTGCCTACCTCTAGGTAGCCTCTCTCTCTCTCTTCGCAGAGGCCACTAGCAAGCATGTGTTGGACTGGGATACCTTCTATATGAAGAACGTCCCTCGCTTAATTGGAAAGTGCTGTCCGTTTTGATGAGACTTGAGATGTGAACAATTAAAGTCTGCTCTATTTTTGAAGGTTATAAGATTGTGTTGCCAGAATAGAATCATGGCTGCCTCTCAAGCCTCAAGGCCTAACTTAGTTCCAACTCCTCCAAATTCTTTCTAATCGGGTCCGGTCCGAGTGGTGTTCAGATGAATCAACCATCCACATGGAACTAGCCGCACGGAAGAACAGTAGCTCCCCGCCAACTAGTAGAGCCTCGTCTCGGGCCTACAAGTATGTGCATTAGCGGCACATCAGATAGACAGCACCCATTGAAGCAGCATAACCGAAGAGCCTTCAAAAGGTTTGTTTGAACAACATCCCACCTCATCTCATCTCGCTCCATGCATGCACGTATGCATGGCGCATGGGCAATGGCAGTTGGGGGATCTTGTTTAGATCTTACATACATATGATCATCAGCCGTCAAAGCGGCTGCAACATATTGACGAGAATCTTTTTGCTTTTTTTTTCCCTCTCTCCTTGACTCGCTTCGTTGGGTCCACCCAGTAATTGGCAATTCTGGAAGCCCTCTGGAAGCCAGAGAATCTCCTCTCTCCCTTCTTCTGTGGATTACAGGTCCCTGCTAACGAGGCTTCACAATCAATACATGAGCAGGGGATCAATATAATAGCATGGATAGTTAAGGCGGAGCATAATATCGTAATGCCTACAGAGCAGAAGCCCAAGCTGGCGGTGTCCAGTTTGTCTCATTATGCAAGAACAACAGATATATTGCGTGGAGTGTTCCAATGATTCGTGTCTGCAACACCGCCATTTGCTTTTTTGTTCTGTCCAACATACGTAAGACAAGACGATCGTCAATGGCGACTTGAATGCCTCATCTACATAAGCTCTTTGCATGGCTTGGCTGAGCTACGTCCAAGTACAGTAAAAGTGACTGCTACAGTTCAGTTGACAATATCTGGTCTGGGCAACCCTGGCTAAAGCTTGAGACAAGGCGGCTAACTGTGCTTGATTGTGTGCCACTCAAGGGCTCTCGGGTGCAAGGTTCTAGTCCCGTAGTCTCTAATATCATAGTCGACTCCAGATAATCAAGACACCCCTATTCTCTCACCTCGAGTGAGTTTTGGTCCCCTCGACAGCTAGTTAGTTCGCTAATAGTGCTCCTTACCAGCCTATCAACCTTGGGACCCAGAGATGAACTTCGGACTCAGATTAACGCTTTGGCTAGACCTGAATAGTCAGTACTCACTGTAGGTCATCCAGGGCCCAAGTTAGTGGTTATCCATTTGTTCTCTCTTTTCTCGCTGCCTGTTGGCGCCTATCATCTAGCCTGTGCACGCATGGAGCCAACGACTTTGCTTCAAGCTAGCGAAGATCTCTCTGTACAGGCCGTTGGTAACTCAGATCAGGAGGTATGGAAGTGGTGAGAAGAGATACGTATCCGTATCCTGGGTTCCTTTTGGAAGCGCTCGTCTGAGTTTCCATTCAACTTCCCCAAAACTGGACTGTCACATACATGCCCCCGCAAGCCACTGACCCCACAGCATCCCCCCCCCCTAGGACTCCTGTTGGCTTCCAATGCTTCTATGGAAGGCGCTAATGCCAGGTACCAGCCAGACGGTGCTCACTCGCTCGAACCCTTCCACCAAAGGAAAGAACCCAACCCAAAGCCAACTACCGCACCTGCGCATATACTTGCACACGGGCTGAGTCAGAAATACAGGCATGCATACAGCACTAGGTACATATGGCAAGTGCTACAGATAGCAGATATTATTCCATTCATACAATTAATTGTTCAAACATCAACAATTATCTGCCAAACTTCAATCTATCCGGAAATTCCACCGTTCCAGGCTACTCCTTACAGAGTAAAATTATGCGAGCATCATTGATTGACCATCGTCATCTACTCCTCTATTTCTTGGGCTGGTCTTCCCCCAAAAGCAGGTATCCGCTACGGTTTACTGCAAATCTTTCCGTCGCCCACTGATTCCCAATCTTAACAAATATATCCAATATCATCTCCCCCTCTTTCCAATTTCAGCAAATATGGTACCCCTGTCATCTGTATTACTTCAGTCTGTTCCATTTCTAAGGAGTCAATGCCTAACTAGGAAATGCAAAGCCCGAAGCAGATAACAGCTAAACATCAACCATAGCACAGCAAGACAAATACATGTCTTGAGCCGCCAGTTTGCTTCGGCAATGTTTTAGCTTTCTGACCGTATCCGAACACGTTCAGGTGCATAGATACATAAACCTACCTACCTATACAGCCTACCCGTCACTACTGGAAACGAACTAACCGGCAAGATCCCGGTGCAAGCGAGACGAGCCTCTCCACTGCTCCAAGTCCTGCTCTGGTTCGCTGGCACCAGCCCGCTCATACGGGTCCTCGGATGGTTCCCACTCTACCTACCGCCTTTTCAGACTTGGTTTGCTGTCTTGTACCATACGGTACCTTCCACTACAAGTGGGTAACGGCAATAGCAGCCACCTCCCGTTTGTCAAAGCCAACATCCTGGCTGACAGAAGCGACGGGAAGCAAGCGAGCGAACGCCGTCTACTAGGGGAGGCCAGGAGGCAAGATTTTGAGCCAACCGGCTTTCTCTGTGCATCTCACTATCTCGCCTTGCTGAGTCTCTCTCGCCTACCATTAGTTCCCGGATCTCTGGGACACCCACCGACCTTTGGTCTTCCATTGCTACTTCGCTGGCTCATCCCCTTCCTGGTTCCTTTCCTCCGTGCGTGCAGACAATCTGCAGTACAGTACAGAGTACAGAGTATCCACGTTGCGCTTCTCCTCCCCACCAGCTGTCAATAGCGGTCGGCTTTTAGGTCACTAATACTCGACCACGTTCCAATAAGGCGTCTCCTTGTGCCTTACTCGGGAGGTGGAAACAAATACTTGACAATTGAGGCTAAAAGGGGGACGATACATAATGGTACATGGTATGATACATACAAAAAACCCGAGCACATGATCATCCACCAAACACCTCGCGCCAACGCTGAGTTTCCGACACTGTTTCGAACTTATGCAGCACGACTGGACCCTAGTGTTGATCATCAGGAGCCTGTCTGCCGTTTCTGGTTGACAGGAACATCTCGTCTACTCGTTATCTGCAGCCGTTGAGCAATGGCTTTACCTCAGGCCAGTTTATCCCCGACGCTTTTCCTGTAGCGCCGTCCGCCCCCAGTAACAGCCAAGGACTCGTGTGACACCGCTCAATCTCCATCTCATATGTCCATGCCAAGCAGCGCCGTCCACTTTGCTCACATCGCTTTTGACAAGCGTTGGCACTTCTGACGTCGCCCCACGAGCGGGTGTGCTCGTCCGGCTTACCCACATGGTCCGCCATCAACTCGGTCGGCCGGCTCTCAAGCGCCGATATGGCTGACCCCCCGAACAACTGCCAGACATCGTGCCATAGCACGGGCTGGTCTACCTCCGCAAGGGTCTCTCCGACGCGGCGCATTTCACCAGGCTTCCGCAATCCGTGGAAAGAAACCAGGGGTGAGCAAAAGCGATCGCCCCAGATACGTGTGATGGACGGTGGTTCACCGTTGAAGTGATGATTATACGCCTCCTCGATGTAGATCCCCAGCTTCTGTAGTGTCGTTGCCACCAGGCGGTCTCCCCACGTCTCGGTCATGGATTCGGCGTATGCTTCCTGCACGATGCCTGGATGTTGAAACAACTGTCGCATCGCTTCTCCGGATATCAGAATGCCAGATCCTCCGTGTCCAAAGCGCGCCTTGTAATCGCCCACCGCATTGCCAATATACTGGGGTTTTCGGTAGTCAATGTGGCCCATGAGGAGCTCCAGGGACGGCTGAATCAAGAAGGTATCATCATCCAAGATTATGTACCACTTCTTGTTGGGCAATTCGTTATATATCATCTCCATACCCATGATGAACTATCTCTATCAGCAAACCGGAAAGGCTAGTCGTCCGAAGATAAATACCTTGAGGGCATCAAGCTCCCATCCATAAGTTTGGCCAATTTTCAGGGCCTCTTCCTCATCTCCGGCCTGGAGCCTGGCTTGGAGACTCCTGTACTTGACGAGCCGGGGGTAATCGTCAATTTTACCCCTGATCTTGGTCTCCATGACTCTTTTGATAGCATCATGCACCGTTGCTCCGATCAGACTCGCATCTGTCTGGTTCACGGTTGTCCAATCTCCCACGACGAGAAAACTCTCGCCTTCCTTTCCTAAGTAGCCTCCTGTTGCCTTGAAGGCAGCAAGCTGTTCGGCTACCCTGTGGCGCGTTCCATAACCGGTTTTGATGAGATATCCCACGTCGTTTCTAAGATCCACAGTGAATCGTGGTGCTTTGTATAGCCAGGCATCTTTGTTTGATGCTGCGCCGCGGAGGAAATTAAAGAGACGTGAAACATTGAAGACCAGCGCCAGGCGGATCGCTGAATCGTGAGGGAGGATAGTGTAAAATATGAAGACAGATATGAGAAGAATGATGACGATGGGTCGTAGGCGACGTCTTGTACGTCGAGTGATGAAAACCATTATGAAAGAGTGGTTACTATATGAGCAATGAGAAAGGGCGTTCTCGGTTGTGAAATTTATCTGTATTTTCACGGTACGATCTCGCCAAGGATTTCTTGGAGCTTTTTCAAGTCGTCAATTTCCAACCGCAACATCCTCGGATGAAGATTATCATGAGATGAAATGCGCCATGTGCTCGAGGTATAGGCCAAGCTTAGTAGCTACCCCTTCGAGGACCAAGCGAAAGATCTGGGATGGTTTGCTCCCTTGTCGCGAGATCTGCAAGCTCACGCTCTCGCTCTATGTCAAGTTGAAGAACAAATTAGAAAGCTGAAATAATAAAAGTCCAAAGATGAAGAAATACGATCGAATATCAGTGCAATAGCTCCTATCAACGAGGCTGGGGTGGTCGTCATCTCAAAGCTGTGAGCTCTTAGCTGTTTCCATATCCTGCTGAGTCATTCTGTGGGGCGTAATTAGCTGCAAAACGGAATGCAATCTTGTACCAACTATTCGCTGTGCCGTATAGACAGATTATGAATATCTACCTAGAGGTCTTGTCTGGTTTGACAGTAAATATTTTCTAGTCTCTGAAAGGCGAAGCAATACAAGTACGTAATGCTACCTATAGATCCTCGTTAGAGCTTAAGTTCTACCGACAAAATTTTAAATTATAGATCGCATAGGTTCACATCTATTAGCCATAGGGTAACAACCCAAGACAACATTGCTTTCATCGTTACATTGAACAGAATATGTGATTTTTTGTTCGCTTCTCCTCGCGTAATGCTATATCGTATGCCAATCGCTGCTTTCCATATTCACATAATTCTCCTCCCCTCATAAGCTCCGGATATTCTTCAACAACTATAAGAAAAAGACGATGGAATCTAACAGTGTTGGAACCTACACATGTGTTTCCCTCAAAACGCCAACCCTATGCAAATGGACGGGCGAGAATAGAACAAAAACCTCTCCACCAGGAACATATATTAATCATGACGAAACTCTTACAGCTCTTTTTGTCGCACTCCTAAGCGTCCTCCTTATCGAGCTCATAAAATAGTAGATAGACTTCTCTCTGCATGCCTAGTACTTCGCTCGTCTTGGCCTCTTTGACCTTTTCATCGTTGACGCGCCACCATTTGTCTGACGTTGCCTTGCGCTTTTTCGACCGCTTCGACACGTTCGATGGAACAAGCTTGGGCGTCGACGAGCTGCTGTTGGTTTGCTTGGGAGATGTGAGCTTAGAGATGGCAGATTTAGTAGAAGCTGCCACGGAGCGGAGGCTGCTGGTTTCAGGATCCTTTTGCTTGCCGATTGCTGGTAAGCTCGCCGAACCACGTAGATCTGCCGGAACACTCCTAGGCGGGGGAGGCAATGAATCCAGAGAAGGCGTTGAAGAATTACCAGACGAGCCTGACAAGAGGTCGGGGGTAGAAATGGCCGGGCTGTGTGTCGGTCCGCCACTGAGCACCGGTGTTCCCATAGGTGTCGGTGTCTTGCTGAATGCTTCTGAAGGCTGAAAGGTATTCGAGTTGGAGAAGGGCGCGACAACATTTTGTCGTCGGAACGCTTCGTAATGGCCACTGTTGTGTCCACCGCGGTGGGTTACTAGACCGAGCAACTTGTATTTCTTTTGGTCCATCAAGCCGCCAAGAGGCAATTGCTCAGGGAAGACTACCTTGGCAGAGTTCTTTTGTGTCATTTGTCCCACGTCGTAGATAGAGCGAGACAGGTGAATAGCCAGAATCTTTGGAAATATGGACATGCGAGTCGTCTTTGCAATCTTGCGCTTAGGCGCATAACGATTGTCTCCAAGCTCGAGATCTTCCGGCGGGTTCTCAGGATCTGTGTCTATCGTATGCTGGAGCTTGTCGATGCTCTCCTGAGCTTGCGCCTTGAAACTCTCCGAGGTCGACTTGGTCATTTCAGCTTCTAGGCCTGCCTTTGTTTGTAGCAGTCGACACATTTCGCACTTGAAGTCCTCGATATGCTCAGTTTTAAAGATGCCGTCGAAGCATGCATTCAGCGTCGTGCCCGATACTTGAGGGACAGCTAGCGTGATAGTGCAAAATGTTTCCTCTCGGGGCTTGGTCTTATAGCGGCATGTCAGGCACTCGAGATGCGATTCGTATTTTCCCTCCATTGGGAAGCCTTCCTCGTTTTCCAAGGGTAGTTGGCCGTTGATCTGCGGTATCTCAGTATCCTCGGATGGTTCGATGGCAGAGTTGCTGTCGCCATTTGTATGAGGCTGTTGCTCTTGTGAAGATTCATCGCTGTCCTTGCCATTGACTTGATCTTCAGTTGTGCTTTCGATATCGGCAGCGCTATTGGTAGGGAACAAACCACGCCTTCTAACATGGAGCCTAGCTCGTTGGCCGCAATGGTACTCGTCCTTGAGTCGCTCAGCGACGATTTGAAGAAACTCTTGCGCGTCCTGCTGTTGGCGGCTGATCCGCTGCTTAAAGGCCGCCTCCAAAACCTTGACAAATGGGAATGGCGATATGGACTTCTTGTAGATGGGGCGCTCATTAAGCGCATCCAGCATTTCTTTCAGTCCTTGTGTGACAAGTCCCTCTTGTAGACCCTGAAGCTTCCATTGCGCGATCTCTCTGCCTTCTGGTTGGACGAGACTAGCATATACGGCAGGGTCTTCGATATGGCGACGATGTGTCTCGCGAATGAGATACACCCGCAGTTCTACCAGGCCAGCAAGAGCTTGCAGAACCGAATTGATGAAGCAGTCATTGGCCTGGTTTCTTAAGCCGACAATGGTCTTTTTCTTGGAACTAGTAGCATCGTGGTCGATGGAAAAATTTGGCGCAAACACATAGATGAGTGCGGCGGCAGCAAGAGAGGCGCCGGCGGCGTATGAAACAACTGAGGTATTCTTGTCGTGCATCTTTCAGCGGCGGTCTAGTGGCCGGTTCGGAGGACTCGGGATCGATCGATAATATGGAGAGAGAGCTGCGAGGGAAAGGCTCGTGTCGGACAGGTCAAACGGTCACTACAGGACGGTGGGTTCGGAGCATGTCTTGCTTGGTATCGAGATCGATATGCGATCGAGGCTTTTTCTTTCGCTTGCTGTTAAAAGTTTAACTCTCGATTGTATGGTTCAAGTTCGTGGAGCAGTTCGACATGGCAGGATGGGCTAGGAGTTCAAAAGGGCGCACGAGGAACGAGTATGTAACAGAAATCGAGAAATGGTTAAGTCTAGTCTGCAATAGTAGACTGCTGGTCCGTCCCCCGGTGAGGTAGATTATGGAGAACCGGGCATCCACATCCACCCAGCGTATTTTTTTGGCCAAACCAAAACGTAGCAGCCGGGGGAAAACGAAAAAAACGGGGATTCGACCATGAGATGACGGGTTTTCTGGAAGAAGGCGAAACCGGAGCATCCCCACTTCTTGCGAAATTCCACCCCATTTTGGCAGGTGAACAAAGGAAAGAGCTCCGTTTATTGGCGTCTTTTTCACGTCAGCCCGCCTGCCGCATGCCGCTTCCCCCGCTGAGCAGGGGGGTCTCGGAAGGAGCTTCGGGGGCATTGGCTTTTGGACCCCCAACTCTTGGGGCGGCTGACCACCGAATGAGATCAAAACTACCCGGGAGCTGCACATTGGATGATTCTTTGAGAGCTGTTTCCGATGCATCCGCTCAATATTATGGGTGTGTTTGTTGGGCTGGCTGGGCTTTGATATTGTGTCGAGTGATTTAGCAAGTGACCAAGCTTATACAGCATCTGACCAGAGATAAGTCCGGGTAAATCCATCGGACCCCATCATAAGGCTTCCTAAAAGATTGTGAGGTAGCCAGTAGTAAGATTGAATTTGGTTGAGATGTCATCCCAGTAGCTACATTCAGTATTGATGTCTGCAGGCTCATTCATAACCTTTTCCTCCCAATCACATAAACTCCCATCTAGAGTACCGCGCATACACACGTTATCACAAGCTCCCGAGGCGTTTAGCAGGTAGGACCAGCGGTTTTGCATTATGGATCATGGTTAGATAAGCTTAAACCATGAAAGAACTGACGTCAGCGATAACTTCACTTACACGCCGAACATGGTTGTCACTGGAAAACCACGAACAAGTCTCATGTAGTATGAACAAGCCTGGCAGAACAGGCCAATTCTCAGCAATCATTGTATTTTGAACACTTCAAAAAAAGATGAACAATACAAGAATCGGAGAACAAGCCCCGAACACCACCATGTTAACCACTAACAGCACAAGCCGCAAGGTATGGGACAGCTGTTGTCGGTATATAAACCATTGAAAATACTATACTGGAAAAACCAGAACGTATACCATACAAGCAAAAACTCACAGACTTTTCTAAGCGATACAAGTCTTGCAACAACTAACTATTTTCTCAGACAAACCACCGACATCATCATCATCATGAATTCTTCAGCCACTATCCAGGAGCCTAATCGGCTGTTTGCTCTTCCACCCGAGATCCTTTTCAATATTATGAACGAGACCACACAGAAGGAAGAATGCTGGATCAACCTACTCACCAAAGGTAAGTCTCCCTGCGGCGTAAGAAAGGGCGCTTACAGTGTATTGGTCTACACAAAAGGCGGAGTTGCCCAAGGTCCTAGGAGCTCTCCCTTTCATCACAAGTGCGTATTCAAGCGCCCTGTCGCTGATGGCAAGATTGACGTCGAAGGCATCGCTAGCAAGAATTTGGAGCTGAGTCTCCGAGCAAATCGCCTCAGGAGTCAGCTCAATGTCTACGAGCGTTCTCTCGACCCTGATCTTGTAGACAACGTGAGATCCATCTGTCTTCGCCTTGAAGATGAGGATATCACACCTGCAGAGTTACGCCTTATGTGCGAACGTTTCCCCGTACTGTCTAGAGCCATCACGGAAGTGCTTCCATTTACCGATGCTGTCTATGGAGGCCTAGACACAGTACGCCCATTCGAACCGAATTCTGGTGCTCGCGAGAAGCGACTGCTGCCGTCTGATGACATGCTTGAGTGCCAGCGCCTCAAACATGTCATGATTCGTTCTTCTCCATGGGAAGGTCGCGCAGGCGATTTGATCGACCGGGTTCTTTTTGACGCGAATTCTTTATCAGGCGCAAATCAGACTCTCATGATGCAGACCTACTTGCGCATGATCCTATCTGAGCGAAAGATTGAAGATGACATTGCTCTTCTCAATGTAGATTGGTCTCTTTTGAGCGGTCTCGAAAGCCTCTGCTTTGACCTGAACACAACCAGCTGGCGCAAATCGCTTACGCAACTCAAGTCCATGCTCCTCAGCATGGGCAGACACCTGAAGCTCAAGACACTGGTTGTTCTCGATTTTTGTGACGGTACTTTGACGCAACCCAATGTCATCGCTTTGCTAATGAGTTGTCTACAGCCAGGCGGCGAGCTTCATCTCATTAGTTAGATCTTCTCGGCTAGTCCCTGAAGCTTCATCTATGAGAAGCCAGTCGATGGTATCTTTGCTGGCGAAGATAAGTCAACCACAAGCCCCTATGGTTTTCCCAGTGTCATTTGAAATTGATCTGAGATTTGATCGGATGCTCGATATCCGACAACCAAGTAAGTAGTACTGCTAGAGTAGTCTCCTGAATACACACACGCACAGTATCAAAGTATTAAGTCCCTCAACATGTTATTGGTAATGTAGTTCTAAAAACGTAAACTGAAATGTATCATAAACTGAATTCTTGACCCAACGTTGCTCCTCTTGATTTATAATCCCTCAATTTGCCGTTTCCTAACCGTTATTGAACATGCATAACACTCCTCAGATCTATCACCCAGTCTTGTAGACACCGCCAATGCGCCAAACATAGGAAAGCCCACCATTTTCCAAAGGGAAGCTGATTATTGGGCACAGACAAATAAAAATCTATCGGAATAGACACAAGAAAGTTAACCACCCAGCCACCTTCTGCTCCCGCTCTCATAGTTGTAGTCAACACTCCACAAAGAATCCCACACAACCGATCTTCTCGTCGGGCTCTCGGCTGAATCTTTTCTCTGCACGACGCTTCGGGGCTGCTAATAGAATATCAGCAACCCGTAATCATGGCCCAAAAAGGGCGTCGACGTTTCGTACCTCGTCCGCTTTGGCACCGCCACCTTGGGTCGATGACTCGTCCGAAGGCTGTCTGATTGGGCCATCCACCCGCTGGTTCTTCTGTCCCAGGCTTGCGTTGGTAGATGTAAGATGCCCTCCTTGCGTTGGACTTGTGCCCGAGGGCGTGTCGGCGTTGTGCGCTCGGAGTGAATTCGTTTCGCTGGCCAAAGCACTATTCTTCAACAACGTTGTGCCGCCGAGTTGGAAAGGCAGGGCTTTCTTGGAGTTGGTACTGCTGCGCCTACTCTCAAGACTCTTGGATAGTGTCTTGTTAATACCTTCAATGCTTGTAACGCTTTCCCGGCTCTTACCCTTTCCACCCACACCATGGGCGTGGATGTTGGCTGTTGCCTCCACGGTATTAGCCGCGACAGTTGACTTGCCCATTCCAGGGGTTGAGGGCGCGCCAGGCTTGTCCTCCAAAGCATCGATCAGATACCAATGCAAACCATCCGACAGCTGGAATGGATTGTCGTTCTCCTCGTCGTTGATCGACTCCGTCTCGCTGCTCGGTTGAAGGCTCTTGGAAAGGTCGACGACTCGTTCTTGAATCCGCGAGATACGGGCAACAAGCCATTCGCGATGTCGTAGACGATGGGCATCTTGCTCTCGGAGGAAATAATGAGGGAAACCGACGTTGAAAGCAGCCCATGCACCGGCTTGCTGGTTGCGAGTCGGAAGGAACAAGGCCAAGTCTCCCTCCCTGAAGTGCTTGAAAGCAATCTTCTCGTGCGAGTCTTTCTGCAAGATATGTGCTCTCTCCCTGTAAGATCGAGCTTCCTTCTGCCATTTGCGAGCCATGTGTTCCACTTCCTTAATTCTGCGGTAAACAGTTTCGGAAAAGAGCTCCATGTCGAATTTGCCTAGGTTGTTCATGAACTCTTCGTATTTGTCATCTTCGGCCTGCATGTCGGAGTTGTTAAGCCAATAGAGTAGTTCCAAATCGACACTGTCGCCCAAGACACGACTAAGGGTTCCGGATTTGCGAATGGACGCGCTGGGATCGGTAGAATCGGCGAGGTTCTGGGCATTTCTCTCGGCGCGTGGTATTTTGTTGACAGTCATCTCTCCATCTTTTCTGGTAACAGCGTATCCCACACGTTCTAGCAATCGACACATGCGGTCGTTCTGAGAGTAGAGGCGCTGCGTTAGGTCCTTTGTCTTCTCGTCCCGATGTTCATAATGGCTGTTCATGTGCGATATCTTGCCCTGGAGAGATTCAACCTTCTCCTGGAACATCCGAAGCTCTTCTTCCAGGCTGCCAACGTGAGATTGCTTGGAGGCCACCTCTTCGGTCAAGGTCATGACCTTCTTCTCCTCATCCTCGAGTCGAGTCTGCAAAGCTTCAGGGCCAGTCTCACCATCGCTGAGCTTAGCACGCAATTCCGTAAGTTGCTCCCTGCCATCGGCGAGTTCTTGTTCGAGAGCTGATACCTTTGCTTGTTCCTCAGCAAGATTTTCGCGCAGATGAATCACGGTCATTTCGTCCTCGGAAAGCTTGGTATCTTTCTGGGAGATCTGCTCTCGAAGTTCTGAGATGGTCGAAGAAAAGTGCTCAACCTGAGTCTTTAGTAACTCGATGTCTGCTTCGGAATTCCGAGACTTTTCAACCAATGTTCCGGCTTGCGTGAGCAGTAAATCAGAAAGGTCTACAACGTTGTCTGGGATGGTAGCATCGGGCGAAAGCTCACTGAAGAGCCTTGTCAAAGCTTGCCAATGGTCATCCAAAGCCTCCTCGGCAACACTTAGCTTTCTCGAGACGTTTTGTGCCTCTTCCTGTGCGGACTGCATTTGCTGCTCGAGGGCCTCCTGTTGCTCTCTTTGGATTCTGGTTTCTTTGCGTAGAAAGTCAACCTGCCCTTGCGCCTTGAGCGCGTCGTCTTGTCGCTGCTTGTTGACTTGTTCCAGCTCGGTTTCCAATTCTTCCACCCGTACGACCAACCCGGCTTTCTCGTGCTGCCTCGATTCATCGAATTGCTCGATTTCGTCTTCGGTATCTTCTAGGCGAGCCTTGAGTGTCTTGATTTCGATCTCCAGGTTCTTACGCTCTTCGACGAACTCGCGCTCAAGGGCCTCCATGTTCTCGAGCAGATCTTGTTTGGTAGTGTTAATTTCCGTCATCTGACCTTTCAAGTCTTCATGCTGGGCCTTCAAGTCTTCGTGCTGACCTTTGACGTTTTCGTGATCATTTGATTGAGTCGTTAGCTCCTGCTGTAGATTGGCAGATCGCTGTTTCTCTTCTCGCAGTTCGTTTTCGAGTTGAGTGATACGCCGCATTAAAGGGTCAATACCTTCGGAAGATCGTCTGCGATCGTCGAAGCGACTCGATCTAACCGAAGAAGCTGAATTCACTCTCTCGCGTTGCTGAGAGCCTTGTGGTTGGAACAGGTTTCCGGGGCGGCTGGCTTGGCTCTGTCGGTGAAGTAAGTCTTCTAAACGACGGACTCGACTTTCGGCTGTCTTAAGCTTATTCTCCAGTTTCCCCTTGTCTTCTTGTAGCGATTGCAGTAGATCGTCATCTCCTCGAATCATAAGCCCACTCCTGCCAAGTGCAGCCTCATGTATGCTCCCATTCTTGAAAGCCTTGAGTCGTTTGGACTGCTGCTTTGTTGGACTATCAAGCTCTTGTACAAGCTTTATTATGTCGTCCAAAACGGTCTGATCAACAGGCTGCTCTTGCAGTATCTGGATAAAATCTGTCAGATCCTCTTTGGTTAAGGCTGGCCAAGGTGTGTCTTCTCCGAGCAGGTTGACCTCGAGACCCATGACATTTGTGTCCAAATCAGGACCGTACATGCTGCCAATCATTTTCTGCCACTTGCGTCGCCGTTTGGATTCTTCATCCTGGAACAGGGCCATTTCGTTTGCCAACGTAGACGAGTCCGTTTTGACCTTATCAACCCATTCGCGGCGTCGGACTGCTTCTGCGACAAAAGCTGCATACATGTAGGGAAGCTGGTGGATGAGGCGAAGGTAGTCGAATGTAGTCATATCATCCTCGGATTGGTTCAGCACGTTGATCTGACCTTTGACGTTGCTGTGCAGGGACGTAATCTCGGTGACATGGCGCATGAACTTTGCCGACTCCGAGGCGACCGAGTTGCGCGCATCGGTTCCATAATGGAGCAACTCTTCCATCTCTTTTACTCGCTTCTTTAGTGTTGGTACCAGATGCTCGGTATGCACCGAAGCCGTCTTGGAAGCTTGCGCCACGTCTCGCTGTGTGTTGCCGTATCCCAGTGCCGCTCGGTAGTCGGAATCCATCTGCTTCACCACTGCCTCGATATCTTCAAGAAGCTGTGCCGAGTCTGTGCTATGGCTGAGAGCAGAGCGGCTCATGAGTGTCTCGAAATTAGCGATTAGCGACTCCAAGTTCTGATACATCTGGGACGCCGTATTGCCGAGTTGATTTGCCTTATCGCTGAACCTTCGGTGGGCGGTCGGCGCCAACTTCCCTGCCTTTTTCGCTGTGTCTAATTCGATAAGATCCTCCAGTGTTGGTCTGGCCTTGTTGACTTCCCGTCCAGTCATAAATTTGACCATGGAGGGTGAAACTGGTGTGCTCTTGGCGAGATCTAAATACTGCTCCCATCTCTCGACAAGGTTGCCATGCTCTTCCAGTGCGGGTGCTACCCATTTCTTGAGGTCGTTGTACTTGGGCTCGATTTGTTTGATGCTGATTTCGAGGTTCGCAACAGCAGCATCCAGACACTTGATAATAACATCTATTTCGCTGTATCGTGCCAGTGTAGCTGAGCTCATCTGGCCAGAATCCTCTACAAGATGCATCGCCCAGTTCCGGCGGTCCTTGTATAGTTCTTGCCATGATGTTATTGACTGTACATCGTCGATAGTGTTCGGCGCATTCGGAACGGTGTACCGCTTCGGTAGCGGTATTGGGGTGATGAGGTTCGCATTGCCGGGAGAGCTTATTCGGATATCGTAAACAAATATCTCTTTCTGGAATACTGTTAGCGACGTTATGGGTCCGGTTGGGTACCTATCAAACCTCTGTATGTAAATTCGTAATCTTGACAGTCCGGCCATGAGGATTCAAGGCGACGATATGCTGTGGCGGGATTGAGGTTTTCTTGGAAACCCAGGTTTTGAGATCATCGAGGCTGCACTCAAGTTAGCTCTCATGGCATAATAGCGGTACCGATAAGGCTTACATGGAGAACTGTGCGGTATCGACTTCCAGCCGCAGGCCCGTATGGGCTATCAACACCTGGAGAGCCATCCCGAGACATCTCCTGTTGGGAATAATGCCGCAGTTTGCGACCTACAAGAGAGAAGGGATGACCTCAGTAGATGTATGTTGTGTCTACCAAAACTAAAATGTCGGAATGATGTTGAATGACCAGGTTTATAGGTATCTTCGCGTGACGAAGGATCCACAGAATCTCTCTGGGCATGATGAGAGCCTGGTGTTAGCGTGACCGGTGCCTTGTGACGGACACTTTTTTATTCGAGGGGCGCCACAGATTGACCGCCACAGATAATCACAGCCACAAACAACGACCATCAGCAAAGTCACAACGCGTATGTGTTAGACCAAGGCATTTATATCATAGGACAAGTCACCAGCAGAAAGGATAACCTGGCATTGAACTCAAGATCACGATGGAGGACGAAGGCGATACTCCCATGGTGAATGGCGACGTTAAAACGTCTCACTTGCCCATGTCAGAAGATGAAGAGAAGATTCTCGCCCTCTATGATCGAATACAAGAACTACGACTGGAAATTGCTATTATAAATGCCCAACAGTCACATCAGTCAGGTTTGTTTTGCCTCATAGCAATCTTGCCACACATTCTTACAGTCTTTAGATGATACTGCTTTATTCACCGATGAAGAAACACAAAAGGCACAATCAGACCTTCTGGAGACCAGAGCACAATATGTTCTCAGAAACGACGTGACGGAAGCCGTCGTAACAGCCAACCCTATACTCAAAGCTGTTCACAGCAACGCAGAAACAGCTCCTATCGAGCGGTATGTGCTTTGTCCTGGCGGATTGGCTATTTGCTAACATCCTTTAGTGAACTTTTGCCATTCATCGAGCGCAGAGATGAAGCTTCGGTCTCAGTCGCAAGGCAGGCCTCTCAGACGAACGAGGTATGGAAGGCGTTGACGACGGCGCAAAGTGACACACTGCGGAAATCTCGAGAAAACGTCACTCTGGCAGCCGAACTGTTTGAGTTGGCAGATCAAGCAAAACTCAAGAAGAGAGTCCCCCCCAACAACTCAAAGATGATTGAGGAGCAGGAGAGGCTCGAGGCGGAGGTCAACGCCAGCAAGCAGAAATGGCGGGTCATGAAAGGTGTGGCCGGAGGTATAATAGTTGGTAGCGGCGTTGACTGGGTCCAAGACGATGAACTGCGGGATGTTGTACTCGACCCCGAGACTGATGAATGATCTCACCCGGTAATTACACACTTTTCGAAGTACCAACCACCAGCTGTCTACATGCGCTTTACTATGAGATGACCATCTCCTTGTCGATGATCCTACCGCACGGCACGAAGGTCAACACCCGTCCCGTCCCGTCGGGAAGGATACGTACCGTCTTGACCAGGACGGGCTCACAAGAGCTCCCGACGTGGAGACGATGGGTGTCTTGTCTTGGGGAGAAAGCAATCAAGACTCCCTCGGCTCATCAGCTAGGTTTTGCAACTAGCGATGCGCCTTTGCGGCTGTCCCTGGAAGAGCATGCAGGTGCTGGGTCTCGAGCTTCTCTCTAGCCTTCATCCTCGTCTCAAGCTCCAACAATTCGCCAACAGCCGAATCTCATGATCTCATCCATCAGAGAATCCCGATAGGGTTTAGCAGAAGCAAGGAGCTATGACTCAGCCTGTCGGGATATACACGTGATATCTCTTGGCAATTTGAGATGAAACACGAGGATACGGATAGAGCATGGCGATAAAACAAAAAAGATCAGCTGCAGCTATTTTCTCGATATTCTTTCTGAATTTGCCTTGTTCTGGACCAGATCGACACTTGAAAAAAGGGCGTGTTTATTGACTACAGCACGAAGGACTCGTATTGGGCACCCATCCAGGGACTGGAAACCTTGGCTTGGGAAAAGAAAAATGGAAGAAAAATGATGAAGTAACATGGTCATTCTTGAAAAAAATAAAAGGGAAAATTAGCTTTCATTTTCCACAAAACATTTATCAATAAAAAGCACAAAAAATACAGTCACTGAACGGGCATGTTCCGAGAGGTACTCATTTAGTTACCTCATCAGGAACGAATATCGCGATACGTGATGATTTTGCGTCAGAAAAAGCAGAGCGAGACCCAAATAATATTACTAAGTCAAAAGGAAAACCAGGTGACTGGAAAACAAGCAAGAAGAGCGAGTGGAGAGGAACAGAGAGATTTGGCTTGGGCGGGGGACCGCTCAGCTCCCTGTTCTGAGCTCTGGCGTGAGCCCAGAGTCGGCTCGGCGTCGAGGTACAGCACAGTATCAGGTGCCAGGAGGACTACATGACCACCTAAAGACAGGTGTGTCGCGTACCCGCTGCAAGTCTCTACTGGTACCTCTATCGAGGGCCACTTACGGCGTGTCTTTGCACATTGTTTTGGTCCGGCGCGACCAGACATGCCCGGCAAAGCCGCCATCACCGGGCGCTTTTGCTTGCCTGCCCTTACCCTGCCTGGTCTCTCTCTCTCTGCGACTAGGCGTTGTCAACTGTCCCCGTTTACACCAACAGGGCTTCTCGCACGACTCGTGGTACCCGCCATGTCCGCAAATGGAGTATGCGTCACCATGTACCTTTTGCCCGCATCATTGTGACTTTCGCTTGCTTGACCTGTCTTTTCCCGCTTGGTATGGTTTTAGCAAAGGTATCCATGACCTTGATGTGTAGTATCAGCACTGATCGCTGCTCGATGATGCGCCTATGAACAATAGTACAGATTTTTGCTCAGCTGCAATGACAGTTGAAAAAAGCACCGCGGTGATACACGGGTGCACAGCACCAGTCGAGCCAGTCTTTCTCTGCCGAAGCTAGGACCCCATTGTGTCTTTGCACTCGAGCGAGCAGAATGATGGGAGGCGATGGTAACTTTGCCCGGGCCTAGACTCAAACAACCAACTAAAAGGCGTACCTTGTAGTCAGATCTCAACTGGTGCACACCAAGCATATGCTAGTAGAGGACTGTAAAAGTGAGATGCGGGATAGGAAGGAGGGTATCGGAATATTGACTCCTTACGTTTGGTCGAGGCAGGAAAGTAACAAGCAGAAGCACAAAGGGATGAATGCGAGGGGTCAAACAGCTGGTCTTGTGAGGATACGCATAAGCAGGTACCTATACGTACGATTTTCGTATGACAGTACTTGACGATCACGCACGGCTAAAGTACTGCACTCCGCCGCACATCATTGCACCAGTCAACAGTTAAAAGTGGTCTAGAACTGATGGCAGGTCTGGCGTTGATCAAGAAACGCCTGGTGACTGGATATGAGAAATGAACAAACCAAGAAGCTATTGGGAATAGTGAGAGTAGGTCGCCTGGCAACCATGGTGAGTGAGTTAGTTTCTAGCTATACCAATGTCATTCTCGACCGTCAGAGTCGCGCAAGTGATACCATTGTCTCAAGGTAACAAGTTAGTTAGTGCCGAACTGAGTGTGATGCACGCTTGAATGGTGCATCAGTCGGAGTTTGTATGGCAGGGGTGAGGGATAGTGAAGTAAAACACAGCCCGAGATTGTCTTAGGCACAGGTAGGATAGTTAGCGCTGGGGTTTTGGAGGACAATCCCTCCCAAGCCCGGATAACGAACGAGTTGTGAATAAGAGACGAACCCGGAAACGGGCCATTGCATTCGGTTGCCCGGTCGTTGGTGTAGTCAGTCAATGCTCGTGGAGCGATAATTGGACCCTTTCCTAACCACAAGTTGTGCTCGCTGTTGAAACGTGTGATGCTGATGCCGATGCTGGATGCGCCAGAACAAGCAAATTTTGAATTGGTTAGTTGGACTTTACGACAAGTATCCAATTGGCATCTGACTGAGATATTGCGTCTTGTATAGAGATCCGAGAGGTCCGATCATGGTAGAAATTGCTATTCAACATATGTACATACAGAAGTCTTTCGTCTCGTCGTGGCAAGTTTGCGTGCGTCGCGGAAGTGCTAGTCGCCTTTTCAGCGAATCATCTCTCACGAAAGCTCGACATTACATCAATAAAATCCAACGCCCTGAACAGGCAAAAGAAGAAAGGAACAAAGAAATACGAATGTAATGTACATAGCGTATCAGTTGAAAAGGCTTTATGCGTCGTATGATGTTAATTGCGTGTGTAATTCTGGATAGTCCTGCTAATATACTCTGGTGGAATGGGTTTGGGGAATCGATATCCGTATTGAGTAGGAAGCGTTGGTGTTGTACGCGGTTGGCATCAAATTGGTGTGGCACAAGTGACAAACCTAGGAGAGAGAAAGGCAAAGGGGCAGGGAGGAGGGTGTCAGTAGCGGAGCATAATGGTAATGGTGAGGTGAGCGCGACTACAAGTCCGAGATTGATTGATGAAGCATAGCGGCCTCAGGGAGGTGGAGGTGGAGAGGTGGATGGGCATGGACATGGACAGGAGGGGACTAGGTACAGTAGGAAGAAAGAGGAGACGATGTGAAGCCAAAAAAGAAACATTGACTCCCGACTCAAACTCGACAAGAGATGATAGAGACATGGACAAGCAGGGGATAAGAAGAGCCAAGGGAACAAGGAAAAAAGTCACTGTTTCACACAGTAAATCCGCTGGATTGAGCCAGTTGACTGGGCAGGAACAACGAATAACGGGTATAACTGTAAAATACGGCACAGAAGGGAAAGAGAGTGCTCGTCAGAACAGAGAGGCTGGTTGGACGGGTGTGATTTGTTAGGAGTGATCAGAGTAAAAAGAGGTGCTATGTACAGAGTACCATAGGTAATCAAAGGCAGAGGGGCTTGCGACTGCCTCCTAGAGTCGCAAGTATACTGTGCGAATAAAGACGGCTGTGTCGCGGTACAAGAGCTTTGTACTGTACCTCGGCGCGGCGGGCTGCGTGCGGCTTGTACCCGTACAGTACCATACAACAATAGCAACAGAACCACTCGCTTACACGTTGGTGAGTGGTCGGAGGCAGGTGCTCCTGAGGAGCTTGGATGACGGGGCTTGGACGGAGTCCTGGTCGTCTCCCCTAGTAGCAGGCCCAAAGGTAGAAATTGGCCCCAGGCAGGTGCGGTACAGGTACGGGTAACGGATACATCTCAAACTCAAGACTGCTGCGACAGTACTAGTGCAAGTGCAGCTCCAAGCACACGCACCGCACAGCACTGCACCCAATTTTCCTAGAGGAGGAAGGGAAGGGTAAGGAGAAGGAGAAGGAGTGGAATAAAAAAAAAAGGGAAGGGGGGCACCAAGAGGCAAGCTCACCCAAGCCAGCCTACCAGCCCAGCCCAGCCCATTGCATAACAGTCCAAGTCTGGTAGCTGGGCAGGCCGCGTTCCCTCCCCACGCACAATCACTCCCCCATAGTAAAAAGGCTGCCTTGGCCCTCCCCATACATTCTCTCTCACTCTCTTTTCTCCCATACAATTCTCCCACCCAAATTCGTCTCTACACTCAACACGCCTCAATACGTCTTTGTGGTGAGTAACCTCCCGTTCTATACTTCAAGAGCCACCACTTTTATTTTTTTCGCATTCAACCTTTGCGCCTGTCCACGCTTTGAGCCTTTTTAATTGTTTTCGAACCTCGTTCACTGTTAAAAAGCCCATCGCAAGTTCAAGCTGCATCGTGCTGTCTTTCGCATCATCATCACCCGTACATTGCTGGTCGCGCAATAGCTTGACACTTTGGCTAACAGAAGCGCATTACAGACTACATCAACACCACAAATCACTTTCTTCCAAATCCATCCCTCAGGTACGCGCAAACCCTCCATACACCATTTCCCTGCCAATTTACACGCATTTTCACGCGTTGGAAAGCGCAATCGCTTTTGCGCCTCGCCACTTTACCCTCACCCATATTGCTCCCAGCCCAGCTTCGAGCTAGCTTGAGCTACCCCTCCATCGTTGCTGGCATCGCATTTCACATAGCGATTTTTTGTCGACGTCGGTGCTTTTTCCGTTGCACACACTATCATCTGGCCAAATCTTGTCAGATCAGTTACTAATACTCATTCACAGAACACAATCAAAATGCCTAAGGCTGCTGCTCCCGCCAAGCGTGCGACCAGAACTAAGCGGGCCAAGAAGGGTAAGTCGAAACATTTCCCACGCGCTCATGTCAGCAATTGCACTTTGTATTGTGTCTTTGCACCGCACACGTCGCGACCTTCTCTAGAGTAACGAGCACAGCTAACTGTAACAGACCCCAACGCTCCCAAGCGCGGCCTGTCTGCCTATATGTTCTTTGCCAACGAACAACGTGAGAACGTCCGTGAGGAAAACCCTGGCATCTCTTTCGGTCAGGTCGGCAAGCTCCTCGGTGAGCGATGGAAGGCCCTCAACGAGAAGCAACGTGCTCCCTATGAGGCCAAGGCCGCCGCTGATAAGAAGCGGTACGAGGATGAGAAGCAGGCCTACAATGTAAGTTGATATGGTGAAACGCTTCAGCATATGAATACTAACAACGTATCAAGGCCGATCAGGAAGAAGAGGAGTCTTCTTAGAATGGAGCCTCCGATGTCAAACCCAAGCGTCGCTCGCAGAAGAAGTCTGAATCGGATTAGTCCCAGCACCAGCGCCGTGTTGTAGATTCTGGCCAGGAAGTCTTTCCTCTTTACATTTAGGTCTGGGCGGTGTTGTATGATGGCACAGGAAGAGTGCCTTGTTCTTTACTAGGAATTTCTCGGGTTAAGGCCGTCCCTGATGTTATGATCTTGAGGGCGATCGATTGAGCTACTGGCTTCTATTTGAGTGTCCTGGGCCATGAGAGAAACAGATCATGAACTCGAGGATCATGGGACGAGGAAACGCAATGCTTGTACAATTAAGGGAACTCCGACCCGAATAATCGAAACTACGAAAACATAAACGTCATCTACCATTTTACCACGCATTGTATATTCAGTTCATAAGACTAGCAGCTGTGAATCACCAATTGGAAGCTCAAACTTAAAATGACGAGGAGGCTGCAGGCCGTTTGAGGCGCGAGCTCTCCCTGTTCGATGAAAGTGGCTGATAGTGGCTAGTAAAGAAGCAGAGTATATGTGAAGAACCCTTGGATTCGTGACGTTTGATTTCTATATAATGAAAAGGCCGTTCAAGTCCATCAATTTTACTTCGTCAATGAATTGATTGATTCAGTCTTGATCAGGACAAGATGGCATCTCTTCCCAGTCGTTCTCTGATAAGTACTATGGCCAGGCAGGGAAGGCGAGGGGAAAAGGCTGGCCCAACCAAGCTGAAAGCCTCACCTATTCTCTTATCATCCAGATCTTACGGTACTTGTTTGCTGTCAGTCAAAAAAGACCGGAATCATTGTTACTGCCATCCACAGTGTCCAGACCAGCCGCAAGCCAAGTTGCGATGCTTGCCCTAAACAGAAGACGATGGGACAATGTTATATACGTTTACCCATGTACGAAAAGTCCTAAAAACGAAATGTACAACCTCGTGCAGACTATTCAAGACTGGTATCAAGGTCCTGTTCCGCTGAGCCTCATCCCCCACGGCTGTTGGGGTGGAGTACAAACAATATTGAGAGGATGAGCACAAGGTCATGCCATACTAACCTGGGGCTGGGTAGGTCTGACTAGAACTAGAACTAGAACGAGGAGGGAAACACGGTATACCCCAAGCACGAACGTCGTTTTGAAGCTACTACTTCGTTCTTCACCTTCTCGCAATCTCCAGCATCATCAGATTTTCCCCACACGAAGTCCACATCCCGCGGATGCATGGCAAGGGTCGCCGACGTAGCAACACGTCGCATCTCGACTGTCACTGGACAGAGCAGTACAGCTGCTCTTCTCTGGGAATGGTCGTCTTGACTGGTGTGAGTGCCCACCCATTCCCGTCCTAATCCAGTTCAATCGATCCCCCCCCCGAATATCTCCTCATGCATTGGCCTGGCGTCATGTCCCAGTACGCTTGCTATCGTGGCAACGCCTGAGAAGTTGATTCAGGCTGGAGCCCAAATCTTGAGTTGACAGATACACACCCAATGCCACGCTCGCTAAGGACAAACATCTCTCGTTGGTGTAATTGTCTCAATGAAACCCAAGTTGACAGTGTTGATCCTGCAGACTTATGTACAATGCGAGCGGCATCTGACCATCAGGTGGACCAAGACCCCCCGGACTTGAGGCCTGGCTTTAGTTGAGGCGACGACAGGTCGATGACCCCCAAGAGCGTCGGATATTACGTGCATCGACCTGATGGGCTCACTCGAGGCTCAGAGCGAGAACCGTGCACCAACCACGTCAGGGAAGGTCGTGTGTATGGCTAGACTGGTGCTGGTGCACCTCTCGATGGTGTTGAACAATTGCCCGGATCGGATCACACGTTATGGACGGCTTGCATACCCGTCGTCCCCTCTTCTACCATTATTAACCAAGGATCTCTTCTCAAGTCTTGAATCTATTCCTGGTCTCTCATCCAATTCAAGATCTCACAATTGATCACATCGTCGGTTATCTATACTTTTCTTAATATCATCAATTCAGAATACCTCCACCAGTACTATCCGCTACTCCACACTCTTCACCGTACACGTTGGCTCGATCGACAACTTCCATTGACACGACTGATCTTGGCGGGCTGCAAGGGTGAAGGCAGGAGCAAGATAATAACAAGACCAATCGTGGTCTCTCTCGTTATGTGATGAAACAGAGACGCCCAGTCGTATACGCATTCTATCTCTCATGATGGAGATGGTTCTTGGTGATCAACTTGAGCTTCACCTGCTTCAGGGCTGTTGCTTGGAGGGAGAACGGGCCGATCTTGTTGCACTTCAGTTGCAGGGACTTCACAATGTCTTGCCCGATGGCAACCACGCTCATCTCATGATGACAATCGAAGAGATTAGAGCCTCTAGCCAATTGCTCTTTGAACTACCTGAGCACTGCAAGGTCCATTTCTCTCGCGTTCCCATCGTGCTCGATTATCTCGAGATTCTCCTTCCTTGCCTATCGAGATCGTTAAGAGACATCACTACATTCTACGAAGACCGGTCTCAGACTAGAGAGAACCGTTGGCGAAAGATGTATCATTCCATGACTGATGAAGCTGGAGGTCTCTCACTCCCCCAACGGTTTATTCTTTATAATCGCTTCCTGACTCTGTTACGAGAATTGTTGACAAGGTTAGTCTGGTATTGCAACGTCATCTCCAAGGTTGCAACTAATAACCATCGATAGATCACTGAGCTTCGACTTTAACACAATGGAAACCACCCGGGTTCAGCTAATGGAGCTCAGAGAAGCCCGAAACATCCGTGAGAACGTCGACGCCAGTTTCAATGCAGAGCTAACGGACAACAGCACCTCCCCCTATCCGTCTAAACTCTACTTCTCAACTCGATTCTGTACTAGACGATGATTCGAGCACCATAGCGGTAAGCCAAGTCAACATAATGTCCTTAAATGGTCTTCTCATAAAGTCAATAGAACATACATTGGTCTGAAAAGATCTTCTCTCTACCACTGCCATCTCGGACTCCACTCAAACATCAGCAGCCGTGAGTTTCCCATACCTCGCCTCACTCTTCATACATCCTCAACAATCTATAGGTCCAAGGCATGGGGTCCGCTTGTTCCCTGGGAACAAATCCAGATGCCTAGCGATGCAAAAATTCTCTTTATGCGGTAAGGCCAAATGCAGTTGATGGATGTTGGTCTCCGACTAACAGAAACAGATCCTTTAATGAGCGCCAAATAACCTTGGTGGTGTATGAAAGTGCACGGGACAACTGCCCCTACTTTCTCCTACGAACGTTCCACATGGGAACACCTTGGTTCTCGCTTCGTGGGGCACATGAGCTTGTTGTCGATCGCAACGGAAGTTGCCTTCAATTCTGGCGATGGAGCGAGAGCGACCGATGCACCAAGAGGTGGGCGACCCTTTGCTTTCTGACATGGGAAGGTGAGTTCAATATCCTTGAGGCATGTGTCTGGTAAACCAGCGTGCTAATTTATTTAGAAATGGTCTTGGTATATTGCTGCTTTCTGTCATTCAAGACTCGTGACAGCCAAACACTTCGAATGGCGGCAAACGAAGACCTCAGTCTTTGGGGTGAACGCAAGTTATTCCAAGCGTAAGTCCCAAATCCAATACTTTGTCAACTTATACTGATTTAATTAGCCGAATTGTGGATGACAATTTTATGCATTCTCTTATTGTCTATGAGGACTTTGTCTCCAAGGGCCTCCGTCTTCACGCTGCAGTCTGGGAAGGGGATCTACGGCAATGTCCTGTCTGGACAGCATTCGGTACGTCGAAAATTCAGCTTTTGTATAAACATTACTAACAAGAGTCTCCAGTCACACATCAATCTGCCTCGTCGAGATGGATCAAGAGAGTGAGCAAAACCAGAGTTCGCTTAGCCGACATTCATCTCTACGTCTTTTGCCAAGAATACCGACAGCAGAACCAACGGATCAACCGTTCTGGAGCCTTTGAAATTAAGTTTGTCAGTGAAGAGGGTTGGTTGCTCATCCCATCGGTAATGATACAGAGGCTGACGTTTATCTACAGCGGCCAAACGGTTCAGAGATATATTTGCCCCCTCGTTCACGGACGAGAGTACGACGACCGATACAACGGCCTGACGACTAAAGATAACCTCCCCACGATTCGGACACAAACTAACTTCACGATCTCGTGCCCGTTTCAACTATTCTACACCTCATTTGTTCCATTATTCGTAGCCCTTTGAACCCAGTTTATGCTTTTCCAGCGACGGCGTCCCATGAGAGAAATAACGACTCATGAATAACGACTTTCAATTGTTGTTTTTTTGGTAATAAATCCCCAGTGACAGGAAACAGAATGTAAGATATTTAGTATGGCTAGTTTGCCATTATGATCAGTTGGTGGGCTCGTCTCGAGTTTTCAACATAACAATATTAAGAATGTTTTATAATGTGGTACTAATTCATGCTACTACTTTGCCTGCTCCTGCTTCTCAAAACACATCATCTGTTGGCTGATTGGGTTGGTTGGTTGGTAGTTTTAAGAACGCTCAATTTTCAATACTGTTGTACTCAGTAATAATCTCGGAATCTCAGAATTATCTTATGCTTGCATCCATCTCTTCAGTTCGTAGTCCAAACATCACACATCATGTTGCTTATTTAGGTCTTGACATCGGGCTCGTCACGGCCGACGTGCTCCTTGAACTTGAGGAGCTCAGTGGCAAACTTGACCTCCTCCTTCAGGAAGTCTTGAGCATCAAGCTCGTACTTTGAGGGGTCGCTAGTGTGCTGCTCAATGTACAGGCGGATGGTAGCTCCAGATGAGCCAGTACCAGAGAGTCGGACAACGATACGGCTGCCAGAGGAGAAGCCGGCGTACAAACCCTGCTTGGAGGCAACAGAGCCGTCGAGATCGGTGTATGAGAAGTTGCCAGCCTTGGTAACCTTTCGTCCTAGAATGAGTTAGCCTATGTCCTTGTATTAGATAGTAATGATACGCACCCTTGATAGTGCTACCGACGAAGTTAGAGTCAGCAACAAGCTTCTCTAGCTCGCCAACAACCTTGTTGGCACCCTCTGAGTCGACATCCTCGTAGTCGTAACGGGTGAAGAAAGTACGTCCGTACTTGGTCCAGAACTCCTTCTGGATCTCCTTGATTGAGGGGGTGACCTCGGGGTTCTGGACACCAACACCAGCAATGATGTTGAGCCAAGCGATAACAGCCCACAGACCATCCTTCTCGCGAATGTGGTCACTGCCAGTACCGAAACTCTCCTCGCCGCAGATGGAGAGCTTCTTGGCGTCGAAGAGAGCGCAGAAGAACTTCCAGCCGGTGGGCACCTCGTAGCAGTCGAGACCCTGGGCCTTGGCGACGAGGTCGACGGCACCGCTAGTGGGCATAGAGCGAGCGAGACCGTTGACACCGTTCTTCTTGAAGTAAGGAATGAGGTGGGCGTAGTGGGCGATGATGGCGAGGGAGTCACCAGGGGAAACGAAAGCGTTAGCACCGTAAATCATGTTTCGGTCACCATCACCGTCGGAAGCGGCACCGAAGGGAATGTTGTGCTTGTCGACAACCTCGACCAGAGAGTGGGCGTAGGTAAGGTTAGGGTCGGGGTGGCCACCGTTGAAGTCGGGGCTAGGGATACAGTTCTGTGTGGAGTTGCTCAGTCCAAGCTCCTGCTCGAAGATGGCCTTTCCGTAGGGACCAGTGACACCGTGGAGACCGTCGAAGAGGACCTTGAAGTCGGGGTGGCTGGAGAAGAACTTCTTGATCAGGTCAAAGTCGAAGATGTCCTTGAGCATGGCGACGTAGTCGGCAGTGCTGTCGATAACCTCGACCTCGAGGGCGCCGTAGGTCTGAGTGCCAACAGTGGTGATGTCGACATCAGGGATATCGGCAATCTTGTATGAGGTCAAAGTCTTGGAGAACTCGTAAATCTTGTTGGTAACGGACTCGGGGGCTGGGCCACCGTTGGCGAGGTTGTACTTGATACCGAAGTCGTTCTTGGGGCCTGTCGGGGGTCAGATTATGTCCATGGTGCGTGTACAAGCCCGGGGATATATAGTTGAACTCACCACCAGGGTTGTGGCTGGCAGTCAGGAGGATGCCTCCAGTAGCCTTACGGATGCGGATGACATGGCTGGCAGCGGGAGTAGAGAGGATACCGTTCTGGCCGATGATGAGCTTCTTGACTCCGTATGCGGCACCAATCTTGGCAATGAGCTGGATAGCCTCGGGGTTGAAGTAGCGACCGTCACCACCAATGACGAGGTTGGAGCCTATAATTGGGTTAGATCATTTCTTGTTTTGCTGTAGAGGGAGTAGCTGCGCACCCTCAACACCCTCAGGGATGGACAGCAGGATGCTGGTAATGAAGGCCTCGCTGTAGTGAGGCTGTTGGAAGACAACGACCTTCTTTCGAAGACCAGAACTGTTGGTGTATGTCAGTAGAGCTTCAATGGGTTGATGGATGAATAAGGAGTTCCTGGTTAGCTCCCGGGGCAGTGGGGGGAGCACGACAGGAAGATCATCCAGGTTCAAGGTCAGAGTAGACTTACGTTCCGGGCTTCTGGTCCTGGAAGGGTTTGAACTCAACGGTTTGAACACCCATGATTGTTTGATATGGTAGAGTAGAGAGAATAAGGGAGGAGAGTATGACCTTTCTTTTGGAAAGATTTGTTGAGAAAGAGAAAAGGAGGAGAAAAGAGAAGTGAGGGTAGCGGTAGAGGATGTCGAGACGAGAGACGGGGACTGAGACAAAAAGAGGGGAGCTACCAGGGAGGGAGGGAGCTCTCTGGTGGGGTAAACGAGATGATATCACTCAAGCTAATGGAGGGGCAGCACAATTGATACTGTGCTTGTAGGTATATACTACTAGTCGAGTACAGTGTCTACAGTGTCTGGATATTTCGTTGAGATACGATATTCTCGCGTAAATATGAGCGAGGTAGAGCTCATGATGGAAGCTGGTGGATATGATGAGCAATAGGGGTAGCTAAAGTAGTGGAGGTACCCTTAGCAACTGTCCAGTTGAGATATTGACAAGGCTGGCCGCAAATACAATAGGAGGCTGGAGCTGGAGCTAGAGCTTACAACCTAGAGCTATTGCCTTCCAAGTAGCTGCCAAGTTTAGTAGCTCAATCATGACACTTGGGTCCGTCACATCTTTAATTCATAACCCACCTCTCTCAGAACCTGATATCAATTCATAACTATTGCTTCCCCTTGTTAGGCTTGTTCTTAGCAGGCACAACATCAAATGTCGGCCTAAAGATAACCTCCCTGTAATACTTTGCCTCCTCGATACTCTCCAGGATATCATCCCTCGCCTTGTGCAAACCCTTCTTATTGGGAACCTTGTTCACAACCCTCTTGGCCGCCCAGCGTCTCGCAGCCTCTTTAATAGAGCTGACATCCAGAATTCGGTGGTGTAGGTGTCTCATCACACGCTTGTAGGGCTCTCGCCTCAGAAACGCCCTGTCGCAGTGCACGCTGTTGCCCGCGAGGAGACCACGCTTGCGCTCGGGGATGAATCGCGTGATGTATTCGTAGAGGGCATCGGCAGCTTGCTCTGGAGTAGTCGTCGACTCCAGAACAGCGGCGGTGAGGCCAGATTCTGCGTGTGTCTTTGTGCACCACTCATCCATCTGGTCAAGACGAGACTGGGGGAAGTGGATAATGGCGTGAAAGCCCTCTTCGTCCAGAATCTCAAGGTTTCCCGTTGTGATGATGCAGTAGATCTCTATGATTTCATCATTATCCTGGTCGAGACCAGTCATCTGTTGATAGAGTCAGCTCAAAGACGTTCATTATACAACGTAACACAGCATACCCTACCTCACAGTCGATCCATACAAGAGGATCATCGCAAGCACTCTTTGGCTGGTTATCAGCCTGAACTTCTGCAGCTGTAGACATTGTTGCAATATTTTGGATGGTTGCAATGTAACGTTGAAGTTCAAGAGCTGCTGGCTTTTCTCATGAAAGCATCAGAGAAAGCATATATTCACCAAGGTTTAGTAATTATTTAGTGGGGTTAAAGATGGGAACCATCCAACTGCAATTCACTTTAGTTAGTACATGCAGTGAATCAATGCGCTGAGACGTGGTATTAATACATTCTATCTCATTGGCCACCTATCTCAACTTCAACAACACGATATACCTACGAAAATAATTGCAACAATTAAATGTTACGTTCCACGGCATTATATCTATTTTATTTCAGATCGATCGTTGCCTAGCTGTATATTCTCGCTGCCTAACTGTCTACCAATCATACACTAAAGTAGTGTCTCTGAGTGTCTGTGGCATCAGACACTCAACTTAACCCTCAATGAAAGATATTTAACTTGGCTTTCTTAACTCGTATAATATCAAACGTCACGTTGAGTCGAATACACTATACAATTTCAATATCTATACTTTCATCATGTCGACATTGGTAAACAACCTCTTGTCAAAGCTCACGACAGAAGAAAATGGAGACACAAACTCACAACCCCAACCACCTCCCAAGCCAGAAATGTCAGAGACACCACCTCGCTTCCTCATAATAGGCGCAGGATCTCGAGGGCAAAACTACGCTGCTGCCATTGACAGTGTCTCCAATGGAGTGGTCGCCGCTGTTGCTGAACCCCTCAAGTTCAAGCGCGAGTCCCTTGGCCGGGATCACATCTGGGGCAATGGTTCCCCGAAAGAAGGGCAATCGTTCCATGACTGGCGAGACTTTCTCGCATACGAACAAGATCGTCGAAATAGAGTTGCTGCTGGAGATGAGAATGTTCCAGAAGGCGTCGACGGTGTCTTTGTTTGTGTTCTTGACGAGATGCATCATGAGGTTATCGTTGGCCTTGCACCGCTCGAATTACACATCATGTGCGAGAAGCCTCTTGCCTGTTCTCTCCAAGACTGCGTCGACATGTACAAAGCCATGCGGCCTTATCAACCTTCAAAGGTATTCTCTATAGGTCACGTACTGCGCTACAGCCCTCACAACATCATGCTACGCAAGCTCCTCGTCGAGGACCATGTCATTGGCGATATATCAAGTGTTGTTCACACCGAACCTGTGGGCTACTGGCACTTCTCCCATTCATACGTGAGAGGAAACTGGCGGAATGAAAACACCACTGCCCCGTCGCTTCTGACAAAGAGTTGTCATGACATTGACTTGTTGCTTTGGCTGCTCTGCTCTCCGGAAAAGGCTGGACAAGGAGAGCCTCATATTCCTGCAACGGTGGCTTCCTCTGGTGGCCTTCATCTGTTCAAGAAGAGTAGAAAACCCAAGGCAGCGGGGTCAGCAACGAACTGCACAAAGTGCCCCCTTGGAGACGAAGGCTGCAAGTTCTCGGCAAAGAATATCTACCTCGGTCCAAAGCTCAAAGGACTGCAGTCCGGCAACACTAGATGGCCCGTCAGCATCGTCGTCCACGATATCGAGGACTACCCATCTCAAGAAGAAAAAGAGGAGCAAGTCATGAAGGCCCTCGTGGAAGACTATGATGAGTCGACGCCCAAGTCCGAGGTCCAGTCCAGGAATTGGTTCGGCCGTTGCGTCTTTGAAGCAGATAACAACGTTTGTGACGACCAGTTTGTCACAATCACATGGCCTGAATCCACTCAGCCGGCAAAGACAGCGACTCTACACATGGTCGCCCAAACGACCAAGATCTGCGAGCGATACTCTCACTTTTACGGCGAGCACGGCGAGGTCTACGCCGACTCACGACGCATCGTAGTTGAAGACTTCAACACGGGCGAAACAAAGACTTATCACCCCCGTGTTGAAGACCTTGGTCATGGTGGAGGAGACTTGGGCCTTACACGTCAGTTTGTCATGGCGTGTGATCGTGTCAAGAATCATGGCTGGGAGGCTCCTCGTGCGCAGGATGATTTCATTGGATGCACTCTCGATGAGGTACTACGAAGCCACGCCATGGTCTTTGCAGCTGAGGAAGCGAGACTCGGCCGAAAGGTCCTTGACTGGGAAGAATGGTGGGACAAGGCTCTTGGAAAGCAATTGGGGCTGAACGGGCATGCATAAGCGTTGCCTTGCCTACGATGACGGTGCATTTCGTGGGGTGAGATTATTGGGCAAGTTCATAAGTACAAGTAATATCATTGTCACAAGTTGGTTCATATAGCAGCTAAAGCAGGTGCAGATTGCGGCATTATCATATTTTAAATTCATCAGTGAAATAACCCAATTAGGTCTGCCATATAAAGTAAAATCAAAGTTCATGCAGTCGATTAGCCATGCAGTTGTTGAATCGCCTTGAAATTCCACCTGTATGTCCATCCAAATAGTCTTTGCCTTCAAAATTCCACTCATCCAGAAATTGAAACTCCTTTTACTCCCACCATGTCAACGAAGACTTCTAGCTAAGCTCGGCGCGGTTGCCCTCATTTCCAATTGGTTGAACAGCAGGCAACTCCTGGGCTTGAGGAGACTCGTGACCGTCCTTGTTAGGGCCCGGGCTGGGTGTGAAATGTCCTGGAGGAGGCGAAGTGGATGAAGGCACTCCATAACCGCCAGCGCCATACTGAGCAGGATATTGTCCTTGCTGGCCGAATCCTGGCTGGGCATACCCCTGAGGCTGGGGAGAGTAGCCGCCGTAGCCAGGTTGCTGATAGCCTTGGGGTTGTCCGTATGGGGCAGCCAATGAAGGGTCGTATGTCTGTTGGTAACCTTGGAAGTTTGAAGGCACGCCGGAAGGATAGGTAGCATTCGAGGGCGAAGAAGGAACATAGCCTGGACTCTGAGGGTGTTGAGCCATCGGAGGAGGGTTTTGTGGGTTGGCACCGGCCGCTGCAGTTGCGGCTGCGGCATTTGTCTTCTTGCGACGACGGAAAAGAAGGAAACCAGCCACACCGACCAGAGCAAGAGCGGCGACGCCACCAACGACACCGCCAGCAATGGCGCCGACGGGTGTGCCCTTGTCATCATCTTTCTTATTAGAGTCTGATGCTGCTGCGACATCCTCAGTTACTGTGGTAGCGGAGTCGTCTGTGGTCGAGGATGCTTTCGTAGTCGATGCATCACTTTCAGTGGTGCTCGAATCACCGGTGGCCAAAGGGTCGGAGAATAGAAGTGCAGAGCTGCCCGAGGTGGAATCACAGGCGAGGATCGTATAGGGGTCACCAGATGTAGTACCGACCCATGTGTGGCAGTACTTGGCAGTTGCGTCACTAATATCAAGTTAGAAACATCGATTTCATGAGCGGTGAGTTGTACAAGGAACCTACCAGCAAAGAGTGTGAAAGTCCTCAAGGAAAGCACACACGGAAGCAGATGAGGTGTAGGGAACACAACTCGTCTTCACTGACTTGCAAGCCCGGCCAGTTTCACAGCATCCAATCCAACCGTTAGAATAACTGCAAGTGGCGACACTGGAAATGCATGTGAAGGAGTCTGTTAAAATCATGTTGTCAGTAAATTAATCCTTTGCAGGCAGAGCTCAATAACTTCTTTCATCGGGTATGTCGATGGTCGCTGGTGCGCTCTGTTGGAACGGGGTTCGACTCACTTCCTGCTTTGCCAAAACCACAGGTCATAGGCGCTAGGTCTCTCTTTCCCATGGCAAACTTCAAATCCATAGCACCAGCAAGTTGGGGGGCGTCTGTTGGTACAGGACTCCATCCCAAGGCGATATTAGCTTGTTCCCCAGCTTCAGGGCCGTAGATGCCCGTCTGGCGAGGAGGTTCCCATGACGCTTCTTGGTCTGACTTGAGCCAACCGGCGGCGACTGGTGAGCTGAGAGCCCCGAGGGCGAGTAGAACAGCGGGACGATGCATTGTCGTTCGATGTCGTGTAGTCGTTTCGAGTAAATACCGACTCCGATGTGTTCCTATATATATATTCGGATCCCACCGCTTCCTTCTTCCTGTCGACAGTGGCGAATTGGTGCTGTTCTGGGAGCAAGGGCGAGGTTCGTTGTGAAGGTAGCTCCTGGTGTAAGTGGGTCTGTACCCCTCGATGTAAGTGAAGCTATTCAGACTCGTTCCCAAGTAGAAGCCAGAATCAACTCAGACAGAATAACAAGGAGAAATGGTTCAAGAAGAGAAACACAGCACCAAGGTAGGGGTCGATGGGGGTTTTGACTCTCTCTTGTGCCTGGGCAGCACTTTGGCGTTTTCGGGCCCAAGGAGGCTGACAGGCCATATCGACCTACACAGGAAATGCTACAAGCAGCATCCAGTACTGCAGGGGACCCCAGAGGACGCTAAACGAGATCAATGGCCACAAGGGACCTTTCTCTGCGTTCTGAATGCTCCAAATTCACAGCCCCTGTCCGCTCCAGCACGATCTCGAGCTAGTGGCGTGGTTGGACGACGCTCATTGGTACGATAAATCTCTAGTGCGTCGAGCTGAATATACCCCTGTTCGAATTGGGAGCGTCGACGGGGAATGGTCTGCTGGCTAACATCCAGCCTTTTACAGACTCAGCCCCCAAGAAACAACTCAACTTGTAGCGAAGCTTAGTTTCTCGAGAGTTTCTCAGATTATTCTTAGTAATTCCATACGAGTTAAACTCTGCGCAGAATCTCAGGAAATGCACACTGCTGTCATACCATGCGGTTGGCTCGTGTGATGAAGCTCCCTGTCGCTGTGCAAGTCCGACGAGGTCTCGTCTACGGATCGAATGAAGTGTGACCGACAATCTTTGGTGGTGGGGCTATCTAACGATAACTCCACAGCAAAGGGCATGGGCTCACTTGTACCGGTACTACGCATAGCAATGCTGTCCTGCATTGCTCATCCGTTGTCAAACGGACCTCCAGCCTTCCTGGGTTGGGCATGGGTATGGGCAAGCTGCCCCTCTTTGTTTGTCTCTAGACTTGAGACAATATCGAACGCACCAGTGATATGCAGAAGGCAGGAAACGGGACCAAGTTGCTAGACTGCATTTTGTCAAGGCTGTGCCAATGGCCAAGTCAATGCTATATTCCTTGAATTTTTCCCACGGTTACGTTGCAGTGCACTGTTGAAATGGCCTGTACCAGTTCGAAGAGGCGCATGAGGCTGCGTTCTCGAACCAGGTCATATTGGCATCCTGCACTGCACAATCCAATATTGTTCAGAGGAGGGTGCAGGGCACAGCTCGGCATGATTGGGAAATACATTCTCGAGGTTCTCTCGCGATCAGCGCTTACAGTGCTCCTCCAGATCGTCAGGTCAAGAACAGTTGGATTTTCGTGGCTCAAGCCACCTGCCTTTTTGTGCAAGGCTATCCCATAACTCAGAAACGCAGTTCTCTAACATCGACAAAAGTATTTGTCTTGATAGGTGCAACGGGAATTGCTTGGGTACAAATTGTTGTAAGTGATGGTCTTGGCCAGCAAACAGGGCGCTTGACAATAACTGGGCACTGGTTTGTAATGCAACTACCAGACACACCCAGGGCTGACCTCGCCAGGTCTAATGTGGTCTCCCGCGTTTCCGTAATTTTGTTCGACTTTCTGGCACAGATCGCCCGTGCCGGATACGCTGGGCTCGTGACTGGCCTCGCACTGGTGGCCAGAGAGGGATGTAGTTCCGGCAACATCAAGGCGCGTGGGGACCAACTTAAGCTTGATACAGTACTTAACCGATGAAAGGTTGGTTGTGCTGGTGCTATACTTAAATCACGGATTTAACGGAATGGTCGTGGGGGAGGTTGGTCCATATGTTGTTCTCGGTTGTGATGGATGGTATCTTGACTCCAGTGCTCTATTCACCGCTCGCAAAAAGATGGAAGCACTCCATATTGTTGCGTGTGGGCCGTAGGATTCCTAAGACCTCTGCACTCGATTAACCACTTGGGGCAGGGCAAGTCCTCGGTGAGCGATAGATCGTCCGTCCTCGAAGGCGAAGATTGCGGACTTGATCGTCTAAGAGCATTGAGGAAGGCCGGTTGCTGCTAAAATCTGACACTGAGAGATAGCTCGCGACGGGATTCATTTCAGCTGGATTATGGCTGCCGTTTCTGCTCTCCGAACATAGTAGGGGAAATTTGTTGGCATGGATCGTAGCGCTCGACAGGAACTAGCCTTATGATGGTGTCACCTCGTGCCACTAGAAACCTGTGCAGTTTAGCGTCACCATTATTGGGCAAACGGTTTGCTGCGAAGGTTCCCATCGGTGACAAGGGAGCGGGACATAGGCGAATCTAGATGGTACCTATACATACAATCGCAAGCAGCAGTGCTCCGATAGTGCTGCAGTTGAGATGGGATAAGATTGACGATGGGTGGATACGAGTGAGAATCAGGAGCGAAGATATCTGCATCTTCTAAACAGCCGGGCGGAATATGCTGGCCTAGTGCGGAAATATTCAGTTCAACTGTAAGCTAAAGGGAAGTGGGAGCACCTGTGAAGAAGAAAGTTGCAAACTCAACTACCCTGTACTGTGGTGATAGCTGCTGAAATCATCTGAGTTCTGTAAATAGAATACAGTTTTAATGACAGTCACGGCCTAGAACACGGTAGTCAATCTTTGGTATTCATCTGCTGCATCTCTAGTTGGCCGTTGCGATTCAGCCTTGAGGTCTTGGCTTGTCACCAGCAGCAAGCCACCAAAAATGAACCCCAACTACACGACACTAGATTTCATTTCAAGCAAGGTACACTACACGAGTGGTGGGACAGCGTACTAAAAAAGAAAGGAAGAAAAACGCCTTGTCGATAGTTCCATGAGATATTAAACTCAGTTACGACTAGGCAAATAAAGGCATTAAATCAAAGCTGAGTTGCACTACTACGTTACCAGTCAGCCAGTCCTCTCTCTTTCACACGTCGCGAATTGGCTTCCACAGAGCCTCCGCATGACAAGACACTCCAGGACCCTTGATTGATCGTCTGGGCCCAGTTTTGCTCTGCCGAGCGGGGAATCAATTGAGTGGATATGAGCTTAGAAATTAGTCTATTTATCCCCTGGCCTATCCTGTCTTGTAAGTGGACTGAAGATCAGGTTGACTGACTTCTCACCACTATTCTTCAACACCAACGGTCATCCAAACTATGGAATAGATGAGCTTTAAAGCCTCACAATGAAACCAAACATGTGATTACAAGCCCGAAACTCGGAAACTAAAGGATAGAAAAAGCACAAGGACAAGGATCTTCGAGCAGAGGAACAAGCCTAGGGGTTGTGGAAAACTTGATACCAGATAAGATGATCCAGTCACTTTATGCTACTCAAGACTTACTCTTGGGTTACTCGTTTTCTATATTCCAAGGTTACTTAGGCTTGAGGTTTCTACTGTTCCCTAGACAAGGTTCCATACTTTGCCATCATGGAGCTGATTATGCAAGCAATCGCATGGCATTGTCACTGGAACAGTCGATTCTTTCAACAAGCCACATAATGCACGAAATCAAGTCTCTTAAAGTCTCTAAGTAGTTGCCAGAATCCAAAGACTACGCAGGCAATCGAGCAAGTAAGCAAGACTCACACAAGACGACAAATACATCACTGAAACGCAACTCGGCAACCAATTCTCATCAAGACGCCTTAACAGCCCAAACAGCTCCTTGTAATCAGACGCTCCATCACTGCTCAGTGTCGAATGAAACACCATACAGGATAATGCGATCCCGGTCCAGGTTGGGAAGACTGCAGAGATGGCTTCTTCATTCACGTCTCATGCGTCAACGAGGACACCCCAAACACTTTGACTGGCGACTGCGATCTCGAGGATTACAGGGAGAACAAGAAGGATCTTGTTCCTGACTATGGTTCTTCACTCGTGGTGGTCGAAAAGACTTTCTGCCGACAACGCCTCTGGGTATCAGACAATTTGTCCGCCAAGAGCATAAGGGATAAAATTAGTAGGTCATCTTTTATGCTGCTTAGAGTATAATCTTTAGGCTATTTGTTTCTGTAATCTAAGACTTAGGGGGTTGACCTTCCAATTAGCCCAAGAGAAAGATAAGACGAGAGTGAGAATAAGGGATAAAAAACCTCAATTATTTTAAACACACTCTTTAGCTACTTATATTCTGCATCCTCAGGCGAACCCCTGCATACAAGCAATGCGATTACCCAGAAATCCAGTCCCTCCAGCAATTTGCAAACTGAAAGGGTATGTGCGGGCGCAAGCCTTCCATGATACGATCGTAGTGGCGGTCGTTATTCATATTAACAAGCTGGTGCCGCACTAAGAATTCCAGCATCACAAGCCCACAGTTTGGCTTCCATTCGCCTTCCCGCGACAGGCTCTCCTTCACCTGCGACACATCCATAGGCATGATACTGTCGATACTAGGCTCATTTGGTTGTGGATAATATTCGCTCGTGAGTTCGAGGTCGTAGATGATCCTAACGCCAGGCTCAAGCTGATGCTCGTCAAGCTCGCCTGTTCTGGGGTCCTTTTTGTCGAAAAACGTGATGTGCGAAATCCTAACAGCCTTGCCGATTTGTCTCCTTGGCCTTGCTTCAGTGCCGGGCCCTGCTTCAGTGCCGGGCACAAACACTGCTCTAGTCCGTTCGTCGATTTCGAGGCCTACTTCCTCCCTGGCCTCACGAATCAGCGTTCTGAGGGGGACTAGGAGTTCATGATCTCGGTCTTCAGGATCCATGCCACCAGCCACAATCTGGTCCAACATCCCGGGGTAGCTATATTCCGGACCAGAGGCGCGTCGTGCGACCCAAATGCGGTATTCGCCAGTATAGTCCTTGCTGTACACGTTGAGGTGTACCCCAACCGTGAGGATCCCGAGAAACCCTCTCAAAGGCGTCGGAATACGTATATCTCGTAGATGACTATTGAACAAATAGACTGACGAGATTTCTCGTCGATCCAATTCCGTGGCTGACCATTTGGTCAGCGAGGGAAAATTGGAATTGGCGCTATTGTCCCTGACGAGCTTGTTGAAGGCGAATTCGCAGCATCTCGTAATATCGCTGGAATTTCTAAAAGTAGGGAGACCGCGTCTTTCCGGCGGAGGTCTTTCCGGAAGAAAATCGGTGCGGATGAATATCTCGCGAGTTGCACAGCCTTCAAAAGCAGCAGGTGGGAGAGAGAAGAGTTGGGGATCCCAAACCATGGATTGAACGAAATACTCTGGTACGAACCCCACAGCCTCACTGATACCGTCAATGTATAGGTAACGGACGCCGTAAGCCTCATAATGGTACTTATTGGCGTAGCTGATAGCAGAATATAACGTTTCCGTGGCTGCTGGGTTGGTTGGGTTGATAATTGATGGATTTGGGGAATGATTCCGATAGATGTGTTCACGGTGTAGTGATGGTCTTGTCACCGGAAACGATGTGTGTACTAACGTTGCTGAAGTCATGGCGAGAGACTCGTCGGAGGAGTTTTAACAATGGGCGGGACAGATGGGAGAAGGACCTCTGGGACGACGCAAACAACTATTTGCTCACATCAGAGAAGAGAAAGGCACGAGCTTTTCGTTGCGCTGCGAAGGTGTCACGACTTGTAAGGTAGGCAGGTAGTAGGCAGTTGCGAAGAAAAAAATTCCGTTTGCGCTTGCATGGATGAATGAAGATGAGCGAGTACCCATGGAAGGATGACACTGCAATGGGGTCTGGTCCGTGAACCGCAGCCTCGGGTGGCCGCTGCCTTTTTGAATTGTCGCCCCGGTGAGTGAATCAACCGATCAATCAATCAGGTTGACCCTTCCACGATGCAAGACGGGCAACAGCGATCGTTTGCCTGGGTAGGTGCGGACGGGGATGCAGCCATCTTATTTGGATCATATTCTCGACTTGACTTGACTCTGAAATGCACTAATTCGCACCTCAGGTAACCCTCACCCTTGCTACCTGAACCAGTGCTTCTTTGCCCGAGTCATGAGGACAATGGCCCATGTGCTTCTTCCTTTGGTGCAACAGCGGCTTGTGTTAAAATTTGAATCGCAAAATTGTGAATGGTTGTGGTTGAGTGAGATTGTGACTGTCCTCGGGGTATCAGAAAAATTGTCCGCTAAGAGCATAAGGGATGAAATTAGTAGGTCATCTTATGCCGCTTAGACTATACTCTTTAGGCTGTTTATTTCTGTACCCCAAGAATTAGGGGGTTAACTTTTCTGCTACCCAGTAGACGGTTTGTGCTTCAGTCGGGCAGTGACGAGTGGTATCAGCTGCTACACGGTGTGTCTCTGTGAGTCAGCTAAGAGAAGAGAAAAGAAGACAAGAGAAATGAAATGAAATGAAGCACTGCCAATTCGGGTGTTTCAAATGGTGTTTGGGATGCACGTATACATGCATCTTGGTCACCAAATACAGCTGGGCTTGCGCAACTTGGATGTGAAGAGAAGTTGTCTCTGTACTCGGGGAAATTTGAGCTGAGGTATGGACATCCAATGTCTGGGGTCGCTGACTTGATTTGCCCTATCTTAGTATAGTAGCCTATCGTGCTTGCGATAGGTGCTTTAATTAGCGGGACGGGAGCGGAACAGCAGCCGGGCATCCGCCCGCTCAACCACAGAACGAGGCGCTTTCTCATGGAGGCGAATTAGATTTGATTTCACAGAGGGTATTTACCTATTGCTTTGCTTTTTCCCTCGGGTATATGTTCAATTTGTTGTTATCAACGATTGTAAATATGTCATCTTGCAAAAGAAAAGAACCCTATCCCCAGTTCTTGGTACCATTGACCAGGCCTGTGGTTCCCTCATTCCAGCAGAGTGGTCCTCACCGGGGTTTCGTGTCCGTGTGACACTACATATGGAATGGAGTAAAGTGATACGAAGATGAAAATGAAATGAAGTAAAGCAAAACAAAACAAAGCATTGATGAATGCTGTCCGAATGCGCCCTTGACCCTATGTCGGTTGCCCGTATCATACCTGTCGTTTCCCAAACACACCTTTTTTTTGGTCGAATTTCGTTTCGTCGTTTCAATTTCCCTCTTTCAAAATCTTACACGAATGAACGCCCTTGGTGTCGATAATTGTAACAACCATATTGTCACGGTTTCTCGCACGCTTCTAGTGGGCCGCAGTGTGGCGGACTACTCCAGGTCCTGGATAGGCCACCGTCTTCCCAATCGAATGATTGTAAAGTCTTGTGCCGGCCGATGCGGCGGCCGCTGCTGCTGCGGCTGCTGTGGTCGTGTCCTCAAGAGCATGCGGTGCGAGTACCGGTGTAGACAGTGTCGACGTTGTGACACAAAGGTTACACAGCTCCATCTGAGGCTCAGGGGTAAGGCAGTAGAAAGGGCTCGAGCATTTACGAGCACAGCGTGTGAAATCGATGACCGTCTCGCCGAGGCTGTGGCGGCAATCCTTGCACATCCGCTGGGCAATTACGGTATGGCACATATTGACGGAGTTTGTGGTTGTACAGTGAGTATGTACGGAGTAGGTATGAGGGTGAAGGTATGCAAGAGAGGACAGCACGGTATAGAGCTGGACAGTGTAAGAGGGATGGGTATATGTAATAAAGTAGATGTGCGGAAGTGCAGGCAAGATACAGAAGAGGTAGGTGGGAGGTGATATGTATAGTAGTGCCTGGAAGCCAGAGAAGAATGCTGAAACGTTCAAGGGCCTGGTTATTGACTTTTGTAAAGCAAGTATAATGAGGCCTCGCTGTGTATTGATAGCGTAAGCGGGTCAAGGCGCAGTTGTTGATGTTGCTGAGGGAGGCTTGGACGTGTCTCAGGCATGGATAGGTAGTAGGTGATAGGTAGTAGGAAAGTAAGATGTATATCCAATTTGATTTGAGTTTATCCAACCAAACAAACAAGAAGAATTGGACAAGCTTTGTTGGGGGCTCTCGATCCCTTTTAAGGCTTTGGCAGATGTCGTGTCAGATTATGTATCTTGGGCGTTTAAAAGGCGACGAGTGACAGTTTAATGACGCGCGTAGGAAGGGAGTGGTAGATGATGATAGCCGGTAGAAATAACAAAGTTAGGCTTTTCCTTTAAACAGGGAGAGGATAAGGTAGCTAGCATCCGGATGGCGAATGAGTGAGTGTACAGTATGAATCTGAAAGTATGAGAATGGACACAGTCCGTGGGAATATAGTGTGTCTGTGTCTGTGTGACTGCAGCACGCCATCATATGACCGTTTTCTTATTTATTCAAAGGGAATATTCGGAACAGAATTGGGGAGGTACAAGCCAATTGCTCCTATCAAAAGAGAATAATCGTTGCAACGGAGAACCAAGTGAGTAAATGAATGGGTGTGTAATAGTAGTACCTTGGTAGACACAACGCCAGCTCAGCAAACGCAAAAGCAAAAGCAAAAGCAAAAGCAGAGTATGTAGGCACCTACCTGTAAAAGGGCAAGTTAGCAGGGCCTCAAAAACACTGTGCTGACAAGGAGTGGCTCAGATAGAAGAAGAAAATAGTCAGCTTGGCCAACATGAAGTTCCATCAAAGCCGAGACTTTTTGCTTCCTCTGAAAACGTGTGTCGTCTTTTACCCAATTAATCACTAGAAACGATGCATCCGTGACCAGAAAAAAAGAGCTTCCCCGCATTGAACCGTCTGCGAACACCCTGAGAAAGACCAAATTCTCTGGGGCTTCAAGGGCTTTGACTAATGAATTGCCAAAGTACGGCCACCGAGGTAACCTTGGCTCTGAAACTACTGCAAGGATGTGCAATCACGCTGAGGCACTTTTACCCAGCAGGACATGGACGAAAGGATATCAGCGGCTATTACCTTCTCCTTCTTTTCCTGATGAGACAAAAGGAAGGACAGGAAAGAAAATTTGTGATTGACAACGCGTGAAACTACTGGACAGTTCGTATCATCTTCCCCTCTTTTTAACCCATTCCTGGGGTTTCTTGTCGCGGGGCTTTACATGGGTAATCCAGCTTGGCGCGCACTCCAACGCTTGGCATTTTGTTTCGTGATGGGAATTGGAGTTTTTGCCTCTTGCGCGCATAACCAAACCAGACCAGAAACAGAATACCACCTATTTGATGTGCATTGTTTCGTTTTGTCACATGGAAATTATATACTTCTTATCAACAATGGCCTGACGGTGGGAAACTGTATCAAGCTTTTCCGCGTCATGATGAACTCTGGTCAGATAACGATTTCAGCACAGTGCCGTCTTGTCATGGCTATGCAATGCATCGAAAGAAAAGGGCGTCCTGGTCCTGGCTACCTGGGTACTGTGGTTTGCTGCGGGATGTTTGTGCCTTGCTGCCTGTCAAACACACGGGATGATGTAGAGGCGACGTGAGACAGGGGCAAGTCCCTTCTGGTCTGCATATGTGTATCTTTGCCTCGTTTTGTCTGTATGTACGTGAGCCTCTATCTAGCTAGACATTCGGCCAAAGTCTAGCAACACTGCTCCTGCTTCCCTGCGATGCTCTCACTGCGACGTAAACAACCCCCGGCCCAATATCGCCGCCCATCATGTAATGCGCATCTCGATCATGTTTCACAAAAGAGCGTGTCTCTCAGCTGATCGATATACCTGATGTCCACTCGACTGATACCTTCAGAGGCTTCGCTATCCGTCATCAGGGGAAAGCATCGACCTGAACCAAGCCTGACCGGTATGGTTCAAATATTGGTTAGACTGGTCATCTTTGATACTGCGCTCTGCTGTGATTTGGCCCTGCATGGCGCCAAAGCAACAGAATGTCATTTGGTCAAGGCGCCGCAATCTTTGTTGCACCTCCTTCGTCATCCTTCCAGAGTTCCAGACCAGCCCTTTGCATAGACCTCTTTCCGACGTTGGTCCCCTCTGAGGTCGCAATGAGAATTAACGAGCCTCAATCTGGACAGATGGGGAAGCTGAAGGCCTCCACTGCGGGCACGGGGAGATATCCAAAATGCTTGTGGCTGCTTCGCTGGCTCCATAGAGTTCAGGGCGTGAAAATCCACGATAACTTCCTGGTGATACAGGCGTGTATAGTTCATGAGTTGGACTCTGCATTGGGCAGGCGCTGCAGCTCCGGTTACGTGTGGTATAAACTCTTTTATTGGGATGTTGCGATTTAGTACTCGTCAGCGTTGAACTCTCTATTTCCCACGAAACAAACCACGGCAGCGCCATTCCGGATGCATTGGCTAGAATTGCCCTGGATGTTGTCACCATCTCGTCGTTACAAAAAGCCCCGATGCGGCGCATCCAGCGCAGTTTAGGTTAGCCACGTTGATCGTCTGAACCTTGTAGTAGCTTCAGCCACTTCTGACGAAGAGCTCTCCTGAAAACAAGGCACCAAATAATTCGAGTTCCTTGCATTTAATTCGCTTTTCTTTGTTGCCAAAGGAGATGTTGTTGCCTGTCGCCGTCATGCTTCTATTCTTGTTATGAAATGTTGATAATGGCGCTTCTATGGGTGATTAATAAGCGCTATCAGTAGTCAACATTGAGTAGATCGAAAAACATCGATACTAGTATGTATCTGATTCTCTCGAATAGGGATCGCTCATATCTTACCAACTATGCCGTTTATAGGAGTCAGGCTTGGTCCAGGTTGTGAATAGTTGGCAGAGCTGGCAGAGCGACACTCCCGGGTACATACTGATGAGGCGGGGCCGTCCGTCTCCGAACCTCATTATCAAGATGTTAATAACCGATGTCTTTCGGGTGTACTACGCAATGTATAGATAAGCAACTTCACTCAGTTCGCTTGGGATGATCTTTCAAGTGAATGACCGATTTTGATGAATCGTATACGCATGACATTCCTCTTAATCAAGCTGGAGTCTGTTGCACAACACGACTGACATGTGTCTGCCATGACTGCAACACAAAGTACATCCTGAGCTGCTAACACAAACATGTCATATGGCGTGCGTATACTGAAAGAGAGTGATTGTGAACTACACAGGACAGTGATGCGTAGGCACAATATGTAATCACAAGGATCAAGGTTGAAATTCAACGTTAGGAGCCTTGAGGTGATCAGAAACTTGACTGCGTAATAGTGAAACAGGAAATTATCAAACAGCTTATGTTGCATAAGACTGTAATATCATATTATTTATTTTTCCATCCTAAAGCTCAGAGATTAATTCTTTAGTAGTTACAGACCTAATAGTTAGGTACTCTGATGAACTCCGATGGTGGAGAGATAAATGGTAAACATCTGCTATTTCATTGGCCAACAATCACAAGTGCCTTACGTAAACACCCGCGGACTGGCGACGACCTCACCTGGTTGATTTGGGTGCGGCTTCTTCTCACGAGACCCTCACGACCGATTGCTCAATTGAACGCTGCCCAATTCGCCCAACATGTTCGTCGCACGACAAAGGGCAGCCTTCGTGGCTCGACAGCTGCAGCGAACAGCACGAACCTACGCCTCCGACGCCCACGCCCACCACAAGGCCGCCGAAGTCAACGAGTCCTTCAGCGTACGTCGAGTCAAACCATACTGCATCATCGGCATCGCGCCGCTCAACAAGGCCGATGGATGAAGGCGATTTTAAAACAGAAACTGATGGAATCTTACAGACCGGATCTCTCTTCGCTGTCGCCGGTTTCTTCGGCTCCGTTCTCGTTTACCAGTTTGTTCCCGCCGAGGGCGAGCAATCTTCAATCCTCAACTTCATCAACAAGTACACTTCGCGCAGCAAGGACTGGGAGGAAACCAACGCTCTTCACACCAAGGCCATGGAGCAGGCCGGCTACGACCGAAACCTTTTCGAGAACGGCGGCAACAAGCACCGATTCGTCGATGTTGCATACCCCGAGTTCGTCATACCATCCACCAATATTTGGGAGCTCCCAAGGCGGTAGCAACGCCTCATCAGAATCAATTGCTAACCAGACAAACAGGGCAATCTCCTCGTACGCCAACCGAAACCACATTGCTGGTCACCTTCCCAACATGGACTACGTTGTTGAGCACTACCGACAACAGCACCTCAAGGAGGAGGAGCGAAAAGCGACCAAGTTGGCACAGAAGCAGGAATAAGGGATGTATACTAGACATGAATCGATACATGAATTCATTTTCCATTGAGTTACCAAGTGCATCTGGTTTATTTACCTAGTACTTAAGCTGTGCTTGCCGAAGTAGCTATCTGCTGCCTTCAACCTGTACTACCTTCTCATAATGGAAATGCTGTTCCCTTGTAGAAGGAATGGCACGGAGCTTCTCAGCTGTTTCCCATGCCAGCTAACCATGCGGAAAGAGCACTGTGATACTCTGATTCGTACCAAGAAGAGGCTGGCAGTTATATATCCCAGCGCCTCTCAGATGCCATGATCTTCCCCCTTTACACTCACAACACCGTCGAATATTATCATCCATTTTGGATTCTAACAGTCATTTGAAAAACATCATTCTTTCAAGACACTCGCTATTATTTACAATACTTTTACCTCCACTACAGATATTCCGTACTGTCATCTGACGTTGCCAAGATGGCCGAAGAAAGACCTTGCAGGCCCATGCTGCGCAATATACCCCATTCATACAATCGGCTCAGAGGTAACATATTCCCGCCCTCTATTTGCAGCACTAAATCTTGTACTAGACTTTATCCCGCCGAGAATGTATTCGCAAGCTGGCCCATCATCAGAGGAAGGCTTGCTAGAGGGGGTTTCGGAAGCTACAACAATGGAAAGGCCCTCAGTGACACAGGTAGCCCCAACTGCTCAGGGAAGCTCGCACCTCCAACCGCATCAACAAGCTTCTACCTCACAGGTAGCCTCGACAACACATGGAGCCTCAGTAGAGCAGGAACTACAAGCAGTGCAGCAACCCCGAGACCTCGTTGAAATTCGCGAAACGTCCACCAAACGCGGTCGCGGCTTGTTCGCAACTCGGGACATAGCATCCGACACTAATGTCATTCGCGATGAATTACCGGTGCTCAATGGAAATTTCCTTTCGTTGATGTCAGAGTAGAACTCTTTGACTCCTCGCCGGCGCAATGAGCTGAAACAAATATTTACAAGTTTACAGAATATACCGACTGAGAAGGACTTGTCAGGCAGAAATGACCCTCATACTAAAGCTATCGAGAATTTCAGACGGGAATACGCCTTCCAGGATACCGCAGGAAGAAGGTGTCTTATTTACAAATTGGCAAGTCATATCAACCATGCTTGCAGCAAATGCGCCCAAGCGCGATTTTCAATTGATCCCGGCGAGCTACATTGTATCGATGTATTGCTGCTCAAACCTGTCAAGGCAGATGAAGAGATATTAATCCACTATGGCAAGAAGAATCTGCCCTTTGGTTGTGCAATTTGTGACCAACAACGCAGGCCCTGGAAAGGATGGAAGGACAAGCTGCGCAAACTTGACCCAAGAAGATTGCTACGCCGAAACCACCAAGAGTGACATCATACGGATGGATTTCTATGATTGATGCTGGGGTTCGGATTGCATAGACGGAGGGAGTGTATCGTTGAGGAGGCCATTCACGTCAGGGAGGCACGATAGCTCAGAAGCGTCACCATATCTTTCTTGTTCACATATGAGCGATAGTTGAAGGTAGTCATCAAGCGGACAATGCCCCTTTATTGTACTACCATGGTACCCATTGTCATCAGTAATTTTGATAGATGTTTTAAAAGCCCATCTACCAGAACCAGTCCTTTTCGCCCAAAATGTCCGTGAATGCAGAAACCACCCAAGACCACAACCTTCTTACTTGAGGGGAATGAAACGAGAAGAGTGCGTGGCACCGATACCGGGTCGACCGTGCTTGACGGGCTTGCTGTAGAGGGGGTCAGTTATGAGAAATATGGCCGGCCGGGAAACCACGTACTATGAGATAGAGAACTCAGCGAGGTAGTGACCAACCATCTCAGGCTTGATCTCGACCTGGTTGAACTCCTTGCCGGAGTAGATGCCGATGACACTGCCAATCATCTCGGGGACGACAATCATGTCTCGGAGGTGGGTCTTGACGAGATCGGGCTTCTCGTTAGGCTGAGCCTCCTGCTTGGCCTTGCGAAGCTTCTTGATGAGACCCATGGGGCGGCGCTTCAGACCACGGTTGATCCTGCGGCGGGCACGAGCGTGGACAACATCGCGAAGCTGGTCGGAGGAGAGGTCGAGGAGCCTGTGGGTAGGAGGAATAATTAGTACGGGTTTGTTCGCTCGGATTGCTTCCTCGTAGGTTCATCTTCCATCATCATCGACGAGGCGCGGGGTTCGTGTGGCAGCAACATACTGGTCAAGGTCGATTCCTCGGTAGGAGAACTTTCGGAACGCTCTCTTTCTCTTGAGCTCAGCAGCCTGCTCGGCGTCCTATCCAAGCATACAGGTCAGTAAAGCTCTTCTTTTCTTCATCGTGTTCCATGTGTTTGATCGATCCATCATCATTTTCTATTTTTCGCGGGCGGGTGGCGAGCGGGCGTCGAGTCGTCGTTCTTCTGCTCATGGTTTCCAGAGGGAGGGAGGGGGGGATAAGGGAATATCTCGAGGGTTCACACGTACGTATTCGTCAGCCATTGTCGCGGTGTTGTGTTGATTGAAATTCGCTGGTCGGAGAGCGAATATGGATGGGCCGGGATGGAGTCGACTTTGAAGGCGGTGGTTATCGCTCAGGCACAATTGATTAATCCAGTAGGGTTTTTGCCCTTCACGTGACTTCTTTTTTTTTGGCTTGCGAGGAACGTCACTAGAGGCCGGAGAGGGACGTGCCGTGGCTCCGAGATTTACTGGAGGGCTTGTGGCTGTCAGTTGCTGGGGTCTCACTCGACTCTCGAGTATTTAGTGGTCTTTCAAGTACCTTGTTCGCTATTGTGTCGTGTTTCGTGTGAATATGTATTTGTTTTATCTATGGTTCATGTGGGGTACTGTATATTTATTTCTAGTAGGACTCGGTCCGTGTTGCTTACTGTCTCAGTGTGGTCTTTGCTAGGAGTGATGGTAATTCACAGAAGAGTGGCCAAGTACCAAGTATGACTTACAGGATTTTATCTCACTAAATTCTCTTGATCTTGAATGTTTTTTTGCGCATCTCACATTGGATTTTTGAGCTTCAATATTGAAATGGCATGTCTTGACAGTGCACTTTTCTGATACAAGACGAGACACTCTAGAGTCAAGACAACTACTGCTTGAGCATTCAATGGCTGATCTCACTGAAATTCTTTCTATTGAAAGTAATTTGGAATCATTCTCAACTTGAGTAATTCACTCAAATGAATAACCTCAATTGCCGAGAGACATCAATGACTACAATGCCGGATCTTCAGGTGTCTAGCCATATAAAGTGTCCACTGGCGTGTGCTACTGTAACCTTATCGGTAGAGGTTTGCCCATGACCTCACAGCAGCCAACCGCTTCTGACAACCTCTTCCCCTTTGCATCTCTTTACAAACATCAAGTTCAGTGTTGATTGGGATAAAGAAGCGAGATGCCCAACCACTTGGCTTCATCTTCTCTCGCATGGCGATTGTCAATATCGTACATTGTCACATATTCGTCTGCTTGTCCTACATTGGCAGTGGTACGCCAAGAGCTTCATGTTTACTGGGCATTGAACGTGCATTGACTTGGGATTGACTCCGGGTTGAAGGGGTCAGTGAATCTGTGCACTCTTGGCCCCGAAAGGATTCGAAAGTGAGTTTTGGGCGGGAATAAGACGGAGCGAGAAAAGAAACCCGACTGATGATTCGCGGCCAAGACGGAATTTGCTACCTTTTTAACTATTTCACGGAATTGGACCGGTACTTTGTGTCGTGACTTCGCGTGCAGGTGTCCAAGACGACCCAAGACTTCCAAGCCGGCGTGCTCGGCACAATAATAGGCGGTCTTCATTTCCCGTGTCAGAACTTCCCAAGTGCCCAGAAAGCCGATACTCATCAGCCAAGACCGTGGCACTGGGGCCAGAAGGCTCGGCTTTTGCTGGATGCGCCCACTGTCTCATGGGCATTGGCTCGCGTCGCTTGCTGGGCATATTGGGTCTTTGGGTCTTTGGGTCGTCGGGTCATGGGCCCCTCCAAAACTCTTATGAGCACGCTCCCGCATTGACAGCCATGGTCTTGTCCTTTTTGCCTTATGACGGCCGGTTGGCCATGTCGGTCAGTCTAGACCTGTACCTTATCTGAACGACTGCTCTTGGCTGCGCTGAACTGCAGCTCGAGATGAGAAGAAAAGACAAATGCCCAGACTCTCAGCGGTCAACGTGGACAGTGGTTTGGTGTAATTCGGGCCTTGGCATTTCTCGGCACCCACCCGTGATAAGATTTCGCCAAGCCTTCAAAGACCTCAGAAGGGGGAACACCAACGCTACTGTACCGTACCCGTCCTTCTCGCTGGCATGGTATGGATGGACCTGTGCTGCGCTGCTGTTTGCTTGGCTGACTCTCGTCATTTCTTGGGTAGCTTTCCTTTCTTTTCGTTCATTTGTCACCTTTTCCAGTCTTTCTGCTTGCTATATATCCCCATCGCCTCATTCCTCTTCTAGACGCTCGACCGAATGGCCTTCGAATATCGTCACAGACGCCGTCTTCTCTCGTGACCACGCCTTCGCCTTCGTTTTCAGCTGAGCCATAACTAGATCGCATTTCCGATCCTGCTCTGCGCGTCAACTCAAGTTCAACATATATCTTTTTGCTCGTCGACAATAGTACGGAACATTGGTCACACGTTTGGATGGACAAGACGTTAAAGGTTGTCCCTGAATTGCCGAGTTGACGGCAAGCGAAGCACTGGTGGTGCGGCTTGTAGTCGAGTCGGCCCAGTATTTGAACTACTTGCGAGTTTTCAAACATAGCTGTAACGAACAGACGACATGTCTTTGTCAACTGAGGATGATGAGTCCACGGTAACCGGGTCTTCATCCATGCCACCCGCCGCGCCTTCATCAGCCATGTCTCTGTCCAAACCCACACCTCACCCGACAACACTTGTAATCGAACCAAAGCCAACTGATGACGACGACCTCGCCAGCGACTGGACGTTTCCACCCATGACAACTCCCTGGACTGGCCCGCCCGATTGCACATGGACTTATGATGCAAACCACGTATCAATGTCTGGAATAGGAGGTCTCGAGGCCATGCTTGACCTTCAGCCGATTGCTGGGGCAAAGTCACTATCGTGCTATCCGGATGCTATGTTCGACAACGGTCTTACGGGTGTTTATAGTCCGGGTACGTGCCCACATGGATGGACTACTGTAACTCTACGCATCGAACCCAGCGCAAACCGGGACGATGAGACAACTACAGCTATCTGCTGCTCCTCGTAAGTTGTCAGAATCAATACATCATAAACTATCGTTCTAATTGCGATAGTCATTATACTTTGGAAGGTAGTCTCTGTAAACGATCGACTTCCTCAGTGGTAGCCATCCCTTACACTTTCAACCAAACAGCGCAGTCCTACGACGCTCATTCCGAATCCGCCACTACTTTATACAGCGCAACGATTGCTGTCTACACCATTCGGGCCCTTTTCAAGGATAGAGACAAGGATGCCCTCGGACTCAAAGATGAGGATGATATTCCAGGCGTTGACCACCATAAGGATTCTCTGTCTTTGAGTGAGCGAATCGGCATTGGTGTTGGCGTTGCGGTTTTTGTACTCTTGGCGGTTGGAGGACTGGCCTTTTGGCTTATCCATCGAGAGAAAGCCCGGACGGAAAAGAGAAGACCACACGAACTCAACGCGGTGGGCAACATGCGCCATAACTCGTCAGGAGCTGGTGACGACTTCTACGCTGCTGCCGAGGCCAATCAACGAAACAGAAGTCGCGGAAACGCAGAGCCTCCTCCACCTGCGTACGTGGCTACAGACTCGAACAGCATGACAGAGAACGACAGCCGTCTAAGTGAAGATACAACAACGCGGGACGAAGAGATCAGGGCGTTACAGATACAAAAAGAAGCGATTCAGCGTCGTCTCCAACAGCTGGAGCAGGCTGATATACAGAACCAAACTGACAACCGACATAACTAAACTAAAACTCAACTCAAGTGCGAATGGTCAAGTGCGAGAACGAAAAGAGAGCGAAAAGATCACGACTTGGATGGGAAACGGCCTACTATACCTATGATACCACTTTGCACAGCTCTGGCAATTGCTATGAGCTTTTTTTTCTTTACACAAATAATTTTACAGGAGGGGACATCTGTAAGATTTTCGGAGTACGGCGGCAGTGATACAAACGGATACAAACGGATACATTCCATATCAGGCTTTTACTTTTAGGTATCTAGATATAGAACATCATTGCAACTATGTAATGTTCTGTAGGGCTGTACTCTGAAACAGTTTAACATTATAATCAAGACTACCTAATTCGCAATTGGATAATATTCGCCGTGAGCCTGTACAACCAACACGTTAGGCAACCTTTGATATTCAGGCAACAGAATTCATGGCAAGTCAATTGGGGAAATTTACTGGATATCTTGTTCCCGATCAACGCACGGAATCTCGATGATAGCAAGGATGATAGATCACTGATCTTCATAGACGTCCGAGTAACAAATCTCAATGCATAGGTACGTAGTATCTACCTGGTAGGTAGGCCTCGGTAAAGGTAAGCTAAGAGTATAGTCAAAGAGGAGACATATTGTCGAAAATGTGATAGATGGTCACATACAGAGTACATGGCAGACTATCATTTCACTCATTGCCCTTTTGGTAATAGATTGGTAAAATTCCATGTTGCGCCCAGGACTAGGCAGAGAGATTAACCAACTACCAACCTACCTGAGGATTGTGAACTGTCGTGGAGCAAGCAGGAAAGTGATCACTTGTTAGGAACTCAATTGTCATAGCGAATTAACAAACCTCTGATTTGTTGTTGAAGCGAACATCAAGTTGGTAGCTAACCAAGTTGCTGCCGCCTATCTCCGCTTCAAAGAGTATCACCATCTCTACAGAGAGGTATCCAAACGAATGCGACTTGGTAGGATTGTGATAGATGTTCCTTGATATGTAGCACTCGAGCTCCATGTCGAGCTAGCTGGTATGTACAGCTTGCATTCCGACCTGAGTGAACAGATCCCACCTGAAGTGCTAGAGCGCCCCTTGCAAGTGCAGTTCTTCCACTACTAATCGTACAGGGGTCCCCAGGCTGTTCCCTGTCAATTGGCGGTGAGAGGCATCTCAGGTACTCGGCTCGTGGGCCAAAATTCGCCCGCATCGCTTGTATCTTTCTGATAGCTTTTTTATGTTTGGCTCAGTTCCCACGTTGACGAACCCCGCCACCAATTGAATGTCCAGTGGCACGGCTGCAACCCACAGATTTGGGAACCTCCAAACCACCCACCCCGAAAACCATCACCACCTCAGGCCCCTTCTTCCCCTTACCCCTTCAAGCGCTGCGCGCGTAGTTATTTCTCTCCCCATACTTCTTCCCCCCAAACTTCAAACTCTCGTCTTAGCTTTTTAAGCTTCATTTATACAAGATGAAGGGCGAGGTATGTTTTTTCGCTTCCGTCGCGAACCTCTAGGCCCCTACGCTACTCTGAATTGCTTTCTAATTGCATCTTGTTGCTTTTGGTTTTGCTCTGCTCGAGAGGCGTTGGGGGTGTTCCACTTGGTGTCCTGAGCTGTGCAAGCTGGGGCGGCTTCTGATTGAGCTCGCGATGCTGATTCTTTGTTATCCAGATTCTTCACCTCCACCTGGGCCAGGCCGGTACCCAGCTCGGTAACTCTGCTTGGGAGCTGTACGTTGTCTTCTTCTCTCCCGTCGAATCAAGCTGACTGGCGTTCTGAATAGCTACCTTCTCGAGCACGGCCTCGGTCCCGACGGTCGACCTGACCCCAATGCTCCCGATATTGGTGACCCCGGTTCTTTCGAGACCTTCTTCACCGAGACCAACAGCGGAAAGTATGTTCCTCGATCTCTGTTCGTCGATCTCGACCCCTCGCCAATCGACGAGATCCGAACCGGTGAATACCGCAACCTGTTCCACCCTGAGCTGTTGGTCAGTGGTAAGGAGGATGCCGCCAACAACTATGCCCGTGGTCACTACACCATTGGCAAGGAGATGGTTGACAATGTCATGGACCGAATTCGTCGTGTCGCCGGTAAGTCTTGATATCGTACAATTGCTCTCGTCCAGCAGCTAACTCACAATTCAGACAACTGCCAGTCTCTTCAGGGTTTCCTGATCTTCCACTCTTTCGGTGGTGGTACCGGTTCTGGTTTCGGTGCTCTCCTCCTTGAGCGTCTCTCCACCGAGTACGGCAAGAAGTCCAAGCTCGAGTTCGCTGTCTACCCTGCTCCCCGAACATCGACTGCCGTTGTTGAACCTTACAACGCTGTCCTGTCTACCCACAGCACCATTGAGAACTCCGACTGTACTTTCCTTGTCGACAACGAGGCTGTCTATGATATCTGCCGTCGCAACCTCGACATTCCTCGACCCTCATACGAGCACCTCAACCGTCTCATCGCCCAGGTTGTCAGCTCCATCACCTCGTCTCTCCGATTCGACGGTGCCCTCAACGTCGATCTCAACGAGTTCCAGACCAACCTGGTTCCCTACCCCCGAATCCACTACCCTCTCATCAGCTACGCTCCTGTTATTTCTGCCAACAAGAGCGAGCACGAGAGCTTCAAGGTTCAGGAGCTTACCTTCCAGTGTAAGTTGCGCGCATAATTGGTCTTACCCGTTAACGATACTAATTTTATTCAGGCTTTGAGCCCAACAACCAGATGGTCGTCTGTGACCCCCGAAACGGCAAGTACATGGCTGTCGCTCTTCTGTACCGTGGTGATTGTGTTCCTCGCGACTGCAATGCCGCTATCGCCTCCCTCAAGGCCAAGGCCTCATTCAACCTTGTTGAGTGGTGCCCCACTGGTTTCAAGCTCGGAATCAACTACCAGAAGCCCATGGCTGTCCCTGCTCCTGCTGAGGCTGGTGGTCTTGCTCCCGTCAAGCGATCCGTCTCCATGCTTTCCAACACCACCGCCATCGCTGAGGCCTGGTCGCGTCTTGACTACAAGTTCGACCTTATGCACAGCAAGCGTGCCTTCGTCCACTGGTACGTTGGCGAGGGTATGGAGGAAGGAGAGTTCACCGAGGCCCGAGAGGATCTCGCTGCTCTGGAGAAGGATTACGAAGAGGTTGCTGCCGACTCCTTCGAGCCCGAAGAGGAACTCGAGTACTAGACAGCCGCATAATGCGACTTTGCGTAATCTCTTTCGACTTCTTTGATGGCATGTTTTAGCGATAGCTCGGTCAGGGCTCACGCCCGCGAAGCATACAGATAAGAGTTGTGGAGGAAGTTGTTTAAGATTCCCGATTTTTGGGCGGCACACATATGGGGGTAAAGCGTGTGCTGGCCGCCACGCGCCAATGGCTCAGGGTACCCCGTTAGTAAATGGTCTTGTATTTTGAAGCCATGTCCTAATAGACGAGACTATCCCTCGATGCAAATTTGGCGCATTTATTTGCAAAGCAGGCACGTAAAATTGATGATATATCCTTTCTTATTTAAACTGTCCAGTAGGCTGAAAACTCGTGCCATGTGTGTAACTTTCGAGAATGAGTATCTTACATGTAAGCAATGAGGGGACAGATGCCTGATCAGTTGGCATAATCGTAGTAAAACAAATTGAGATCGGTAGCATTCGGTAAGAAATGAATTGGCTATGTACCAGGTAAATAAATTATGTCTGTGCAACTACATGAACCATTTTCTATCATGAATCCAATGAGTTACCCCCATCTCTTTTTAAGCGGAAGCAGGCCAGTCAAGGCAAAAAAATAAAAAAATCACTCGTAACTTTTCCGGGCGTGGAGACCTAACGTTCTTCAACCAACCCTCCTGCTCTACTATTCTCACTAAAAAAAAATAGCCCATACGCCTCACTCCCAAGTTCTCTATCAACCTCAACAACTTATGCAGCGTTCGTCAAAATTAATCAGTTCTTCTTCTTCTTCCACTCGGACGCTCTCTTTGTGCCATGGTTCTGAGGTCGGCCTGACTTCTTACCCTTGCCCTTCTTCTGTTTGAGATCCTTGGGTAGGCCATCTCTTGCTGAGGCACGGCGACCCTCGAAAACAAATTGTTCTGGACCCTTGATACCTGCAGGCTGGCTCTCAGCTTCACGGCTCTCACCATGTGCTGAGGGGCGCTTCTTGTGGCGTTGCTGCACAGCGGCTGAACGACCAAGAAGCTTGCTTGTGCGGCCAGCCATGGACTGCTCCTCAGGAGTGGCCTTGTGCTTATATTTGGTACTCTTGGGGCCGTTAGTTGAAATGTGCTTGCCCCTGGCTCGCTCTTGGGCGAGGGCTGTCTTGCGAGGATCCTTGGCACGAGTTACTCGCAACTTGCGTGGCAACATGGGTGGGAACTTCTTGCCGTCAAGGAGCAGGGCAGCCTCAACGTCGTTGGCATCCTGACGAGTGTGTTAGCAGTTTGACTCCCCAATAGTGAGTAATGGAATCGTGAACTTACATAAAACTGGACATAGGCAAAACCCTTGCCTACACGCGTCTTTGAGTCCCGAACAACCCGGACATTCTCCACCTTGCCCTGAGTGCTGAAAGTTCGCCAAAGACCTTCCTCAATATCGGAGGGAGTCTTGTTCTTCTTCTTCTCTGTAGTATCTCCCTCAGCGTTGGTGTTCAGGACGGTCTCGTCATCAACAAATCCCAAATTGCCAACAAACACACATCGGCGATGATCAGTGGGACTAGGGTGAGCAACACTGTCAACTCTGAGATGACGGTCGAGCACTTGGGTACCGTTGAGCTTGGTGGCGGCCGTACGGGCTGCCGCAGTAGTCGAGTACACGACGTATGCGTTGGCTGATTTGGTTGTGGAATCCATCAAGCTCTTTGTGATGTAAGCTGCGCGCTTAGGCAGAGAACCGCCCGCAAACGCAACGGAACGGAAGCGCAGTGACTCGATGGTTTGCGGGGGAGTAGCATCCTTTTCCAAGACGGATGAGAGATGGGTCATCAGTGTCTTCTTGGCAGACTTGGAGCTGATTGCTTCTGTGGACACATTGGCAAGAAAAACTGTTCGGGCCGCCTTGTCCAAGTCCGATGCTTTACTGTCCTTGACGAGTGTCTCATGGACAGGAATATCGCTTTCGTTACCAGCGTCTTCCTCATCGACAGCAGGCTTTTCAGTCTTTGTCAGAGCGTCGTTCTTCTGTCGCTTGCCGGCGCGATCAGCTTCTTCCTCTGCAGCCACTTTGTCAAGGTATTTTCCCTCAAGGTCGTCGTTGTCGTTCTTGCGCTTTCGTTTTCGCTCCTTGTTTGACTTGTCTTCTGTCGCATCAATGATGTCGTCGAGTTCGACAGGCGCATCCTTCATGGCTTCGTCCACATCCTCACTCTCCTCCTCTTCCTGTTCGTCTCCGCTTCCATCTTCTTGCTCTGAATCTTCCTCATCCTCGTCCTCATCAGAAGGGCCGTCTTCTTCGAAGCTTAGCTCCTCGCTGATCTCGGAAAGGACCTCATCGTCCTCCTCAAGGTGCACCTTGGGCTTGGCAGGTTCTCGGACCTTTTGGTCTAAGAGTGTCGAGTATTTTGACTTGGCGGGAGCTTGGACAGGGCCGGCCTTGTAATGGTAAGCACGAATTGGCAAGAAATGATTCATATGTCGCAAAACTTACACTGGACGCAAAAAGAGCATCGAGGGTGGGGTCTACCGCCTTGGAAGAGGCTCTCAGGCCTTTTGAACTGCTTTGAGTCAGTTTTGTTTGGTTCTCATCCAAGATTAAAGATCGCGAATGTGCTCACCCTTTCGCCATTGTGTCGAATTTTGTGTTTGGAAAGAATCGGCAAAGCTGTTGACTTTGGTGCAATCTTTGGCTCTGCGACAGGAAAAAGACATGGGCAGTCAGAAAAAAGTCCAGAGTTCAGTCGAGCGGCCCCACCTACAGATTTCCCAGGCTATCACCATTGGCTCAGCAGCTCTACACCAATGGATAAGGTCTCATGGCACTGGCAGTGGGCCCGATGCAGCGCCATGAGCGGTTCTGCCGTTGACGACCGCCTTTTGCAACAGGCGGGCCCGTCATTCTCAGCAACCCGCTGTGGTGGACGCCCGCCCCAAAGCCTAGAACAGTGGAAGCAGAAGCAGACACCAGGGCAGCCAGCGCAAACCGGCACCGTACCTATTCCTCTCTTCCTCCGTATCCCCTCCACTCGACACCATAAATTGTCAGTACAAGGAATCTTTAGCTCTCTCAGGTTACTTCTATCTTTTGTATTTTCCATGCTGCAAAACGATCGAGTCAATCGGTTCTTTTCTAGCTTGCCTTCACCCCTTCAACTCAATTCGACAAGATACATTGTCTTCATTTGTCCGTTGACCGTCCCTCACTCTTCACCTCGGGCGCGTTCCCACGACCTTCCGACCGTCCAAAGCTTTCTGCTCTACTCAATAGATCGAGAAAACGCATAACCTCTTTACTCGGTCGGCCCATAAACATATAATCGCGTCCCGTTGCAGCGATGGCTGCCTCTGCCTCGGCCCCTCCGCATCTCTCCTCCCCGGCGCTTGGAGTTGCCGACCATGACGACAGCAACGTCTCCAGCCCCCTCAGCGAGGTTGACACTAAAGATGACAACGACGACGAGATCGAGCATATGCATTTAGACCACGACGAAGAAGAGAGCCTCAGGCGGAGTCCGAGGAAGAAACCCCATGTCGCCTCTGACTCTGACAGCGTCCTCTCCGACGCACACTCCGATGTTGCCTCCGATGGCAACATTACTGAAGCCGAGACTGAGAGGCTCTACGATACCCCTCGACATCAGAGACAAAGAGACGTCGTGGTAGACCAGTTTAACGAGGGTCAAGTCTACGAGCACACTCCCAGCAAACTACACAGAACTGCCAACCTGCACGACCTCGGCGATGACGAGTCTGCCATTGATGACGACGACGCCTCGACTGGCTCTCCCACAGTCGGTGGAGACTCTCCAACAAAACATGCGACGAGTCATGACGAAGAGATGGAAGAAGGACACAAGAGCGACACCCAAGAGCGCAAGCGAAAGCGCACACCTGCTGCCGAGCCATCGGAAACAGAACAGCCGCTTAGAAAACGGACAAGTTCAGTGCATGCGCATGACGCAGGTGCCCTGCGGCAACTCGAAGAAATGGATCTCCACGACGATACAGCCACCCCTGCGAATGGGAGCAGTGGTACACATACGCCCGTTGAAGAGATCGATGTTTCCCCACGAAAAAAGCCTGCCAGTCGTGAAACTGATCTGACAGAACGCATATCACGTGTAGCTAAGAAGAACACGCGTGGGTCCAAGCGAAAAGCGGCGGCTGCTGCTGATCCGGATCACGATACTGATAGCGGAAGTCATGACGGTGCGCGTGACAGCGGCAGAGGAACAGACGTGGATAATCAAGGCGATGAGGCCGATCCAGATGCAGACGAAGAGGTTGACTCGGTGACTGCGCACGATGAAGAATGTAAGAAGATGAATACCCATATTCAGGATCACAATGCTTACCTGATTATAGTGGAGCGCAAACACGCTGCGTTCAAGGACTGGACAGTCATTGAAGAAATGTTTGGTGTCTTTCGCGATAGGTATGTTGGATGCCCAAGTAAGCATATGTGTGCTAACATCTTCCCAGGCTCTACAAGGACCGACTGAAAAGGCTTGAAGAAGAAGAGCAGTCTCTACTCGCCGATGTGCCAACACATCCCGAATATCTCAACATGAAGCAGTGCTTAGATGATAGATTGGAGCAAAAACTGCGCGAAATCAACAACGAGCACGAGTACCGTCTCAAAGCCCATGAAAACCGGTCCGTGGCCCAGCGTGCCCAAGTATGGGGTCAATATTACCAAGCCGTCCGGGAAAAGAGAGAGACAACCCTGGAGTCACTCAACCAAGAATGGTACGATATTCAGACCGCAAGACGAAGCGCACACAGCTTGCAGGACTGCGGCCTTCTTTACCCCAAGGATCCGGCACAGCGAGTTCGAAACGCAATTGCCTATAATACCGAAGTCTCTGCCCTGGCCACCATCGCCAAATACGAAGGATTCCCTGCTGGACCTGAAATGACTGGAGCGACACCGTCAGAGCTTGAGGATGATCTAGCTGCCATTGAGGTAAGTCGACGACGGCGAAAGCTCTACGGGCCCGCTGAGCTGACCATCACAAGCGAGCAAAACGGTCGCGACACAAGCCAACAAGCCAACGACGTGAAGAGTATTATCCTCAACCATTCGACCGCCTCGGCCCGGCAGGCGAACAGTTTCTCCGGGAGACTCCATGGGCCAATCCAAATCATCTAATTCACAAGATGTATCCTACCACTGCTCCAGTAGAGGCACGACCAGATGATGCAGCCAGCCGCGGTGCGCAGCAAATACACGGTCCTCCTCCTGTTGATATCAAGTCAAGCTTGAATGCGGTTGCTCAAGCCACACAGCAGTCCCCGTCACTTTCGACACGATTGTCAGAATCGCCAGAGCTGACGCGGACTATGCTCAGCCCAGCACACCAGGTGAAGAAAGTGGGCAATCTTCCAGGCGTGAGCCGCAGTGCAAAGACGGCGGCGACATAGATGGAGTTTGCCGATTTATGGTTGAACATATCCCGTTGACGGGACTTGGTTGATAACACGATGGAGCATGTTGCTATTGTACTCGGACTTTTGTGATACCCTTGGGAAATGCTCGGTTCAGGTACTGATGGATCGATTTACGCTTTTCTTCTTATCTTCTTCTTCTTCTTTTTTTTTTTTTTTTTTGGCTTGAATTTGGGAGGCGAACAGAGCTTGTGCTCACTTGCATCAAATACCATTATTGTTGACCTAGAATGGTCGGAGGAGAGGCATCGACTTTAGAGCGGACGGTGCCCCCTGTTTGAGAAAGTTATTGTACAAGAACCCATATACTCATACACACTGCACAGACTAGCTGGCGAACATGTTTCACATAGGGCGATCGGAGTTTTGCTAGGCGTTTTGCGCGACAGGCTTCATAAGTAGCGTCGCCTGCCTATTACTTGTCACACAACTTGCACCCATTTGAATATCATAAATTCCAACGCTTGGTATTGATCGTACACGTGGTCTAACCATAAGAAATCCCATTACTTGGAAGCGGCGGACTTGGGCGCATCGGGAACCTTGACATCTTCGAAATTGTCTTGGCCAACGGCGTTGAGGGTATACCAATCTGAGCTGCGTTAGTAGACGAATACAGTTTTGTTAAAGGGAACCGTACATATACTTCCAACCACACCTAGGAGACCAAGGCCAGTGATGGCATTCTTGAAAAGATACGGTCTGCGTGCTCGCACGAGCGCGGCGCCCTGTCGCAGGCGGGGATCATAGTAAGTTGAGTGCGGGCTGTATCGGAGTCATGATCAGTCCATTGCGCTACGGAGAGCTTTGGTGTCGGGATAAACACACCTTTTAACCATTTTGAAGGTCTTTTGCTTGAACAGACTTGACTGGCTTGGTTCTAAACCGTGAATCGAACAAATTGACTGTCAATTGCTGGCGTGTTGCAAAAGATGGTCTCACTATCGATATCTGGACTAATGGCGAATGAATGTTCCGTAGGTGGGAAGAATGTTTGCGGCTAAAAGTCGGCCCAGTCTCGCACAACCGTGACGTCTACCCACTGCACCTGCACCTCCCCTAGTTCCAGGTTCTTTGTGGAGCTCAAGTTGCAAGGGTCTGGACCATTTCCACGTCCCATGTTCTTTGATTTCCGCGTCGCCAATCTTTCAGTTGCATTTCTGGCAGACAAAAGCTGGCAACGACGACAATATATCTTAACGTCTCCGCAACGCGTAAATCGAGACGAAGATACTGCCGATTGCTAATACCCGGTGATTTCGAGCTTTTAATGCGAAGCATGCCCAGCCGCAGACAAGAAAGCTCAGCCTAGTCGCGCGACCACGGTCCAAAAGCAGTGGGCAATCTTCATCCACGACAACACAGTTCCATCGTCCCCTTTTGGAGCTCTCGAGCTTGTTACCCGTCGATTTATACCACCGCGATTCGAGAACCTGCAATAATCCACCATGGCAGCAACACTCTCTGTGTCGGACCAGATTCGACAGCTCGACGATGCACGAAAGCTGGTTTTGGGAGACGTCAAATACTACCCCAGTGTCGTCAAAGGAATATTGCCCATCATCGGACCTAGCGCACCACTCGAGCTGCGGAGATGGGGCGCCGAATTTCTTGCTGAAGCTTTCGCGACGCCAGCTTTACCAAATGGAGAGAAAGAAACAATGCAACCTTATGTTTTACCAACATTGGAATCCCTGCTTGAGAATGAGCGAGAGGACCCTCAAGTCCTGCGCAGTGTGATTCAATGCGTTGCCAGTATTTATCCCTTGGCGATGCGGTGGATGTATGGTTATAATGGTATCCGAGCTACATGATTTCAAGACTAACATGATGATGCAGCATAAATAACGGTTACGACACAATCACTTGGGAAAGAATGGTGGCTGTGAAGCAAAAGGTTTTGAGAATATGGGACAATGCTGGTCCCACTGTGAGAATCTGCTGCATCAAGTTTGCGCAACGTGTGGTTCTTGCGCAAACTGCTGCCACCGGTTCTGAATTAAGAGTATGGATTCTGTAAACTTTCTATGTGATGTCGCTAATACGCAACTATCAGTATGGCGGTACGCTCGATGTTTCTCTGGATAAAGTCCCTTCGAACCACCAGTCCCTCGACCCTAGGAATCTAGAGGCTGAGGCGTCGGGGCTTTTGGACCGAATGCTGGGCGCCCTACTGGAAAGCAGGTAAGACGGTTAATCGCGAGAACCTCATATCTATATAGCTAACCTCTAATGAAACTACAGCGATGCTCTGATTGTAGATGCGACCTTGAACTGCATGTCTATCATCATAAGAGCGCGTCCAGCTACATCAAATCGAATCATCAATGCCCTCCTTGGTTTTAACCCCCTCAAGCTTGCCAACTCCCCCCTTACACCGAAGAGCCGGGTCATGATTAGGTCGATGGAGAAGACAACTCGCATGCTGCTGATTCACCTTGTAAAACGAGATCCCCACAACCCGATGGCTCCCAGAATACAGCAGCACGTAGAACGTATGATGCGTACCATGGCCGACATTTTTGACAATTCTGGACACAAGCGCCCCCTTGAACCGCCACCTCAGGACGAGTACGAGGCCAAACGGCCACGGCTGTCTCCAGCGCAAATCCAGATACCACCACTGGGTCCAAGCCCACACAGTCTAGCCGACATTTTCACCCTTATCGACAACAGTGCTCTCAAGAACTTTGATATTTCGCAAGTTCCCGCGCCCCTGGTTGCCAGAATTGCCGTCACAACACTGGCGAGGCTAGATCCCCAAGTACTGTCCAAGGCAGTTGATGGCATCCGTAGCCGCCTCGATACCCTTGCCAGTGCTCCAGTACCTGAGCTGAATCCTAACACAGCTCCGTTGGGTGTGGAAGAAGACGATGATGACTATGAACCTGATTTCTATCAAGCGGAGGATACAGAGCAAATTCTTAACAAGCTAGATAGCTCGCCGACCCATGAAGCACCATTGTTGGACGATGGTCTTGCCTTGAAGTCATTCCACCTGCACCAGCCTAGTGCCCTGACACCAGAAGCGGCATTGACAGCAGGTAATGGCACAGTGACCCGGGTCATTGAGATGATGAAATCTATGGAAGAGCCAGCAAAGAAAAGCAAGGCTGGTTTCAGCAGACTGGCAGCTAGCTCTGGCAACCGGGACTCGTGGATGACAATTCTAGCGCGACTCGCTACTCGCTCCGTGGCTGGCCTGGAAGAGACGACCATCAAGGATGAAGGCGGCTCGCTAACACACCAATCCCTCAGCAGCAACATTCGCGACGTCCTATATTCCTACGTGATGGAGGACTTCCGCAAGCATATCGATGTAGCAGTCTCTTGGCTCTGCGAGGAGTGGTACAACGATAAGCTACAGCAGAAGAAGGGCGGCGATCGGCCTCTATACTACGAAAAGTGTTGCCTGCGGCTGATTGATGGTTTTCTACCATACCTTCATCCCCAGGATAAGGTCTTGACACGTTTCTTGAGCGAGATACCTGATCTGAACAAGAACGTTCTGTCACGGGTGAAACACATGTGTCGCGACCCCAGTGTTGTTCAGTTGGCTCTGACAAGTCTATTGTACTTGATCATGATGCGACCACCTGCCAAAGAGATTGCATTAGATACAGTGCAAGACATTTGGACCGAATGTAAGTTACGAACAATGAACATTGATTCCCGTGATGGTTGCTAATGCAATGGACTTAGTTGAGGAAGCAAGACCTGTGGCAGGCAAATATCTATCTAAATATCGCCCGTCTTTCATGGAAGCTGCACAAATTGGTGCTGGTAATAGTTCGGGACAGTCTGCATCAACCGCTATTACCGCTTGAGAAAACGACTAATCGATGATGCATTTCAAGGCGTTAAAAGATATATACTAGGGTTGGGGCCAATGGTAGCGATTAGGAATACCAAGCATTATCGCCACCTCATGAAGGTGTGAGCCAGTTAATAACGCCATTTGATATATTGACCCAATTAAAATGTTTGATCTCCTGCCTGGTTGATAAATCGAACTGTCTGCTAGCGATGTCATGCTTTGGATGAGCATTCGCATGAAACCAATTAAAAACCCATGTAGTCAGATTAGTACTGTTGTTCCGGTCGTTGGCCCGTGGGTCTGAAGGAGAGCAGCCATGGGCGTCATTGCAGAGTTGGAAGCTGCATGTAAACATTTAATTCTCAGCATAGATAACTGGTAGATAATCGAGCTGACTACTAACCTGTAGTATTGAGCAGCCCGTAATTACCTAGGTAGTTGCTGTGCCACCACACAGACCGGTCATGTCACTGGCCATAACGTTGACCAGGTTGTTGCAATACTACACCTCTTTGTTCCTTTGGTTTTGTTTGTTTATTTACTTGATGACGCTGATCGGCCCAATAAACATCAGCGGGCTCAACTTGTATTGGTTACAGTTCAGTCCGATCCAACACTCTGCGTCTCCGTATTCCGTCCCTCCATCTCAACGGTACTGTAACGGTCTAATAAACGGGGCCAAGCGGGAGCCAGCCCGTGGGAGATGACAGGTGCGGAGTACGTACTCCTTATATATGAAGTGGAGGTAATTACCTGAAATAAGTCAAGTCATCCCTCCCTTTATTAGAACCAAAACAAAGACCAACAGAAGAACACTTGATTACTTACACTAAATACTTTAGTGTGTATTGTTCGTTTGTGTTTGCAGAATTCTAATTGCACAGCTGTCAATTGTCCTAAAACTGCAGCGTAGTCTTTGCCTCATTTTGTTTTGCCTTACTTTTGTTTGTCTTTGCTTTGCTGTACCTTTGCCAGGCCACATCCCTTTATTTCTGCAGCATTCATTGCCCAAGCAACCCGAAAGATAGACGCAGCACCTCTAACCACGTTCTTTCCATTTGTTAGTCATTGCAATGCGAAACCGCTTTTCCAAAACGGAATTCTCAATTCACAAAGACGCAGTCATCGGTATGTACGAACCAGCTGCTGAAATTAATTAGCATCTGCTTTTTTTTAACTGCTTGTCCATGCTTTCAATGAATATCTTAGCCTCCACTTTGAAACAGCTCCCCACATCTTCAGCCGGGGCTCAACAGCGTTCTCATCCCATCTTGTCGTCCCCTACCCGTATCGTCTTTTGAGGCTTGGCTGGAGTTTCTCATTTCAGCCTCGTATTCTGTCTCACTCTGCTAGATACCGACTTTCCTTCAGTACCCTTTCCTCTCCTAACTTTCTTCCTCTTCATTAAACTACTATATTCAATAAACGCTAACATCAACCTATTTACCATCAGCCGCAGCCACGACCGGTTTGACAGATCCACATGGTCCTTCATCTGACAACGAAAAGACCTTAACACCCGTCTCTACCGGCTCCATCAACAGCATGAAAAGCCGGAGCCCTGCCACATACAAACCGGCTGTCGCCAGGTCAAGCACAATTCGAAGTGTCCGTAGCTTCGACGGCTCCGAATCCAGTCCCGAAAGCAAACACAGCAATTTCTCTAGCAGCGTAAACAGTAGCACGAGCGGAGTGTCCAACTCTCACTCCAATCCCGATCTCAACAATCACACGCATACTCCCGTCAAAGCCAAACCCGACCCCAACAACGCAAACATAACACCATCGCGCTGGAGCACCGGCGCAGCGCGCGTAATAGAGCCTACACCCGATTCAGAGACCCCCACAATGTCAGAAAGCACCGAAGCTGTAGACGGTCAATGGGACTCGACAATAGGCAAGGCTGGCCTGGGAAAAACTGGCCGAGTTATAAACAAGCTTGTCAGCGACAATGAGGCTCTGAAGCGCGACATCAAGATCGAGCGCCTAAAAGCCGACGAGGCTAAGCAAGCCGCCAAATTACTAGAGGACAAGCTCGACCGAATGGTCAGCGATTACGAAAGCCGACTGCTCGAGGCCAACGTCACAAAGACACTTCTCGCTCGAAAGGAACGCCAAGTCGAGACCTTACAAGCAACCGTCGAGCTTGAAAAGAAAAAGGCCACAGATGCTCTACAGCGCGAGAAGAGCTGGAGGGACGAAATGACAAAGACAACAAAGGACGCAACGATCCAAGTCGAGGAAGCAACTAGCTATGCGCAGTTGATGGAGGGTCGCTACAACGCCATTTCCTCCCATTGGCAAGACCAAGGCGACGAGGTTAAAAGAGCCGTTACCAAGATGAAATCAGAAATAGATCACCTCAACGAGGAGCGACGAGCAGATGACGATAAAATACAAACGCTAAGGGATCTCTGCGACCAGCAAGACGGCAACATCAAGCAGCTACTACACGAGAAAGAGGAGATCGCGCGCAAATTCGAAGAGTACAAGAAGACGCAAGAGCAGGGCCTTAAAGACATCAAGACCAACGCCAGAGCAAGAGAAGATGAGCAAGAAGCCCTACTACTGGCATCCAAAGAAACACTCGATAAGCTCAAATGGGCACTCAACGTTAAGAAGAACGTTAAAGGCGCGCAATGAGTTACTTTCCCCTATTTTCCACCGAATCAGCAAAGGGTGTCTGCAACTCAATCCCAGCAAGCTTTGCCACAAGAAGTGTAATCCAACCATATCTATAATTCTGTCCAATATCTCGACTGGCTGGACTCCAGTCTATCTATACTGAAGCCCCTGATAGCTTCACAAACCTTTATGCCTACGAACACTTGATGAACCGCCGTCGCTTCGATACCATTCCCTGTATGCTTTCTTTTTCTTTTTCTTCACAAACACATGGACTGGAAATCTACGCGGGATTTAATCACGCCTGTGTGACACATTTTTAGTTACTGGTTTGAACCATGGGAATTGGCGGGTTATGGGTGTTACTGGTGTTGGGCATGCTTTTTTGCACTCGAATCGAGTCTTGGTATCTTCGCGATCAAGAGAGGAAGCTACATTTAAAAACATAGAACCTCAGTGTCGTTATGTCAATAAAAGACAGAATACTGGAAATAGAAAGGAAAGAAAAGAATGTTTTTCCAAGAGCCCCTATTGTGACCAGCTGGGAGGATATAAGGTCAGGTGGCTCATCTTTGTTTCTATACATTTAATCTACATACAAGTAATACTCTACCAAATGCACAACAAATTGAAGCCAGCAGAACCCTATTTGTATTTAATATTACGGGATGCCTTGCTGAAATGAAACCCTTTTAGTAGATGTTATGCTGTTAACATGCTGGTCCTCGAACAATCTACAGCACACCTGGCCTGCACTTATCCCCTGAGACTTGTGGTGTTTTCACTCTCCAGCTGATGCAATTGAAATCTCAATCTATCTATCAAGGCACCTGCCTAGAATCAGTGATTCACTGACTTGGTTTCTCCCTGCTAATTCAGGCATAAAAGGCAAACATGGAGCGGCGCTGCCACTCTTGCCAGTCAAAGCTGCTGCTTGCCGCCTGGCAACAGGTGCCAACGGGAAGGCGCATCTGCCTGCTTTTCTCCTTTCACCAGCCTTCCCTCTCAAATCAACTCATACTTATCCCTCTAAGTTCTCTGTGTTATTTTCTCTTCCTATTTTCTTTCCACCTCTTCACCTGCATGGGACCACCTCGAGATTCTTATATCTGCTCTGCTTGAGCGCCGACAGTTCTTGTGACCGCGCTGTGCCCAGCAAGTCGCTGTTCGGTCAATGTTTATTGTACTCGTTTTTGTTTTCGATTTTACGAACAGGCTCGCTCTGGGCTTTCTGTTTTGACTGAAGCGACACTGCTAGTGCTCAAATGCGCACTTTCGAGTGGCCGAATTCTTGCCTAATTCATCAACCGCAGACTTTGTCCTGTGCGTATCATCCAGCACAATAATGCTGCTTCACTCCTAATAATTTTTAGTTTACAGCTTGCAGTCATGGACGGCTACTCCGAGTTCTACATTTCTTGTAACCCCCCGTTACTCCCTAACGGCGTCTCATCCGTTATTACAGATGCCGTAAATGACTTGGGACAGGTATGCACCGAGAAGAAAGTCCCCAAGTACCTTGCTTATATGTTATTCCCATTTGCCAGATTCTTATCGAGGTCCTGTACGAGCCCGAAGTCTGTTGGTTCAAGTTCATCTCCGTTGTTCAAGACCAGCCCCAAATTACACATTGGATGCACAAGCGCCTGGAACGACTGTTCGAAGCTGAGGTTTGCCCGGTCAATGACGACGAAGATCTATTCGAGGACCAGGACGATGCTGGTTACTCTGATCCCAAAGCTCGACCCGATGTCCAGCTGTTGACTGAAACGCCTCATGTTGTTCCTTACCCGTTACTTAAGCACACTTCCCCGGACATCAAGGAGCAGTATGACCGCTACAGGTACCCAGACCACATCAAGCATCTCTCTCATAAGAGGACATGGCAAAGCCCTGAAGGGTTGGAAGGAGTCACTGTCTCACAAATCCTCTCCAAATTCGAGCCTCTATTGCCAGCCTTACTTGGCCCCTCCGGCATTGAGAAGTTAGCAGAACTCACAAAATGTCAAATATCCTACAATCTCCGGGGCTCACTTTTGTACATTGGCAGTGACCAGGGTCTGAGCGCACTGGATGCTGCAACGCAAAAGCTCAACACACTTGCGAGCCTCACGGTAATTGTCATGCCTCATCTCATGCTGCAGTTGTCTGACAGTCTTAGGATGCCCCTTCAGCTACAACCTCGCATTTTATCTTCACCAGGAAGCCAGAATCAGCCAGGGTGTGCTATGTGTGGACAACGCACGTTGGCCTGTCGACGTTGACATATGCTGATCCTGAGTGCTTCGACTTGAAAGAGGAATACAAGCGCATTGCAGGCGCAGTAACTTTGAGAACTGGAATTGTTAACAACAAAGGCCTACTAATCCCCGATAGCACAACATATCCAACCGAGTCTACGGGTCCTAGGCGCAAGCAAACAGAGTTCCGTCCTTTTGAGGGGTACACATACGGCAACAAGCAGTCCGGCACAACAGCAGTAAAGGACCAGAAGCGTCCCCTCCGGTGTTTCCGGACGCAGCCCGAAACGAGCAGGAAAACCGCGAAGTCCGAAGGAAAGCAATTTCCTACTGCAGCCAAGAATGTGCAAGTAACTATGGCACATTGCGCTGCAAGCACTGTTAATGAAGCTGCCGACAAGGCTTCCCCAGCTCATTCTTCGAGGCGGAAGCCAAAGACTATTTCCGATCCACAAAGTACATGGGTAGGTTCCTTGAATTCAAAGGTATCGCCCTTACAAAACGGCACGGGTGAGCTCAAGTCTCTGCTCCACCGTCGCGTCGAAGTGGCTCAGTGGCTGGGCGGGATACAGTCCGATGAACCCCCAGAAGCCCCAAACGAGGTGGATGACGATGAAGAGGCTGCACCTTGTTTGATAACCTCCCAAACTGCTGGAGACCTTTACGAACCCAGACTTCCTCAGCCAGTCGAGGTCCAAAACTCACATCAACTGGAAGATAGATCCGGACAAGGAACACTTGTGTTTGGTGAATCAGCCTGTCTGGACCAGCCTCAATTAGGTCCCGCCTTGTCACGAACGCCTACCACCTTACACGAAGTTCCAGAGCACGGTATGCCCGGTACAGGGAATGTTCACAGAGAACGACAAAACCCGCCAAACCCTCCGATAACGAAACCGACTGGGCAGAATTTGATGGATATGTTCGATGGGCCTATCAGTATTCCAGTCCTCATACCGGAGCAGGCTGTTGCACCTAGCTATGGTGCGGAGACTACCCAAAGCCCAAATGCCACACATTCTGAGGTTATGTTCGGCAAGCAAAGCGATGAACCAAAAGCTCTGTTCAACACGATGGGTCAGAAAGCCGCCCCTGATCGTTCATGGGCTGGCATCGCCTCAAGGAAGAATACAGCAATCAAAGAACAGAATGATACGGATTTTGGGCAGAACGTGCGAGTCAGGGATGACCGTCCCTTGAACCAAGAGCCGAAGACGACAGGGCCCTCATACCAAGAGAGAAATCAGGAAACTCACTGTGAGGTCTCTGTTTCCACTGCACATGTCGTGCCAGGGATGGATGCACCCGTAATTACACTGGACAACGACGGATCTGTCAAAGTCAGTTTTGACGCAGAGAAGAAGTTGCAGGACTTGCTGGAGGTTTTCCAGGCAGTCCCAGGTAAAATCAGTGTTGAAGCCAAGTTTGGTAGGGTTTGCATCAAAGGCATTCCGCCTGCGGAAGTCTACTTGAGCCCCTCCCCTAACGGACCTTTCGAGTCTGCTGGTGCCAAAGCTAGACACTTGAACGACAACAATCCCCACGTGGAGTTCTATCCAATTCTTACAACTAGCGCCACAGAAGCCAACTTGATTCCAGAGATGAAAGGCGGCAGAAACTCATGGGTACTGGTGGAGAAACGGGTGTATTACGAGTTTCTCTGCATGGAAAAAAATGAAACTTACCCCCCAAAACGGCTTGTTGTGAACGTCGATGCAGATACTTTCACCCACGAGTGCCTTCCTTTGGCACGGGAGATGTCCCAGGCTTTCATCCATTGCGCACAAAATGCATGGGATGTCAAGCTCAGTATTTCACACAGAGATATGGCGCAAGTCACCAAGGACTTTGAGGAATTTGCTGCATGCCTGGTTCAGTCTCTGGATATTAAGTAGGTCCTGAAACTCACGTACCCAAACCACAGAAAGTACTAACCTCTAAGGACAAACGAGATAGGAGAAATCGATATCCAAGTCGAACCAAAAGATGCGACAGAATGGTGTGTTGAACGAGTTAGAATACACCACGAGGCGAAGTACCGGAACGGAGCCAAGGGGCCAACTTGGCTTACAACTACGATGGTTCGCGTGGTCCAACCATCCTCCAATGGAACGAAGAAACTGTACCGAGGCCAGGTGGTTCCGGTGGCTTTACCGGGGATTGAGCGAGTTGGCCAATGGTTTGAGGTTGCGATTTCATCTGTTAGAGCTGAGGATGGACTTCAGGAGAACGTCGGGCTCGAACTCGGCGAGAAAGCCAGCTGGTCCCCTGAAGGTCTAGAGCGCCATGGAGCATTCAGAGCCATATGCGAGCCTGCGATATGGATGGTGAGTCAGATGGATCGCGTGGGGAACTCCAATGCCAACGGGCACGGGATTCAGACTGACCAGCCGTTTTTCGATCCTGTTGAGGATTCAAAAAAGCGGACCAAGAACTACCAATTTTGGTAAGATCAACATTGAAAAGTGTTAGACCCAGAGCGGAGAGAGTGTGGAGGACCAAAACGATGTGACGCGAAGGAGAGACACACAGCCAGATGTCCATTTTTGAACCGTTACGCTGATGCAAGACCTTGTATTTTTGTAGAGGCACATGAATTTGACCAGAGTCAGCTGCAGGTTGAAGATGATGCAGTTCAGTGGAATGGTTCAGAGCAAATAAATGTTGGAGTTTGGTCATGTCTTGTCTGGTTAGCATCGTATCTACAGTCTCTTCTTTGTAGGGTTTAATCAATTCCGTTACTATCGATCTCGGACGATTTACCCGAGCGTCTATAATGTCTTGTCGATTGCCTGAACTCTACTTCCGCGCGTTTATCGGCTGTTAGCTCAAGTGCGGAGGAATTAAGAACGTTTGTACAATAGACCAATCTCGTTTCGGTTCATGGTAACAGAGTCTTGCTCTTGTGAAGTATGGATCTATTTTATGAGGCGTCAATTTTACATCGCCGTACATCTCGGCAGTGTAAAGACATATTCAAGAAACGTTAGCCAATACAATGAATGTGCTTTCACTAAAAGCCAAGGTAACCAACTAAGTAGGTTAACGCAAATCCTCAGAAGGAAAAGCGCGCCAAAAGCCCAACGCCAACGCCAAAGCCGACAACGGTTGCGGGACCCCTGCTCGGCCCGTCCCGTGTTCCCGCTCTTGTGGGATAAGGTAGAAAAGAAGAGCAAAGAGGATTTTTACTGCACCAACAGTGTCTGTGTAGATTTAGAATGATTTTGTGAAAGACTGAGCAGGTTTTTTTTACCCCTTCTTGTTGTTCCCATGTGGGATAGAACGATGATTTCATTGTTACACATCTGACAAATGTCCAATCGACCCGGGTCTTGAACGGGAAGGCTAAATTAGACTAGTGCAGGATACGAGCTGAAAAGGGTACAGAACTGAGCTTGGCGATCGGCTGGGCTGGTCTTTGTGCAGACGTCGTAGCTTGATAGATGTCCCTGAATACCACCCAAGAACTGGCAAGATCGCATGGGAATTTTTTGCCACTAACGTAACTGACATTGATTAATTCATTCTTCATTCATCATACGGCAAAAGCCAACGTGGTAGTGGCGCTTTTCCTCTTGGGGTTCTCGATGGCTTTTGGTTACGATACTATGACAATTATTCTCGTCCACAAGCGCTTCTACCGATCCGAAAATAAGTACATACATATAAAGCTGACTGCCTTGATATGTGGTATTGGATCTGCAGTCAAGGTAACCTTGCGGTTAGCTATCACGTCATAATCGTACAAGGCCCATGTTCATGCGTTCTCCTCCCCTGTTATTGTAACATGGTATCGGCTGAGGCCGGTTATCTCTGTGGATATTTAGAGGCCCACCAATTGCACGCTATAGCTGAGAGACGTGAAATGTCTTGATAGCTCTCTTGTCACAAACCAGACCTTTGATCAGCGAGCTTGTTGATGGGTTGGTAGTTGTGAGTGGTCGCATGATTATGTCGAGAGATCGAGTGAGTTATATCAGCCTCTGGAGGCTGGCTCATTCATTGAAAAGTAGAACATTATCAATCCAACGAGTCCATGTGGCAGCCGGGGCCATGTACGATGAATCCAGGAAAATCAAATCAAAAGAGGCGCTTATCCGCCTTGGGTATTAAATACTAATTTTCTCTACTTCTCTCCTCCAAAACGTGATCAACACGTATCCCATGAGTTCCTCCCCAGTATCTAACCTGGGCTATTAGAATATCATACCAGCCAACAGGAGGAGCCCACTCATTTCCCTCGGCTGTAAAGAAGCAGCCTATGCTTCGCTTAGTGACCAGATCCGCAAAGTCTAATATTTAGTCCTGCTCCATGTTGTCGCTGTTTACGGGTGAGCGTCGTGCTATGTGTGTATTTTTGTTGTTTAGTCGTCCAGTCGATAGATTAGTCGAATGATATTCCAGCACCAGTTCGCGGTTGAGTCTATCTTTTTCATATCGCGCAGCCAATCCAAATACGTTGTAACAGTTTGCGACGCTTCAACGTCAAAGCGCTGCCCGCAAAGCGACGATCGAATGCGTAGCATAATTGGATGTTGTTGCGAGAGGTGCAACAGCACCAGAACTCCAAAAAGGTTTTGGGACCAGAAGAACGTCATCGGTATAAGTCGCTTGTTGGTGCAGGTAGGTGATAGGGCGATGGGCCACTTGAGCGACGCCTTGAGACATTCGGCTGCACCTTCGGCATCTTCCTGTGTCAGACTTTCTGGGTGGTGGAGGACCTTGTAAATGCAGGGGCGATATATAAGGTATTTGTTGTAGCTGTATCGTGTCCGAAGGAGCGCAACATGTATATCAGCTGCAAATGGGTACGTTGCTGGTTGCGTGTCAAGATCCGATGTGAACATATAACTGCTAGGCAGTGATTGTCCAGCATAAACGTCATTGAAATTACCCTGCGAAGGATCTGAAAAGGTCATATCCTGATTGTCTTGCCATCTCAAATGCATAGGCAACATGCCTCGCCACTGATCAAGCTGCGCATCGAGCTGCTTCATAACGGTTGCACTACCAGGACTCGAGGTACCGTTGAAGTGCCCAAACCCTGGAAAGGACATAGATACATCTGGGCCGAATGCTGAGGCAGATTAGACATATGTTGAAGGGAACTGGGAATGATTGGGCCTACTCTTGTTGAGGACAGAATGCACGTTGGCAGAAAGCCTGCGAAGCACAATCTGAGCTGCAAAATTCTCCTGGAAGTGCGTCGCCTGGTTACTGATATAATCCTCGTCAGTGACCGGTCCGTTAAAGTCGGGAAGACCGATCGTCTCTTCAAACTTGTCTAGTCCCGTCAAAGGTAAACCAAATTCCATGTGGAAACAACTTTTTATCTTGTCAGTCGATACGCTTGAAGCATAGATTCTGTACTCACGTCTCCATGATTGAACAGTGCCAAAATGTCCTTTTTACTAGATCTGATCGAAGACCGTGGAGCTCGTTGGGCTTGCTATAGATCAGGGTCAGATAATATGAACTTGGCAGCCAATAAAATGTCTCATTACTTTACAATCAAGGCCTGGCAGGCTGAGGAAGCAGAGACAGTCATCCTCCAACATTCCTAGAAAGGCGGTTAGAGTAAAATCACAAGAGTGTCAAGAATAACACTAACAAGAGCTTGCCCACAACTGGAGTAGTATATGGCAGCAAGCGCAAGCATCTGCACATTTTCCAGGCTGACCTCGCTTAAAGCGAATCCCATTCTTTTCCGTGCCTCGTTGAAATAAGAAAGGCCGGGCGGTCTGTCGATAGTGCCTCCCTTGATACCAGATGGCCGCTGTTTATAGGCTGAGATAGATACTTCGGATGTGGTGAGGGCCACCTCCCCAAGGGCAAGAACGAGGAGTACAAGGCTTGAAATTACCCCTTCGTGGAAGCCGTTGCTAATGATTGAGCCCAGGGTATTTGAATTGAACCATTGCCTGTCCATGATGGGATAGAAAGTATTAACGACATCAAAATAACCTTTGCTTAGCCTTTGTACTGTCTCCCAGTCCACACTAGGGGGGCTGTGGCCAAGAGGAGACGTGGAAGCCGAAAAGTGCAAGGGTAACTGGAGTGTGCTGTTGCTTTGTATCACGACTGGCTGAAGTCCGTCAAGTGGCAGAGCAACAGCAGACTCGCGTAGGCCCCGCGGAAGCGTAGGTATCTCACCTACGGGTGAAGGGTGCTTCTGTCCAAAGCTTTCGAACGTGTGGCGCACGACAGGCCATTCCGATACCTTGGATACCGAGGAGTCATACCGGTAGCCACCTGCATCGCGGCTAGATGCCGGACTCGCAGGGGGCAGAGATGTCCCTGGGAGAGAGTCTTGCGATTCAGGATCGACTAACAACGGCGTGTTCGTGGGATAGACAGTAGAGGGTTGGGAAGTGTTGAAAACGGGATGGGTGGTGTTTTCCCGTGTTCCTATGTGGTCGATCTTACTTTCAACGCTTTTGAGTCGATCTAGGATCTCAACTAAAGTTTTATCCTTCCTATGGACGGAGTTTAGCGTTTTGTGGTCGAGTTATTCAGCGGCCAAGGGAACAACGACGGTATCGCCATACAATGGCCAGGCGCGGTATCCTTGTCACTTCCTCGGACTTTCTTGTAAACATACTTTGTAGGTTGGGGTTCTCTGTATCGACATTCGAGCTTGAATCGTTGACATGTACCGCACTTAGGCCTTCGTTCATCACATCTCTGCTTTCGATTGCGGCACGTCTCGCAAGCCTAGGCATATTAGTCAATTCAGTTTGAACATAAGTGCTTACTGTGCAAAAAACAATAAGAGAGGAGAAAATAACAAGTCAAGGAGCTCATTGTGAGGGTATTTGTCCAGAGCATATGGCAGGGTTAACACAGGGGTCGGCGTCTAAGTCTAACAAGACTGCAGACAAATAACAGGTGGAGTTGGGGAAAGCGACAAACGGCATGTTCGAGAAAAGGATCTATAGAACCCTTCCGCAGAGACAAAATGAATTGAATTAAATATCATACCTGAGCAGCAATGGCGCCGCGCTCCTTTCGGTTCGTCTGCGGCCCAGGTCCAGGTGAGACGGTGCTGGACGAGGATGGTCCTAGGTCCATAGTTGGAGGCTATTCCTGGCTGGTGCTCACATATGAGTTTGATAACCGGGAATGGAAGTATTGCAGCTCTAATAAGCTGGCTAAGATGAGTTAAACTTCCGAATGTAATTTTTTGGCTCCATTGGGTACAATGCCTTGCGGCAAAAGTTGGCAGAGCGTTGAGCTCCTTGGTGGCCTTGGTCGGGGATGAACTAGGTTGCGACGGTTCTGTGAAGCTCCCGGGCGCGGGTGGAAATAAATGATTGGGGGGCAGGACAATAAGAGTACGCACGCACGCACGCACGCACGCACAACTGAGTCTAGGCGGATGTCCACGAGAAGACTGGGGTTTAAATGGGTACGTGATAACGGTTTCTGAGACGAAGAGACGCTGTGTGGTAGGGTTGCTAGTGTTTCTGTTGCGAGAGTGAAGGCTAGATGACATCAATCGAGTGTGCAGGGAACATTGAGAATTTAACAATAACAGGAGGCTAGAGAGGCCGCCTTATAGTCATAATCCAAGAAGACATCTTTTGGAAGAGAGTTTTTCAGAGTGCACGGGAGGAGCAAGGGCACGGAGAAAAGATTCGCAAAATGGGACTGGCAGGATGTGAACAGAAGTCGAACCGGAGCGAAGCCCGGCTCCGACAAGAGACGAGGGGAGCAAATAATACAAGACTTTAGTGAAATCAAAGCTCGTCAGGTTCCAGTGCTAGAAGCGGTTGCAAACCCGTCAATGCAGACAAAAAAAGGGTCCCGTTCCAACGGCCATTGGACGGTGTGAGGCAAGGGAAATGGAGGGTATCAAGATGGTCCAACGTCTTGTCCCGTCTCATTATGGTTATGAGGAGTTTAGCACCGCACAGCTGGTGCGCGGTACCGTACCGTACACGTTTTTGAGACCGCACCGCTAATTGCACCACACCGTGCCATGAGCCTGGCTGCGCACCATGAAGACACGATACTGTAGCGCATATCGTAATTGACGACCTAGGATTGCATGCATGCCGCTGGACGTCATTGCTGGATCTCACAACCGGCCGGGGGTCGAGCTTCCCTCTCCGACGGCGGTTCCCTCATGACAGCCTTCCAGATCTAGAGCCCACCCACACCCGATCGATACGCGCGCGCCCACCCACCAAGCACCTAAATCGACCGAGCCTGCGGCGAACGACTTTAGAAGCTCGCATCTTCGTAGGCGCACGGCTTTTTTCGTTTAGTGCCATGTTGTTGTTGTTGCCGCCACAGCTGGTTCCTTGGTACGTGATCGTCCACAGTCTGCACCGACTGCCTGGAGCTGGTGACCACTCCACTGGGATATATCCTGTGGGGGATTAGGAGAGCCATGCTTGGCCCTCGATTCCATCCCTTTGGCAACTGCGCTGCCAATTGTGACTGGACGAGATGGTTTGCGATCGACCTTCTCGGTTCCCACATGGTTTAGCGTACCAGATGGTAGGGAAGCAAGTAAGTCAAGCGACCAGCAAATCACTTTCTCATTTCCCTGCAGCCATATCCGTATTTGTGGCTGACCCTGATCATGATGCTGGGATACAGGGTCTATCATCGCGGCGTCATTTTGTGTCGCGTTGAGCCGATGAATGCATACCTTAAAAACTCCCCTGCCTATGGGCTCGCTACAGCTCTGATCTCACACAAAACACCCTCGCGCTGCAGGTGATTCATGTGACGAATGGCGATGTGAACACCACTACCCCCCCTATGATGGCAGTTATGCGCATATGTGACACTGTGGCACGATGCCGATACCACAGACCGTTGGGTTGATGCCAATTAGCTAAATAACCATCCGCAAATGGCGTCTGCTATTGATGGGCATTCCCCAAACCCGATGACGGGAGAGGCTGTCGAGTTGGAGAAAAGCCTATCGCTTTTGGGCAACGTGCTAGCCATCCATGGAAATTGACGTCGTGATTTTAACAAAATTCCGTACTCGGTTATCAGTCCTGGAATTTGAATTCGGACCACGTTCTTTTCTAAGCATCTCTTCCGTTGTAATAAGGCTGAGTGCTGCAATACCCGAATTGGTCATGATCGACAGGTTTACATCTGCTGAACCGACAAAAGAAAAGACTTGTAATATTCGGTTGAGCCAGACGATAGCCGCAATATGCAGGGGATTGGAGCTTGGGATCAACCTCAAGCCAACCATGATGTTGTATCGAGGGTTTGTCATGAAGTGACGAGTGTTGCTCAGCTGGGCAAGGTATTGTAAGCAGGCATCATTAGTTTCGGATCATTGATTCAACAGAAAATGCCAACAATTGATTTCCAAGCTGTCTCGGCGAAATCCTACTGGACCCCTGACAGCCAGCCTCAAACTGTTGATCTTTGATTGAAAATAATCAAGCTTCTTATTTTAAGAACAAGTCTTCACGGTTAGCCCGGCTCCGTTGATAGAGAGACAGGCAGACCGTTTCACAAGCATGCGATAATGCGTTTGTTGGGAGTAGAATTAGTGATGCTTGTTAATCTTGACTTGGTGCGTTGTTCTTGGAGCCAATTTAGTATATTTTTCTCCGCGCGAGTATCAATATGCAAGCACGGAGACCGTGAGACAACCGGCCAGCGTGCATAGAGGCTTGTGTTTGCACATTTGACATGACTTCTGGCGAGTAGAGTACCGTGAAGCTGGGATCGTACCGGAGCGATCGAGACATGGCTGAGGATTTCTCCGAATAAGCGACGGATGTCAGAATACAACAAGGGATGATCCACGGGGCCGCCTGTGGGCTGTCCGAGACAAGGGCTGTACCCCCCTGCGATGGTGCATCAAGCTTAATGCTTTGCCTCGGCACGAAAAAAGTTGACGAAGAAGGTTTAGTTGTGATTAGAATAGGAGGATAGGTACGCGATGGCCGGTCGTTGTCTATTCGTAATTGTTTTGAATTCAGAGAGCTTCGGAAACCAGACCTTGTTGGTACTCGAGCCGAAAGTTCACTCATTTCAGGAAGTGACCAATGCCCTCTGGTAGCGGGCAAAGAAGGTTGTACGATACTTGCATCCTGGTCTGTTCCTGCTTTGAACGTTCGGCAAGTGCTTGCCTCTCCCGTGCAGACCCACAGGAGCTCCTGCCTTACCAAGTACTAAGCAAACATCTGTCGAACTTGGCAGCTTGAACCACTTTCTGTCTCACAAGATATTGCTTATTAGAAGCCTCCCTGTGTGAACCAGAGACGCCACATTATGGTGCCAAGCAATCGAATGGCTCCAGGGAAGATTGCAATAAGGAGAAGGCACGTTTCTACTAGATCGGCATTGCTGCTCACCCAATGCTTTGCGATGCCTTTGACTTTAGCAGACCTCTATTCAGGCGTGCCATTGAGGCCAAGCCCCTCGACCATTCTATTGGATCAACCCGTGTACTGTGTGTACTGTAGATCCCAAATTGCTATCTGACGGCTTCTGTTCGTATCCATGCTGCCATATCACCATACGGTAGGATAACATCAGCGTGCAGCAAAAGCTAATTAGTCTGATCGCCCGTTGCTTCCGCGCTATCACAGTACGATGCCACTGTGTTTGCGATTAGCAATTACTATGTATTAGCATTAGTTAACCTGTCAGCTGTCCGCCAAGGATGAACAACAAATGAGGGGACATGAAGCATGGAGAGTGATGAAAATCTTGGAAGAATTGCTCTCGGATCTGCAGTCTCTCCAACCTTGTAGGTGGTATTCCAACGAACCGGTGCCTGTACCCCAGTCATTCAATCACGGCAATTGGAGAAACAAGCGGAACCCTCGGACCCTCTCCACCCCCATATTTACTACGCGAATCTCACCTACTCACTCTGTCCATCCACTGATCATTTCTAACTACTACGTAAAAAGTTGACGACTTGACAATATCAATCTGGAACAAGCCGCCGCCTCAGACTAAACCTATCGAATCTTACCTTGGAAAAGGGCCTCTTTCTTTCACAAGTCGTTTCCAGTACCTTTACTTTCAAGCCATATTCTGTAGTCGAGTCGAGTCGTGCACGACTTCATGACGTGATATTCGCCGCTCCACATTACCTGCAGTATACCACAGTCTCCAGTCCCAGGTCGGTAGTATTTCGATCTCGTTCAGTATGCCCCTGGGCATTCTCGAGGCCAAGGACATCGAGCATGTTCCTGGTATGTATTTGCAATCATATCATTGGTGATGTGGGGTATTAAACCCTCATCGCCGATGTCAATTCTGGACACCATCAGTTGACTCGCCGTCTACCCATAGGCACGACACGATACTTTGACGACCCGTCACAGCCCCAGACCGCTGATGAGCAGCATGGAAATCTCAAGCGTGTTAGAGTAGGAGAAGAAACCATCATTCTTGTACATTTCAGCGGCTCCTGATCCTGTTGCGCTCAAGCTGACACCAATATCAGATCCCTCAACCTTCCGATGACCCAAACGATCCGCTGAATTGGTCACTTTTGCGACGCGACTTGATAACCTTCCTCCTTTGCTTCGCTGGCATTCTTGCTACCGCACTCGGTCCTATCCTCGCCGCCAATACCATCACAATCTCTCTCCTCTTCGCCAAAGACTTCACCAAAGTCGCGCTCTTGACAGGATACTTTTTGCTGGGATGTGGTGCTGGTGCCGTTTTCTTCGTTCCATCCGGTCGCATTTGGGGAAAGCGACACCTGTTCCTCATCGGTATACTTATTATTATTGCCTCGAGCGCATGGGCTGGGGCTGTCGGGACAAATTATGGCAGTTTCATCGGTGCCAGAATCGTGCAGGGCGTAGGATGTGCGCCATATGAGAGTTTTCTCAATGCGGCTGTTGGTGACCTCTACTTTGTTCACCAGCGAGGAGTACGCATGGCTTTTACCAATCTGGCTGTTTTTGGCGGTGCCTTCTTCACACCTATCTTGGTGGGTAAGATCACTCATGAAATGGGGTGGAAATGGACATTCTACTTCGTGGCAATCTTTCTTGCCGCTACTTTGCCAGCGGTCTTCTTTTTGTGTCCCGAGACCGCGTATCGACGGGAAGCAAGCCTGAATACAGATACCACTGGCGAACTTGGAATAGAATTGACGACAAAAGACAAACGTCAAACTCCGTCGCCGCAACGAGACTCTGGGGAAGCAATGGCCCAAGAACTCGACCAACACGCGCCAGGCTTTACACTCTTTCCCAAGTCGAACGCTCTCCAGCCTATTGGTAATTCCACCACTCCTAAGAAGACCTTTCTCCAGTCAATCTCATTGTTCGACGGTCGGAAAACGGACGAGCGATACTGGGTACTTCTGTTACGGCCATTCCCTCTCCTGACTCACCCGGCGTTCATCTGGGGCTGCCTTATCCAGGGTACCATGATTGGATGGACAGTATTCATTGGAGTTATTGTGGCCGCTATTTTCATCGGTCCTCCTTACTACTGGGGTGAAGTCGATGCTGGCTACACTTACACGGGTCCTTTCATCGGCGCAGTGATAGGGTTCATGCTGGCAGGTCTTCTTGCCGACACGAGCGTGAAATACTTGACCAAGCTCAACAAAGGCATATATGAGCCCGAATTCCGTATTCTTCTTGTCATACCAATGATGATTATTGGTGGCATTGGTTTGTTCGGCTTTGCTCTGACAGCTCCCGGTGTGATAGAAAAGAGATATCCGTACCAGGTACCTCTCATCTTTTTCGGCTTTGAAGTCGCAGGGATGGTCATTGGTGCTGTAGCCAGTTCCTTGTATATTGTTGACGCATATCGTATGTTGTTCCGGCAGCTATTGCGTCCTTTTTTGCTAACTTGTGTCCAGGCGATTTGACTATCGAAGGGTTCACAATTATGATTATATTCAAAAACTTCTTCAGCTTCATGCTCACGTTCTTCGCCTACAATTGGATCAACAACGGCGGTATTGAACGGACAATGATATCAATTGCTTCGATTCAAGTAGGCGTGTGCCTACTAAGCATCCCCATGTGTAAGTGGCTACTTGTTCCGGTATACGGCATGGCTTTTTACTGACCACCTTCAGACGTATATGGCAAGCGGGTGCGAGCCTATTACTATCGCCACGATTTACTTGCTATGACTAGTCTCAGGTAAATGTCCTGAAAGAGGTTCTTTGATTGAAACGTTAGACATTTCGTTTTGTAATATTTAATACTTAATTACTCTGGTGGGATGTTTGTTTAAACCATCTCATTTCAACATTTCTAGCTATGATAGACCGGGACATTCTCTCAGAATATAATCGATAGATCTTTTTTGCCGGAATTTTCATATTGGTATATACATCATAACATCATTATCGGATACATCTTCTCCCTCATCCAATTTCATCTGTCCTTCCTTAAGCCTTGGCCATGGCAGGTGCCGAAGCTACTACTGCAGGAGCAAGAGTCGACTTCTTGACGAGGCGCAAGCCGCCAATCAGAATGACGGCTGCTTGGACACCAAGAATGACCACCAGCGTGGCAAGAGCTCCAATCACACCGGCAACGGGCTTAGAAATGCCGCCGCTTGAGCCACCAGAGTTGGAGCTGGAAGACGCCGAGTCATCATCGTCGTCACCTGAGCTACTACTGGCGCAGGTGCCGTCGGTGTTTCCACAGAGCTTGCACCAGTGCTTAGTGTCCTCGATAGCGAACCCGGACATGCCAGTCTTGAAGTCCTTCCAGGAGAGGGTGATGGCATCATCTCCGAAGAGAGGGAACAACTTAGGGGTGTTCTCGCCAGCGGTGCCGTTGGCGAAGTAGAAGCGGACGCTGACATCGTCAACGGTAGGGTTGGTGGCGTTTGTAACAAGCTCAAAAGCCATGGAAGAAGCATAGTCGACGATGCCCATGAAGTCAGAGCTGGCTTTGTCGAGACCGGCCAGACCGAAGAAAGCCATGAAGGCACCGTAGGCACCAAATTGGATGTTCACCTTGGGCGCTTTCTTTCCCTCGGCGAGGGGCTCAAGAGCCTCGAGGATCTGGCCACCGAGAACGGAGCCAGCAATGGCACGGACAGGCTCGCTGCTGTTGTAGGCAAGGTTCCACTCGTGGATAGAGGCGAGGTTGTAGAGCTTATCCAGGGTAGACTCTTTGAGAAGGTTGTCAGAGGGAATGCTGGAGTTGTGGATGCGTGCAACATTAATAAGATCAAAGACTGATTTTGTTAGCAGGGTACAGACAGGCAGGTTTCTAAGAAGAATGGCAACATACTCGTGTAGGCGTTTCGGAAGTTGGCCTCACCCTTGCCGTAGGTCTTTTGGATCACGGGAAGAAGGCTCTGGTAGAAATCCTCAGTCTCCTTGTAGGTCTTATCAAACGCGGAAGACGAGAGGTAGGCATTGGAGCTGGCCTCAGCGTTGGTGCAACCACTGTTGCCCTGCAGCCAGGCGTTGCTCTCGGAGTGCTTATCACTAGCAGCACTCTCAACAGAAGCAATTGGGATGTACTGGTATCCGCTCAGAGGAGCCTCAACCTTGGATCCATTGGCAAGAGTCTCAGCCTGCTGAGTGGGAGGGTAAAGGCCCTGAAGAAAGACGAGGGCCGAGTTTTGGAGGACAGCGTCCACGGGCGAAGTAACATCCAATTGGGACAGAGCCACGGATTCTGTGCTGAGGCCGGAGATCTTTCGGGGCGCATCCTTGCTCACATAAGTGTCGCGGTACCAGGACCCGGAGGAGTGGACCTCGTCAGCTCCGAGGGCGGTAAAGTTGACTGGCTTCCAAGCCTTGGCGGTGCGGTCTCCATGACGGTGGAAGATGTACAGGCCTAGAACATCTTCGGCGAGAGCGAGAGAGGGGATGGAGGAGAGGAAGAGGAGGGACGACAGCTTGGCGTGCATCTTGGCTAGATGTGGATATAGGTGAAGCTATTCACGCTTGGTTGATTATAAGCCAATGCTGACAAGGGCGTGATGAAGAGATTGGGGTAGAAGCGAGTATAAGTACTCCCGAGCTAACCCTCTTACCATTGCCTGGGTTGCTTTACAAACTTATGTTATGTATAGGCCGGGCAGTTCCCCGCCTCGGGTGATTCGGCGTTGAGCGGGTAAACCACTGCAAGGTTATGGATATGCATACAGTCAGTGAGTACTAGGTTAGTGGAAGAGTGAACTAGATGAAGATGGTTTCTCCGTGTAAAGGTTATTTGTCTGACTGACTACATCTAACCAGGCAGTCGTAAGTTGCCTTGGTTGGAGTATCCCGTCCAAATGGATATATCTTCTTATTTCGATTCATCTCGTTTCAACTGCACAACTTGACGCATACAAATTCTCCGTGACAGACCTACCAAGCAAAGTGGAAGCTCTCGACATCCAGCTTCCAATTCCTACCTAGTCGAGGTCCAGCTTGGACAGCTTCTGTAGCTACCCCTCCTTGAGCGGCGAACTAATGCAAGCTCGCAGCCAGTAAGCAGTAATCAGATGGAAGCCGCAAATTGACCAATTGACTCTTGAAGAGGGGAAGAAGAATTTACAACGGCCATCGGAGGCGGGTTTAATTGGATCTCGGTCGGGTCGCGGCTCTATTGACGGGTCTATTGTGCCGTCTTATCCCCGTTCAATATCGTTTATTGACCCGTTGTCAGAGTCTTTTTCGCTCCCAGATGGTGGACAGGGAATTCTAATTGGTATTTATTTTACTATGGGGGGTCAAAAGTGGTCAGTATTTAATTTCTATCAACTTGGCATATTCAACATGTAGCTCAGCTTCTTAATATCTTTCGAGATACAAATTAAATAATTATCCTTGACAAACACTTCTTCTACTGACTGATGTCTTGCCATCCGCATTCTCCCCGGAGATGCCATCACAAAGCGGATCCCCGGTTGGATGTTTATCTATCGACCCAGAACGCATATCTCCGTCACCTCCGATTATCGACTGATAAGATACCAACCCTCTTGAACTAGCATTCAATCACAGCTTTGCCTTGGTCGTCTTTCGAGGATCTCGCAAGTTTTGTGAAAACTCTCCCTTGAGAAGATAATCAGGATACTCCATACCAGCCTCAGTTCCCACACCCAGGGCTCCTTGACGCCTCCACGCAGCACCGTCCACGGCCAGGACCTGTCCGCTAACATAGCTTCCGGCGTCGCTGAACAAGAATACTGTCGCATCTGCGATATCCCGTACGGTGCCCGCGCGACCCATCGGGATGCTCTTGGCATATCTCTTCTTTTCACTCTCTGCATCACTTCCCAGTCGTGCTAGGCCTTCGGTGCCTTCGATGCCTCCCGGGGCGATGACATTGCTCTGAACGCCCCTTGGTCCGTACTCGAGAGCGACCGAGGCCATGAGAGAGTCCACGGATGCTTTGGCAGCAGAAACATGTGCCTGGAGCGGCATGCCTGTGTAGTGAAATGTCGCAGAGACGTAGATGATGCGAGGGTTAGAGCTACGCAGAAGATAAGGCATGGTAGCTTTGACCGTGTTAAAGGTTCCCAGTACATCGATATCCATTACTGATTTGAAGGCATTGGAACTTAGTCCTTCTATGGGGGCGACAAAATTGCCAGCCGCACCGGCGCTACCAACAAGCATTAGCAAACTCAAGTTAAACGTTATCTCGCAGATGGTGAGGTCTTACATGACAAAGTCAATTCCTCCCAGCTCTTTGGCGCATCGCTCAGCAGCAGCCTGAAGACTGTCAACCTAGAGCGAGTCAGCATCAGCATAATCACTGTTGAAAGAATGCACGCGTCATACCTTCCGGACATCACAGCCTCCGATTCCTATCACTTTGGCTCCCTCTCGAACAGATGCGATCTCCTTTGCCGCCTTCTCAGTCTTGTCGACGCTTCTACCAACGATGCATGCATTCGCACCGAGACGAACTAATGCTCGGGTTTGCATGCTGCAGATACTTCCTGCGCCGCCTGTGACAAAGACGACGCGTCCATCTAGACGTTGACATACATTAGCGCATTGATACAAGTGAGATTTCGTGGGGAAACTGACTGAAGATGCCATCCTTCCAGACAGGACTGAGATACTCAGATTCGGGAACAGACATTGTAATCTGGCTCAATTGGTTACAAGCTTGGTGAACGATGTAGTAGAGGGCAAAATGTTTAATGAAACAGTGTTCAAATAGGTGAGTTGAAGCTGATGTAGATTTTGTGTATATATAAATAATCCGGGGAAGTGATGTATTAAATGGCGATTTAGTTGTCAGGAGAAAGAACGATCGATTAGCCGAAAGGTCCGTCGGGGGTTTTGCGCGTGCCACTACGTGCCTCGGTTTTGGGTGGATCCAAGGTCCTCGAGGAATCCGGGGTTAAACTCCACTCTTTGGCCGCATTCTCGGCCGAGTTTAAGGCCCGGGCCGCAAAACCATATCGCAGGTAGGTATAGCGACAGCAGCATGGATGTATCAAAGTTTATCATGACCAGATACGAGTTCCCGGGTCAGCCTTGACCAAGTCTGGCTGCATGTCATAAATTTGTGTTAGTAATAGGCTCTCGTTCGTCATGTCCCCGTTGGGTATGCCTCGGCGACTGGACTTACACCAAGATATGTGGAAATGGCTGGGACATTGTGGTTAGTTAGTGATGCTAAACCCGGGTAGCGTCTATTCACGTGAGATGTCTCTGTCCGGTCTGTGCAAATTTGGACTGTCTTAGATTACTCTTACAAGTTACGAGCCGTGTTGCTCGCCGCATCTCCCCCTGTACCTGCATGCTCGGCCGGCAACGTTTATAGTAAGAGCCAAGTATACGGATATATGTCTCCGCGAAATACCTAGACTCTGTTAAAGTTCTTCACGGACTGCATACCCACGTACCTGGTAATGTTGAGCTTATCTGTCGGCAGCCCCCACACCATGATCCATGACTACTTCAATATTCCCGGATATTAATGAAACGAGAGTGGTCGGTATGTTCCGTGTCATTGTACTGGGATGCGGCTTGGCTACGCCTACACTAATAAGACGACAGGGCTGCGGTTGATGCGTTAGCCAGCCTAGAATGCTTCCTTCACGCAAGAATTCCTCAATGCAGAATAGCTGAGGAGTCTTGCTTGGACCAGGTAGGTACGCATAGGCAATCACATCCAGCGCTAGTTAATCCGCAATACGTTTCAGCAAAAGGTTGGCGCCTGGTTTTGTCAACATCATGTTTGCTACATATCATGCGGATAGCCCTGTACCCAAAACGTTGGGCATCGAGCATTCGTTACTACGGTGGCGTATCCGCCTCAAGTTTAAGCGCGGATGAGCTGACATTGCCCCCAGCCAACCGGGTTTCAATATACGACAGATCTCGCCTAATTTTCCTTTCTTTTTTGTCTTGTTTTCAGCTGCAGAACAAGCCCTGTTTTCTCTCGTCTCCTTGGTATCAGGGACTCATTGGCCGTTACAGTCCGCCTTACCAAAAGGCTCATCCCGCACGGCATCTCTATCTAGGGCGCGCTTATGCTTATTCCCCCTCCTCCTCACACCCCGCAGTCTGGACCCTTCATCTCTAGCCAAGCCCCATTTTCCATTGGATAGCTCGTCTCTATCTGTTGTTTATCCTTATTTTGTATATATGTATGTTGTCTTTTGTTTCAGAGGGATTGCTTGGTGGGGGTGTTGGAAGTCTCGATCCATCGTTAGTGGCTTATCGTTCCAGAAGCCCTAGCTTGCGTACTAAGGCACGTTTTGCCTACCTGAGATAGTATGAAGCAGGTGGACTAATCAAGACACGCCTCAATCACCAACATGACATTGGCCGCTAGAGATCAACCCCGATGTACCCATCCAGTCAGCAGAAACGCCAGGTTCATCCTTGTTCGTTTCCGTGATAGCTACAACCATTGACATCTTATGGGTGCGTGTATTATCGTGGTTGGTCTGTAGAGCCCGGATCAAAGGCAACAATGACTCTTGCCGCTGGTGTACGCCTCACCTGCTCTCGCCATACTCGCAACACCACTAGGGTTGAGAATCCTTCGGTCATAGACATGGGGAAAGATTCATTAGGGTAGTTTCCAACACTTTCCAATATATTATACATACGATCTATTAATTTCAATACTGTCCATTCGGTCCAGCTCGCTAGAGTTCCATGACCGCATCAGTTATAGCAACCCTTATCATATGTGCTGCCTTGTTTTTCAACGTCTTTGCATTTTGTCTTCCATAATTGAATCCTGTAATCTCAATACAAACTATCAACATGCCAGCAGAACTAGACCGTGGAATTCAGTAGTAGTTTCAACTTTCAAACTTGACTATTAAGCGCTGATTTCGTTTCGTCTTCTTTTGTGTCTCCTGATTATCCTTCATCATGGAACTACACGTATCCTTTCTTTGTCCCGTTATTTGTCTGGTCATTTCCTATTTCCCTTCCTGTAGGGTCTTCCGGGAGGCCGAGGCCATGGGTCGTTACGCTCAAACTCGAACCCTTGACCCGTTTCCGAGAGCTCAGGGTGGCAACCAAAGTGTCTTTGCCGCCTCAAGCACATTGCAAGGGCCCAGTTCTACACCAAGGTAGGTTTTGAGGCTCCTCCCTAGTTAACATGATGGGGTTCTCACTGGCAGGGCATGCTTTGTCTCTGATCATGTAGGCTCTTCCAACATCGTGTCCGCTTCATCCGCAACATAGCGGGCAGCTTTCAGGAAGCACAATGTAGCGTTCATGAGGTCCCTTCGAGCAAGCATGCTCGCGGCTTCCGTCGATCGAGGTCTTGCAAAAATGCGTTCCGGGATCGGTACATGACATGTAGATGTAATAGTTTTTGGTAAAGTCGCACATGATGGCAGAGTATGGAAGTTAATCCGCAAAACAGTTAGCTTCACGCGCCACAATAAATATCGCGTTCCCTCCAAGCATGGACACAACTTACCGAAAAATGTGTTTTTTTTTTCAGTTGTCAACAGATGGCTCTGTGAAAGAGTGAAGAACGAGCTTTGTAGATACAGACTCGAGCCTGGTCAAGTCAAAGGAGTCAAAGCTAAATGAACTCAAGACCCGCTGTAATGGATATTGAGTGTTTCTGATAGATAGCCCGGTACGGTGTAACAGTCGAACGGTGTGTTAGACAGGAGATAGAGAGAGAGTCGGGGGAGTGACAGTGTATATTATAGTCGAACTCTGTGTGGGTGGGATCACAGACGAGGCAAAAGAATCAATAACTAGGTTTGGGTAATGAACGACAAGGCAATGCGTGAGATGGATGATCCAGAAGAAAGAGACATCGATTCATTAAAAAAATTTGAGGGCGATCTCGGTGGTGGTTATAGATGGGGACCAGTACGAGAGTCAAGGATCCCAAAGACACTGCGTCGGCGGGGACCTTGACATCCTCGTTTCTGCTTCGGGGGTCTTTGCTCAAGCGGGACGGGGATTAAGAAAGCAAACGTAAGGGCTAGTAGAGATATTTTGCTTGGTCCAGGGTTTGATCTGTCCTGTCATGCCGGAGTCAAGCCAGGTCCAGGTCTGTGTGACAGCGAGTGGAGTGGAGTGTGCTCTCAACTTACTCTTAGCTAGTGGGGTGTCGCATGTCTAACGGTCTCATCCTGGACCTCGAACGACGGCAAACAGTAAATATACCTAGCCCTTGCTCTTTCGTCTGTTTCCAACGAACCCCCAGCAATGCGTCGCCAGCTTGCAATATCGGTACGAGGAGCCGAGGTACCCCTGTTACTGTTACATAGTAGTAAATAGGTGCTTTAGAAGATGGACCAACAGAGATTTGGTGAGGGGCAAAGTCCTAACAATGCAAGTCGAGGGAAAAGGACGATTCGGGGGGCGCTCGGCCACACGCCATCAGGAGAAGATTAAATCTAGTTGAATCCTTAAGGAAAACTGATAATGCGATTGGGCCATCATGTCTGCCGCTAGTTGGAAGAGCTGATGTCTTTCTTGTTGGCCTCGCTGCTGGGCGTCCTACTCCAAATCTACCCTCAGCCTCACTGCTGTAGATTCAGAAAAAGAAAATAGATCAGAATAGCCGACGATCCGTTGTCGATGATCATTTTGACCAAAAGGAAAAAAAATGTGTACCTCTGCACTAGGTACCGGCAGTACCGATGCAAGGTTGCCAAAGACAGTTCAGTGTCTGTAGATTGGATGATTGATGGCTTGATGGGCGGCGGTCCGTTGGCGCAAACGACAAAGATTGGTTAAACTTTGTCGGGTGGTGCAGATTCATCGCTAACGAATTGCGATGTCACCTCCTGCCTAATTCCTTTTCAACGGCGAGGACTGGGATCAACGCCACGAAACAGCCCTTGTGAGCATGTTGGCGCGTTTGACGTGAGTACCGATGTGTCGGGATAGGTTCGATCGTAAACGAGCCGTTGATGTCGTAACTATGGCTGACTCCTTGATACAGGACATAAAATCAGCAATTGTTTTTCTGGGAGTCGCGGAACTTTAGCTCCAAGCATTTTCCGTACAACACCATGTTATCCATACGTTTGTGCAGGGCGTGATGGCGACTTCCTCTGCATACACTAATGGAGGCCAAGGATCCAGTCGTCAAACGATCGTCCTACAAGGCTTGTTTGGTTACGTAGATAAATTATGGTGGTGGTTTTGATGAAGGATGGGTATTCCTGTTGTCGCAGGATGCCATCGTTTGACAATTCCCTGTGTTCCTTCCTTCCTTCCCTTCCTGTTGTTCGAAGTGCATGGAAGGAGCAATGGCGGAACCTCTCTAACTTAGGTAGGGTAGGAGCAGTTGACGTTAGTGAATCCCATGGCTGAGCATTGCGGCTTCCCGTACCTGCGCAATTGCAGTGCTTTCGTTTTTCATCTCGACTTCATTAGTAATTGTTTATCTGTAAGGATATTCCCTGCTTTTAGGAATGTTCTAACTTCAATAATGGTATTATCCGAAGTACGCGCTCCCTCCCACCTCCCACTTTTACTCCTCTCCCGCTTCCCGCCCGTCGCATATTCATCCGACTACCTTGATGGTAGATCGTCCCATTACAATCAGGGTATGCTGTACGGAGTATTATGCAAGACGTTTCGGCCCAGAATCCAGCTCGCCTTGCCGGTCATGCAACCCATAATATCCCGCCTCATGATGTTTAACATCCGTTGGTGTCGGCATCAAGTTATGATCCGAGCACGGCGATCAACAATCAGCTCCGTATCTCGGCCCATCAGCAACACCTGAGAGACCTGAGAGACCAAATGTTGCCATTGGCTCAGATAGTTCGAGACTTTCGGTGTATCCCCCAACGCAGCATAGCCAAACTTCAAACGTATCATGAAGCAGGCATTCAAGTGCTTGGCAGTCAGTTCGAATCCGGGGTGGAAAGTTTGCTCCCCACCAAGTTGCGACAACTAGTCTAACAAGACCAACCGTCGGGTACCTACAGGAGCGTCCTCATTTCGTGCATCCTGGTCAGCCCTAGTAAGGATCTTGGTTTCTGGCCCCACGCGATGCCAAGGCTCGGCTGCTGGTTTCACATGGAAGCTTTCAGCTGAGTCGTCTAAGAGCCTGATTACGAGACCGCACAGCTCCAAAACTTCCGCTCCATCAACTATGTTGCGTTTTCCGAAGCCCAAGAACGAGGTATGAGTTTGCAACTCACCGTGAGAGGGTTGCAGGCTAATTACCGCTAGCCGGATACCGCTTGGTGCACATATCCAACTCTATGTTGACACAACCATTCAGGCTTACTTAAGGGTGTTGAACTTGTCAAATAAGCTACCGGTCAGGCTAACCATAAAAGGCGGTCATAACGAAATCTTCTATCAGGACGGACTTCTTCGACGGGTATATTGCCTTGACGGCAACGTGGCTTTCTTAAGGTCCCTGAGCATGGCAACCGCGTGGAGCAATGACCAACTAATATAGTTGCATTGGTCAAACCATCAAAGATTTGATATATGAATGTGCATGCGTAAGGAATATGCACTAATGCTGCCAAGCTGCATAGATACCGACGCTGATCTGACCAGGGTGCTTTTTTTCCGGCATGGTTTCTCTGATGGCATATTTGTATAATTATTTGACAACCCAGGAATTGCTAGGACCAGAGCCGATCTTTTCTTAAACCTTGAGTTTAGAAGTACAATAAGGCCGAATGTTCGAGTGTGCGTGCAGCTATCAGATATTGGAACCGTTATTGATCAGCACACAACGGTACTCGCGCAATATTGTCTCTGACTACTGCGGAGGCTCCTGTCAATCCCCATGATTATTAAACACGATGTACCCATGCCGATCATATACCAAATTTCATCGGCCAGTTGATGGTGAACAAACTGAAATTCTAGCGCATGCCGCCGCCCTTCCATCGGATGACCCAGACTACCAACACTTGATAACCACTAACTCGGCAATCTGGCGGTTTTGAACCAAACTTTAGTACATGTTAAATCCTATGAAAGCATAGAAGTGTAACATATCTGCTGGTACTGATTTTGTGCAGGTAAGTAAAACGAGAAAACTAGCGTCACACAACGACGATGTTCCCTGTTGATAAAATCTAACCTTCCATGGCGGCTCCATGCCGCACGTCAGGGCTGGATACAGTCCGGCTTTTGCTGCATTCGCGTCACTTCTTATTGGTCAACACGGCACGCGGTACTGGGGACACAGCCGCGGCAATCTTGATGCTTATGTTGAAAACGAGTCAGACTCCTCCTGGAATTCCTGCAATACATCGAGGGCTTCGGTTCTCAGAAGTCAGGAGCTAATCGAGGCTGAGATTAGGCGAGTCAAAGTTATCAGGTCCTATGGCCGATATGAACCAGATCTTGCCGATCAGAGTGAGAAAGCGGTAAGATCAGTCAAACGTAGCCTTCAAGCCACCATCTGCGTCGTATGTATGTACTTCTGGGCCGTGTCAGGGAGGGAGGCATCAGGTCAGAGCGTTATCCCGGGGTTTCACCATGGGTGTTAGTGGCATCTGAGCCTGGTCTGCCGCAGGGCGAGGGTACATACATAGTACGATGGCTAGATGGGTTTCTAGAGTTACTTTGGTGGACTCACATTTGATTGTACAAACTTGTGTCGGCTCACGGCTGTTCCGGTCCCCCCTTGGCTCAGAGCTTGTGCTTGTGGCTTGACTGTCTTGGCACCTCTCGGGTTGACTCGGGCACAGACTATATCCCTTCGTTATAATCTCTGCATTACGCAGTGTGCATGAATCGCATAATCGCGAGTAATTTTGGTCTAACTAAGTATCTTGGGGACATCACCGAGCCGTCATCAGGGTTATGCCTGGCGCAACAGAGCGCGGCAAATGACATAAACGCTTGGGCTTCCGGACACTTGTTACGCTCGTCCACCTCAGCAGTGACCGTATATGGGCTTAGCACTGAAAGCTCTGTTGAACAAATCTTAGCAAGCTGTACGGTGTGTTGCGGTCAACGATTTCGTTGTATATACAGGGTAAGCTCTGCGAGATGAAGTTAATGGATGAATGTGAGGTGAGACTTGCACAGCCGGCTTACATAGCTGCCAAGATGGTGCAATATTCAAATGTTTTAGACTCAAAAAGGTGTCCCTATTGATAGATGATATACTTGTGTGTTGGTTAATTAAACTTTTGCACGGAAGAAATATTTCCAACGGCTCACTTTGTTAACGTCCTCGATGTTAAATTCCAAAAGTAAATCCTACTCGCTTAAGAATGTTACCAGCGCACCGGAACAATACGAGACCAAATAGAATACCCCATGTGACAAGATCTCATATATGTAAAATAGTCTGCAGCTTGACGATGCACAATAATGAATATACATTTGATGAATTGGTTGTTCAACTGTTTATTTGGTCAGATGCACAGCCACAATCTGTAGCTGCAGCCACAGCAAGACGAAGCTAGGCACGCCACTGAACCGATTGATGCGCTATGATTGGCTGTGAATTTGCACGCGCTTCACTGTTGCCACTCCTCCATGCGATCCATCTCGATCTACAACAGGAGCTCCTCAAGCTCAGTCTCTTCTCTCCATGCCTATCTTCGACCCATCGTAATTTTTTCAACTGCATCTCGACCAGCACGATAGCTTCTAATGCTGGCCTTATTGCGCCCTTATTAACCCTCCTCTCACCAACGAGACGAGAAATCGACGCGGCGCTGAGGGGGTCTAACAACACCAACTCCACCTGGGTGCCAGCCCAGACACAGCCGTTAGGATGACCGAGTCATCACCCCGTGCGGTTCGTTTCCAAGGCAGTGAAGATGATGGCCGCCCGGATAAGGCCCGGGGCCATCGGCTTGAAACTCCAATCGAATCCAACGGCAATCCTCATGCGACAGAAAGACACGACGAACTGGGCAACTTGATCGGATATGGGGCAACGGGCCATACAGGATCTTTAACTTCGTTGGCTCCTGGAACGGTTATTAACGGTGTCTCCAAAGCTCAACGGGGCCCGAATACCGGTGATGACGGTACTGCCTACACCCCCAACGGCTCCTGGCCGCAGCGACCATTAGGGCCTGCCCGAACACCATCGAACACGTATAATCCTGCCACGTCAAGAAAGCCAGCTCACCCACCGGCCACACCATCTTTCACAGAGTCTATCCGATCGTCGTCTAAAACACGCCCACGGAACGAAAGTAGGTTTCGCGCACAGGAGCGAGCATATGTACAGAAACTTCGACAAGATTATAGCGGAGGATATTTTACGTCGTACTCCAACCTCAACGGAAATGATTCGGACTCAGAAGGGGAGACACCCTCATCGGAGGGCCCGTATGACGACCGTTTCGACCAGGAGACTATCATGTTCTACGGCAATGATACTCTTCAACCCACAGACGAGGATTTGAAAGACCCAGAGAACCGTGAAAGGCTCGAGTGGCACGGCATGCTTGAGGCTGTTCTTACTGGAGATGTAGTACGGCAAGAAAAGAAACGGTTGATTGGATCCGCAGACCAGCAGGCTGGGAAAAGCGCCCACAAGACGGAACTGTGGCTAGGCATCCGTTCCAAAGTTTGTGGAAGGCATATTCCGGTCCAAAGACGTATGCTGGAGGAATCTCGATCTACTCTCGATCGCACTCTCGACGAAATCATCAACTTTCAAATAAAAGGAGAGAGCGAGGCTGGAAAACCACCATACGAACAGGTTAAAGACATGGTGGCTAAGATCCAGATGTGCGAGAATCTGTATCCTTCTTGGGCTGCACTCGCAGCTGAGCACAAGGCGGCAGATTCTGCTACGTTCAAGGAGTCGCATGATGCCATCATCTCGTGGTATAACACCAACGAAATGATCAACACCGAACTGAATATTTTAAAGAAATGGGTTGGGAACGAAGAGCTCGATTTTACACGCACCAAGCAACGATCGCCTGCTGTTAACGGCATCAACAACGATGAAACGTCATTCCTTGATCGACTAATGAAAGAAGATGGCCTGCAATCGCTTTACAACGATGACAATGGAAACCTAGAAAAGGGAATGCTTGCACCTATATCCACTGTTATTAGCAAGGCGAAGGACACTCTTATCAGGAATTCCGAGGCCTTTCGCAAGCGCCATCTCCCACCGTACCTTGAGGAGCTTCTCACCCTGATCAGTTTCCCCTCGCGCCTCATCGAAGAGATCACTCGGCTGCGTCTCGCTTATGCTAGGAGAGTTAAGGAGTCTGCCCAGCAAAATCCTTTGATGCAAGATCAGATGATCTCTCAATTTCAGCTACTGCTAAAGTTTGCCATACGAATCAAGATTGAGTGCACTTCCATTGCGAACCCCGAACCAGGTTGGGATCTGCCACCCTGTATCGATGAATCTTTTGATCAAGTCGTACTCGAGGCGTTAAAGTACTACTTTAAGATGCTAAACTGGAAGCTGAGCGGAAACAAAAACACTTTTAAAGAAGCCGAACTTTTGTTCCAGGAATGGGACTTTGCCAACGAAATCGGCAGCCACCTGCAGCGCGGTCACATCGAGGTTGCGGAGCAGTTCAGTTCGTTGACGTTCAAGGCGTTGCACAGACTTAGCCAGACCTTTGAGAAAGAACTGCAAGCAAAACCAAAGGAGACGGCGACTGAAATGAGCAAGCGTTACAAGGCTTGCCTTGATTCCGTGCGCGTTCGTCAGCGAATGCTTCAACGATTCACTCGAATGCTGAACGACAATTACGAGCACGCCTCGGACTACAGCATTTCATTCCCACCCGAAACCATGCAAAAGTTTTATGATCAACTAGTTGCTTCCGGCCACTTCCAAGTGGACACACGTCTTCTCGAACAGGATAATATCTATGTGGTTGCGTCCCCGGAGTTACGTGAGCGACTTGAAGATATCCAGGCTATGATGGCCATCACGTCCAAAGACCAATTTCCCGATGAGCTCGGAGAACAATATCTTCTCATACTTCGACCAGAGGATCCGCTTAACTGGTTTGGTGAAACGATCGAAGTCCCGCTCCGTGATTTGAACATTGATCTGAAGCGTGGCCACATCCGGCTCTGCGCTTCCAGCCCCCAGACCCTACACAATGCACGAAGAGCTTTCATTGAAAATGTCGATATGCATGTTGATCTTGTTCAGGAAGCGCGATCAAACATACAGAAGGTCAATTCAAGATTAACAGAGATCAGGCGGGTGGCCTACAAGCTTTCCAACAATTTCATGGACAGTGTGGAGATTATCAGAAAACAAGCCAGAGGCAAAGATTGCCAGGAACTCATCCAAACATGCTTCGTTTTTGCCACAGAATTCGGACAGCGCTCGTTGCTTTACATGGATAGCAACAGACGACAGATGAACAATCTCAAGTTGACAAAGCTTGCCCTTGACTGGGTCAGCTTCATCTGTGATGACTGTGTCGCATCAGACCGAAAGACGTTCCGTTGGGCTGTACTCGCGCTCGAATTAGCAATGGGCATGACAAGAGGACGCCACATTCTAGCGCTTGGTGAAGGTGAGTATGCCAAGCTTCGTTCAAAGGTTGCTGGGTGTATGTCTCTTCTCATCTCCCATTTTGATATTATGGGAGCTAGGTCAAATTTGGCCGCCCAGGCCGAGAAGGAGCGGATTGAGGCATTGGTTGGACAGTTCCGAAAGCTTGACAAGAACCGGATGATGAACGATGAGGAGGCTTCCCGGTGCGTTACAGAACAGCGTATGTCGGAGCTCGAAAGAGTGGACGAATACCGATGCGAGAAGATTGCTGAGCGACAAGGAGTTGGAAGAGTACTGGAAGGTAATAACGAGGTTGACCGGTCGCTGGCATACCTTTCGTCCTCGGCCACCAACGTCACAATGCGTTGGCAGCAAGGCCAATTCGTGGGAGGCGGCACGTTTGGCAACGTCTACGCTGCTATGAACCTTGACACTGGTCACTTGATGGCCGTCAAGGAAATTCGACTTCAGGACCCCAAGTTGATACCTCAGGTTGCCGAACAGATTAGAGAGGAGATGGGTGTGCTGGAAGTCTTGGATCATCCCAACGTTGTCTCATATTATGGTATCGAAGTTCATCGAGATCGAGTATACATTTTCATGGAGTTCTGCTCAGGAGGATCGTTGGCCAACCTTTTGGAGCATGGCCGAATCGAGGACGAGCAAGTCATCATGGTATACGCGCTCCAGCTTCTCGAGGGTCTCGTTTACCTGCACGAGAGTGGCATTGCCCACCGAGACATCAAGCCCGAAAGTAAGTGGTGCATTTTAAGTTGACGATGGTTCCTGGTACTAATTAAGACATAGATATTCTACTCGACCACAACGGAATCATCAAGTATGTGGACTTTGGCGCTGCCAAGTGGATTGCTCGACAAGGGCGCACGCTTGCTGGAGATGTACAGCCGTCGTTGCCGAACCGATCCATGACAGGAACACCAATGTACATGTCACCTGAGGTGATCAAGGGCGAGAATCCCGGTAAGCCCGGGGCTGTCGACATTTGGTCCCTGGGCTGTGTCATCCTAGAAATGGCTACAGGTAGGAGACCTTGGGCGCAACTGGACAACGAGTGGGCGATCATGTACAACATTGCTCAAGGAAACCCACCTCAGCTGCCACCTTCGGACCAACTGAGCCCCCAAGGACTCGACTTTTTGAAGAGATGTTTCACGAGAGACCCCCGAAATCGATCATCAGCTGTTGAACTGCTACAGCATGACTGGATTACATCTATTCGAAGCCAGGTCGTCGAGCCTGCAACACCAAGCGACACGAGCAGCTCGGCACAGTCGACACCGACTGTTGGCTCAATATCGAGCAAGCTTGGAGGGTCCGATGGATTTTACTAAACATCTTGATCAAGAGGATTTGATGAGGGGAAGCATCATTCGGAATCAATATTATGCAAGACAAGTGGGGTTCAGTAGATGAAAGAAGAGGAGGGATGAGGGGATTGCCGGGTTCGTTCAAGCACCAGTCTACAACAACTCGCTAGGTAGACGGTAGGCACGAGCGATGAGTTTGGAGTTTTGTGCTGCTCTGTCTTATGTGCTTATATTTGTAATGAGAATGGCTGGTTACAATTTGGAGGGGAAAGGAGGAACATGAACATGAGTAGATGCGTGTCAGCATCTAATAATACTTACATACTTGAACTTGCAAGCTACCTGTTCTTGAATACGACCATAGGTAGTGAATGTTACTGCAATCACCATGCTTGGCTGGTAGGAAACTGCCGAAGGTCCGTCATTTCGGCGCCCAGCCCCGCATTACGGAGGCGCCCGATGCGGAGACATGAACGATAAGGGCCCGCCCGATCGTGTAACGGGACACGGGACAAGATATCAACATATAAACATCACTCATCCCTCGATCACACGCTCTCTTTCTTTCTTTCCCTTCCCTTTCTTCCCCTTTCCCCTTTTCCCCTTTTCCCCTTTTCCCTTTTCCCCTACTCTTTCTTCTTGACCAATGGAAACTCCAGAGACCATCACCAGAGGCGACACCGCCAAAACGGCAGAGGTTTGCAAAGCACACGGCATCTCGCCGGAAGAGTTCTCGGAGCTCCGTACTCGTGCAACAGCAGCAAAGGCGACCGCCTACTGCCCCTACAGCCAGTTCCGCGTCGGAGCCACGGTTCTGTCAAGCGAGGGCAAGCTCACTAGCGGTGCCAACGTTGAGAATGCGTCGTACCCTGTGGGAACTTGTGCAGAGCGTGTCGCTCTCGGTACGGCTGTGACAAGCGGTCACCGTGGGTTCCGGGCCATCGCCGTAGCTACGGATATTGCGCCTCCTGCGAGCCCTTGCGGGATGTGCAGACAGTTGTGAGTTTTATGCTGTTTTGGCTGGTGATAGAAGTTGCTGTAATGTGTTGTTTTGACTAACGAGGTTGCTGATATAGCATTCGAGAGTTTTGCAAGTTGGATACGCCTATTATTATGTTTGACAAGAATGAGGATTTTGTAGTTGTCAAGTTGGAACAGGTCAGTCATGATACTTTTCTTATTCCTAGATTTGCGATTAATGGTTTGCAGATTTTGCCTATGTCTTTCGGACCTGACCAGCTCCCACGTCCTGGAGCAGCAGTGACTGAATAGTTGATATACTATGATTCATTGAGCATTGGATAATGCTGATATTGGCTTGGATCTGACTCTTTATCTACCTCTACATCAGCGGTTGGATAGACTGGTTGCTTCTTCTGATTGTTGCATCAATGTGTTATGGCGTTGAGGGCGGTTGTAACGTTTGAACATGAGAGATGAATGAACATGAGATACATACATCATAACTAGTACAGCTCGACAAATTCAGATGTATTGAACAATACATGCAGTATTGAGTTGTGAACAAAGCGATACGCATGTGATCAACTCTAACACATGACCACTTAGCTTGTCGCTTAACCATATGAAGTCCCGCGTATAAGCGAGCATGTCCTTAATGAATTCCCCTGAAAAGGCTCAATCTTGCATGTCATATTCTATCGCTGACAAATGAACCGACAAGTGTCTATTGAACGATATACATACGTGTTGCTTGTGCGTGTGTGTGCATGTGCCTGTGCTACTAGAGGCCTCCGTTTACGTGTTCGGCGTTATTATACGAAGAGATAACTCCTCAGCTTGGAAACATCATGACGAATAAAGAGCTGAAAACATGATCCGTTCTAACAAGAGCTGATACGATGGCGTCGGAACATTGAGTTGGCGGGAACTAAATATGGAACTGTCGTGCAGTAGCGCCAGGTCCCCAAAGGTTCGGGTACAGACGGTGAGAAATCTGGGGTTTAGGATCTCAGTTGTTTCAGTTGAGTGAGCAGCAAGCAGCTCGCGTGATCAACAACTCATGTGATGTTGGATTGGTGTTGATCAAGTTGAGTCTTGATCCCCCAGTCTGTACGGAGTATATGCATCATGGATATTGGTCCTTGGCATTAAGAACATGTCAAAGACTCGACGTCATTTCGACCAGGGCAAATCACTCATCTGGCGATAGCGCTCGTGGTATGGCAGTGTACCCAATGAGCTCAAGTATCTGTTTTGCGCTTTCTTCAGCCCTTAACCATCCATCCCTGCGCAAGGGTCTCACCAGGATCAAGGCAACACTGTAGTCAGGTCCAGGCGTCAAGCGTTACTGTACTTTGTACGAATAGTTGGTTGGTTGCTGGTCATCGGGCTTGACTGACTCAAGGACTTGTCACGTCAAATTGAGTGGCTATTGGCTTCACGATTCAGAACGTGGCTGGACGACGGCGAGCTAAGCGCAGCGAAATGGCAGACAAATGAAATGAGAGGAAATGGAGCTTTTGCCACGCATAAATACATAATGCATGCATGAACAATTCTGGGATTGGCGCAACTCTATCTAAGCCTCCCAGGTACAGTACGACTGGCGAACGATGGGACAACCCGCTAGCGAAGTCTGTATGTATGTAACTATGCATGCTCCACGTTGGTGTTTATGCTGCTACTGCGGTATCGTTTCTGAGCCATTTGAGGGACTTTATTGTTGCTGTTTGTCCCACTTCTTTGTCTTGCTGCTAGTATGCTCGAAAGGCCTCCCGGGTTCTGATCCGCAGAAGCCAAGCAGAAGCGAAGCTACTGTGCATGTGCCTGTGGCCCGGGCTCTCGGTTCCCCCGTAAAGGGCCCACGACGAGGCCCCTGAAACTCAGTCGGGATGTCGAGTGAATAGTTCCGAGAGGCGTCTATTCGTACCAGACTGCAGGGACTGGAGAGAAGTAGAGCAGAATGCAAACGCGGCGAGTGGCTGAACGGTTTCAGCGGTCGAACGGTCAAGCGGGCTACCGGATTAGGGAATTCACGACTAAAACTGATCAGTTTAGGTAGTGTCACGTTCTGGAAGGGCGGTCGAGTTTAGTTTGGGGCCGATCTTTGGGATCGTCTCATTGCGATACCTACTCTATCAAACCGTTTCCCAAGGGACTGACTGAGGTTTGAGGCAATTAAGCGACAAGTTACGAATGGTTGGGTTAAATGCAATGCGTGCTTATTAAGTGGTTGAATATGTTTTGTCTGTTTGTTGTTGATGTGGAAACGGAATGTGATATGACTTGAAGAGAGCGAGTAAAAGAGAGAGAGGCTTGACGATGGAAGTAATGCGCCCTACCCCGCGCCGCGTTGCATTGCATTTCAGTGCATGGCATGACATGACCTGAAAGCTGTAGTCACGAATCATTTGTTTAATTACGGCTTGTTGCTGTTGTGATTTGAATAGTCCCTTGGATTGACTGGATGCTACTGGGTAAGACCATGGGACGATGTAGCAAGTGTCAGGTATGTAAAGAGAGCTGCTTTGTTTTAGATTCAAAACCCTGGTAACTTGGGTACATGTAAGTAACGTTGACAGAAGTGATGGATGTTGCAGGGAGCATTGATGCAGTAGAGTTTGCATCTGAACCGAACAAGATGGGAAAACAAAAGGTTGCCCAAAGTCCATGAGGTTCAAATAAAGGATTTATCCAATTTATCCTTTCCTCTGCTACTTACTACTAATCTTTCCATTTAATTGAACTGTCACCCAATTCTTGACCGTCAAATACCCTGGACCCGTCATCCACTGAACCCAGCTCAAGTGCCCGCTAAAAAGGTCCCTAGTGGGCACTGCACGTTCCTCCACAGGTACCTAGCCCCTCCATTTCTACTAGCGGAGGTACCTTAGCAGACCCTGCACTGACTGACCGTCTATCACACTGGATTGCTATTAGTTAGAATTCAAACACGCGCCCGGGCAGTGTCACTTGTCACTTGTCACTCTCCCTCACGGGCAACTGCCTTCCCTCTCAAAACATTCTCAACTCACTTTCATCTCCTTCAAACGCTTTATCCGTTTTCCTCATCTTTAACCTCTTTCAAACTCAAAACCCCCTCTACTTGTCTCTGCTTCACCTACTCTTATTTCACGTCGCCTGAAATAGTGCCACCTCCCGAGAGTCAACGATTACAAGGTTTCCCCTTCGCCGCCTTTCTCCCCTCTCTCCTCTCGACCCCAAAAACAGAATCGCACTGGACCTCGAACTACAGCTGCAGCACCGTAACTGCACTGCATATCACTGCACCACAAAAGTATAGCCTCTCCACCAGGCTCGCAAAACAAACAGAAAAGCCGTCCTTTCCACCTCGGGTTCCCCCAAAAGCTTGATCCACCCCCGCCTTTCTGTCGCGCTGAAGTTGAACCGAACTCAATCCAATCCCACTCGCTCGTCACTGTGATCGCTCGCTCCCTTGACGCCCTTTTACTTGTGCTGCGCCGCCTGCCAATCCAAAAAGAGCACCGACTTGCAGCCGCCGACAAAGACAGAGACAGAGAGCTCCCGTAGGACCGCCGCTGACGATCATTTCTGCCTCGACGAATAAACCTCCAAATCGACGCCATTGCTCGTCGGCCAAGACGCGATCAAGCTTCAAGCCGGCACAATTGCGCATGCCATCGTTGATGTCCTGACGACACCGGCTTGGCTCTCAACTTTCTTGTCATCCGTGTCGTGCCGTGCCGTACTGTATTGCCGTACATCGTATCACGTTTCTGTTTCTGTTTCCACCCACCGATTACCAATCTCAAAATGGAACCAGTTCCTGAGACAGAGCGTATGGAGGAGTTCCGTCCAGCTCCCACCCCTGCTCCTGTTTCCGCTTCCACCTCTGTTTCTGCGTCACCCGCCGCTTCGCCAGTCGTGCCATCGCTGCGACTGCAAAACCCCAACGCCATCTCTAACCTCAGCATCGACCTGCCCCGAAAGCCACCAAACCTGAGACGGAGTACCGACCCAAGCCCGACTTCGCCTGCTTCACCATCTTGGTCTTCCTCGCCATTCATTCCCTATCGACCACGCACCACTTCTCCCCTGTCGGGAGCTCACACCAGGTCTCGTTCTACAACGAGTCTCGCGCCCCCAATGTCCCGCACTCAATCCATGCCAGGTGTCAACGGCTCAGGCCATATTCTGTTCTTGTCCCAGCACCGACCTGGAAGCCCGTCTGCGTCACCTAGTAGAGTGCGAATTCCACGAAAGCCTGCTGATGAGTCTTTCCCACCTATTTCGCCAGTACGAACTTCAGTTCTTGAACCCGAGCAGAGGCATGAGAGACGAAGCACTTCTCCCATTATGGGCATTTCCACAAGCACTCCCGCGCGACTTCGACGACCATCTTCCCCTCTGCGGTCCTTCACATCTTCGAGCACTGGCTCCCTAGGAACCTTCCCCTCGACTCCTTCATCTTCAATCTCATCCTCATCCTCTTATCGAAGCTACGACGCTCTTTCAGGAAGCTACGGGACCACCTACTCCTCGGTTCCATCCACACCAACATCAACCAGATCCCGAAGTCCCAGCATCTCCAGTTTGGAGACTATTCCCGACACGCCTGACGCCGAAGAAGCGGCGCTGGAAGCTGAAAGAATTGCCCAGCTCAAGGCGGATGCAGATGCTGCTGAAGGAAATGACCCCTCAGACCTGAAAGGGAAAGATGGCCAGATCCGAGGACGCACAATGGGGTTCGGCTCTAGAGATAAGCGAAAGCGCTGGAGTGTGTGCGGTGCCGAGCGTCGAGGGGACATTGATCTCGAGACCATCTGGGAGGATTGATTGATTGGTTGGCGGTGGACGGTTGGCTGAGATATGGTTTATCTCCAAATCTGCCGGCTTACAGCATGCGTAGCTCAAGCTGCCATGGGACGATACTTGATACTTTATGATTGCATCACGGGCGATGGTTTACTGATTATTCTTGGCGGCATAAGCATATGGTTTTTGTTGGTTTCTTCTTAGCTTTTACAAAGGGCACGACGGCGATTGCGTGGCCCTCTTGATACCCATTCCTGCACACTATGGATGATTCGACAGGACAAACACGCACACACAGAGAGAGACAGACAGATAGGCAGGCACTATACCCACAGACCACACTGAGTTGGCTGTGAATGGAAGCAGACTTGTACCTCATGATTGGATGAATTGTGTGCACTCTTTGTGATGTTACTCGTAGGGACTGTTTCATTATACGACTGGCTACTGGGACACAATGTTGTACTGTATGACGCGCTGTGCACTTGAGATGAATATCATCCCATTACTATAAATGAAGGGAATGATAAGAGTATGTATGAACAATAAAGTCTTTCACTTATACTGCCCTTTGGATGACAGGAAGATCTGATACTGCTAATTACCTAGCCCTTAGATCTGATCGGAATTGAAAAGTCCACTCTTTGTCTTTTCTTCCCTCGCTGTAGACAATTAATTGCTTCTTCCGCCCTTTGTTCCCTTAGTATTGTGCCACTGAAGATCTAGCTCAAGCCTTGTGGTTGGCGCCAAAAACTCCCTTTGAATTGATAAAGTGCCCCCGCCAAGTGAAGCCGCCCTTGTGCTGTGTTTATCTACGTCTTCCTTTTCGCATACAACCATCCCTCTTCCAATATACGTCGTGCCCTTTTCGTATAATCAACCACTTTTCAATATTTCATCCTGCCAATTTTCAATATTTTACCACCCTTGTGCTGATATTCAACTCCTTGAGGAGAACCCTTTGATCAAAATGAAATTGTACTTAAAGACGATGGGATGCGTCCCAGAAGTGATTCTCTCACCACCAGACTCAGCATCTCTTGCCATACTCTCACTCTCACATACAGCTTCATTAGCTTTTAGCTGATCAATCTCATCAACCCTCTTCTTCCTCCTCTTCAAACTTCCTCTTACAATATGCTTCTGCCTTCAATTGTTGGCGCCGTTGGCCTTCTTGGCACGGTTGCTGAAGCTGCTCCTCGCGGTCCTTGGTTCGGTCGAGTATGTATTTTTACTTCACTTAAAGCAAACACATACTAACATAATTTCAGGTTCAACCCCGAGTTGCTCGATCTGCTAATGACTATACTCCTCCCAAGTACATTCCCATCAAAAGTTACACGCCTCCCCAAAACACCACTACTCCTGTAATCAACTCGACAACTCTTGAGCCAACCATCCAATGCCCTACCAACTATGTATTTGTCTCTACCAGAACTGTCGATGTCACAGTCACCGTCACTGCTTCATCCGACGGAGCTCACTACACCACTGAGACTTGTAAAGACTGCACCAAGACCGTGAGTATCAGCAACACCGTCCTTGTGCCTCCTACCAAGTACGCTTCGACACTTCCATACGGTAGTGAGAGCACAGGTTCCCCCTACCACCCTGCCAACTCGACATATGCGGCGCCTTCTCAAACAAAAACTGGCAATGACTATCCTCACATCAACTCGACCATCGGATACTCATTCACCACGCCTATCGACCAGCATGCCGCGCCCACTTACCAGACCCCCAGGCAAAGCGCAGTCTACAGCTCTCCTGATGGACAGATTTCTCCTCCAGTTTACACCAAGCCGGCCAACACCAAGCCTGTGTACTCGGATCCTGCTTATGGTAACTCGACTGGTACACAGTCGGGATACGTTCCTCCCGTATACACCAAGCCTGCTTACTCTTCTCTTGCTTCCGGTAACGGAACAGTACCTATGTACACCAAGCCCGTGGACACACCCACCTACTCAGCCCCGGTCTATACGAAGCCTGTTTTGCCCGGTAACACCTCAGTCGTTACTCCTCCTATTTACACAAAGCCGGCTGAAACTCCCGTGTACTCGGTCCCCGTTTACACAAAGCCAGCTTACCCTGGTCCTGTGATCCCTGGTAACTCCTCTACTGTTGAGCCTCCAGTCATCTCTTTGACCACCGACAACGCAATCTACACCCCACCAGTCTATACCAAGCCTGCTGAACCCCCGGTGTACTCAGTCCCTGTCATCCCCAGCAACTCTTCAACTATTGAGCCCATTATCCCAACTCCCACAGGTTCTGCCACCAGTGAGACTTCTGCTTCGCTCTCGACCAGCGCTTATGTTGATCCCATCTACACACCGCCCGTTTACAACCCTCCTGTCATCAGCAGTGAGCCTTCTGAGTACTCTACCATCTCTATCACCACCAACTCGACCATTCCTCCCGTGATTCCTACAACCTCCGAGGATCCCATCATCGTCTCAACCACAGATAGCACCACAAGCTCAGAGACCGAGCCATCCTCTGCTGAAACCACTTCCCTTGATGTCACCAGCTCGCAGGCACCCCCAGTGATCCCCACTCCTTCAACCACCGAGATCTTCACTTCTACCGCGGAGACATCGGAAACCACAATTACTGAGACGACCGCGGACACTGCCACAACCAGTCCCACCGTGACACCCTTCCAGCCCACTCCCACCCCCGCGGCATTCAGCTATGAGCAACCGCGACAAGGCGGGCTGGCTGCGGCTATCAGGCTGGGCCTCGGGCTCGGCGCCTAAGCAACTAACGACATCGCTTTGACGACATAGCTCATTTGTACGGACAGCATTTCTTTATTTTGGATTTGGAGTTTGAGGGTTCTGATTAATACCTAATTGTGGTTTCGGGGCAGTGTGATATAGATGCATACGTGGGATGGTAGAACATATGACGGTGGAGTATTACTGCTAATGAAGAGGGAGGAGGACCTCAGGGTATCAGAAAAAATGGTCGCTGGGAGCATAAGAGACGAAATTAGTAGGTCATCTTATGTTGCTTAGATTATACCTTTAGGCTGTTTATTTCTGTACCACAAGGCCTAGGAGGCCAGCCTTTCTGTTACCCTCCTAATAGGAAGAGTACCATGGGATGGCTTTTTGCTACGTAATTGTTTTATGTTTATTTCTGTCAAAAGTATAAGAAGTTTTCATGGATCTGTTTTATGGTTGCAGATACATATATTGAGTCAACTACCTATTTGCGAGTCGATTGTGATGGCACTCGAACCTGTGACAAGATGTTCCTCAACTTGTTTTAATATCAAAAATACAAAAATAAGAAAAATCCCAGCGCAACTTGTTGTGGTGCTTCCTGTTTGCTCCTCACCATCACCCAAGTGATTTCCCTACATCGTAACCCCCCTACTAAACTGGCTCCTCTTCAACCGCAATGAGAGACTGACGATACTGCGCTAATCACAGACTACCTGGCTCTCGGCCAGAAGATTGAATTGATCATACGCGCTACCATTGCATATGCCGACTCTGTAAAGAATAGGCGAGATGCGGAACTGAACACGGCTCTCTGGGGACACCTCATGCTCCCAGCCTTCAACTTCCATGAGATCTGGGTTCCATCGCTCCAAGTTACCTGAGTCTTGTGCCCGGTCCCCCCAGTATATATCGTAGATTGACAAGGAACTCATCCGATTTATATCAAGCTCAACCGCAGAGTCGATGATGTCTTTCAGTTCTTCCGAGACCATCTTATCAGTCCTGTCAAATCCGGGTTTTTGATCAACCATAAAAGGTCGCAGGCGTTCGGTCTCGACGTCCACCACATGATCGATGCCAATGCTGCCTTTTTCACAGAGCTTTGTCATTATTTCTGAGCCTTTAGCTAACCATTCTGCGATGCGAGCAACAGGCGGCTCGGCGTCCAAATCGCATCCTGTCTCTCCAACATGCGCTGAAACAGTTGTCAGGATAATTCTATGAAGCGATAACATGGGTACTGACCGATAAGGTTATCGTGAGTCATCTTGAGTACTCTTACACCAGGTCCGCCCCAAAAGTCTTTTTTGGAGTCAAACACAATGTCTTGTAAAAGAAGCCATATGTAGCCTCTCATGAGCAAATCGCGAAAATCTGGATCTTGGATCTGTTTGCGATAATCTTTCGAAACACGTTGTAGCCGCTGCGTGACTTCGTCGTCGAGTGGCTGTCCTGATGAAGCACCAACCAGTTTACGAGCCAATTGTTTGATGCTGAAAGTCATGCACTTCCATCCATACATGACTTCATCATCCTTCGTCTCGATCGGATGGACACCGCCATTCAGGAGGTTGAGTATCTGATTACGCACCTTGTAATATTCCTTGGATCGTTTGATTGCATTCGGGAGTTTCTTCTTTTGATCGTCGGAGTTCCTAGCTAGATTGTCGTAATTGGCTTTGAGGACTTTGTGCTGAATTTTCTCCGATTCCAGCTGCTTTTTAAGGTCTTCAACCTCCAAAAGCAATGAAGTCTGGGTAGTTCGTTTCAAGACTCTTTCGACACGACCGGCGATTTGATCCATGCCGGTTTGTATTCCACTCTGTACCATCTCAGCTAGCTGGGATCTCTCTTGAGCGGCAGCAGCGCGGTAGTCTTGGATGAAATCATCATGGCCCAGCTGTTGCCTCGCGAGTAGTTCTTTCGCTGTCTGGTTGTCAACTTCACTGCTAGACTGCGCACTGGGGTCGGACGATTCTTTCTTGGCACGAGAAGTTGGATCCGGCTTCAACTTCCGCTTCCGCGAACGAGTTTCCACAACCATCCTGATTGTTGAACGAAAGGATAGTGTCCTGGATTGTAGCAAGTCAATGACTGAGAGTGGACAAGTATGAGCTGGTGAGTAGAGTGGGAGTGAACGCACCGAAAGGATGACCAGCAGAATGGAAATAATTGGCCCTTGAGGCTTTGTCTTGTCTCAACTTGGGGCTTCTTGGAGTGGCCGTATCACTGAGAAGTGACAGAGGCAGGGATGAGATGTTGTGAGGGAGTGTCGGGTGTTGGTGTTCTAGTGGTAGAAAAGTTGACCCCTTAAGCCTAACCCTTAGTATAAAAAATAAGTAGCCCAAGAAGCCTGGTCTAAACAGCATAAACTGACCTATTGATTTTGTCTCTTGTGCTTTGAGCAGCTAATTTTTCTGATACCCTGAGGGTGGTGAAGATAGCAGTTAAGTCCCAGACAAAGACACATGAAGAGCGGTGAAAAGGGAAAGAAGAAAAAAGGAAAGAAAGCAAAGGATAAAGGGAGATTAAATGTTCTTTGAGGGGAATACTAGTAAGCACCAAATGTATGAGCTAATGCATAAAGGGTCATGAATGAAGCTGGTTGAACTTGTTCCTTTGTTCTTTGGTTTGTGGCTGGCTGCAAGTGCCCGGTGTGCCAGTGCAAGCAGAATCATCCTGGCCAGAACTTGGTCGCTTCAATTCTCCCTTAAAACCTTCCTTGGCTTAACCTCTTCTCCGATTTCTTTCCTTTCCATCACAGGTACTGAACAGCCAACGTTATCTCAATTCTGACCATACACCAACACTACTCTCCCCCTTTTCTTGGTCTACAATCCCCCCAGCCCAACACTTCCCTGAGTACATCGAAAGTAAAAGCAGTAAGACAACAGAAATGGCGGCAGAAACCCCCACTGGTGATGTTATCACCATCGGCATAGACTTCGGGACAACGTAAGTTTTCACTCCATGGTGTGATTGCCACCTACATCTAGTTTGAGGAAGGCTCTTACTCACGAAGCAACTCTGCCAGATACTCGGGAATAGCTTGGGCTTCTTCCAGAGAACCCGAAAACATCCAAGTTGTCACGGGCTGGAAAACAGAGCTCAACCATCGCTCACCCGCTAAAAAGGTACCAACCCAATTGTTTTACAGCAGTGGCAGCGACACCTCCTGGGGCTATTCTGTACCTGCCGATAAGGATGCCCTGAAGTGGTTCAAGCTTCTTCTCATCGATGAAAAGGACATACCTGCTAAAATAACCAATTCTTCTCAATTTCAACATTCCAGAGAACTCTTGGAGACCATGAAGAAGGGCCCCATCGATGCTATCGGGTGTTTCTTGAGTAAGATCTGGAGCCACGCAATGGATTCCATTGAGTCCAAGCTTGGGAAGGAGCTGGTGCGGAATTCTGAATTCCAAGTAGTGGTTACACTACCCGCCATCTGGTCTCCCTACGCACGGTATCGTATGGAGAAGGCTGTTGAAGTTTCCAGGATTCGCAGTCCTAGACCCTGCGGTAACACTACCGTTTGCTTCATCTCCGAGCCGCAAGCAGCAGCGCTGGCTACCATGCAGGACTTTCGGGATACGTCAACTGTGAAGGTATGGTTCGAAATGTTCAACATTGGTAACCGTCCACTTACAATACTGCAGGCAGGAGACACTATGGTTATTTGTGACGCTGGAGGTGGCACAGTCGTAAGTTATGGTCGAGTTCATGTTCACAAAATCCTAATACAGCAGTAGGATCTCATCAGCTGTGTGGTTGAATCTACCTATCCATTTGTCGTCAAAAAATGGGATGGAAGTGAAGGTGAGTTTCCGGTCGATGCATGATACTGCAGCAACTAAGAGTCTTAGGCAAGTTGTGTGGAGGCGTGTTTCTTGACGAAGAGTTCCTGGAGCTCATCAAAGGAAAAGTCACCCCAGGCTCATGGCCAAGCGTGAGTATTGCAGAACAGAAAATGTTTCTCAACAATGAGTGGGAGCATGGAATCAAGCCACAATTCTCGAACCAGAACCGGACTTGGCAAGTTGACCTGCCTGACAGCTGCAGCGGTCCGACATCCGGCGGGAATATGAAGCGACGAAAGGCAATTGACCTTAGTTCGTGAGTCATTTGCAATACCAGTTTGTCAACAGGATGATGACTTGATTGATTAGGGACGAAATATGGTCTGTCTACAACCCCATTATCAACAAGATCGAGGCACTTGTCAGTCGTCGAATCAGCAAGATCGAGGCACTTATCGGTCATCAGATCAATGCCGTTCAAAAGAAATGTCGCAGACCAGCCATTGTAAGCACTTTTATAGAATCGGACATTTGAGTTCTTGCGTTAACATGCATAGTACATCGTCCTTGTTGGAGGATTCGGCCGCAGTCCCTACCTCTTCAGCCGACTGAAGACGACATTTAACGCGACGGTCCTACGATCCAAAGGGGACAAACCGTAAGTTATCTATACTCGTAATACATGGGCGAGCACATGGCTGATTGTGTCATAGCTGGACGGCAATTTGCCGCGGTGCTGTCATTTATGGCATCAATGGCCACGGCCCTGAAGCGAGTCTTGGACCAGAGATTGACACCCGAGTTGCTCTGAGAAGCTACGGAGTATTGTCAGACACCCTATTTCGACCGGACGAGCATATTGGATGCGAGAAGTACTGGTCAGAGGATGACCAAGTGTGGAAAGTCCACAAAATGGAATGGTTTATACGCGAGGTTGGCAATGCCATGGACCAACTCTATGACTTATGACGCTGACTTTAATAGGGAGAACCTTTGTTGACCAAAAAAACGCGTCAAAAAGACTTTTTGCGACTGTGCTCTGGAGGTATTGATAAAATGCAGAATTTTATCTATAGTTGCACTGAGTCTCAGCCGCCCAAGGTATGGGATTCAAGTATGGAACCGCTGTGTGAGATCCAATGGACAGGCGACATCAACATCGAGTCGTTCCCAACGCAGACCACCCCTCTTGGGAAAGTCCTTCGCAAGGTTGTATATGTCATCGAAATGAATTATGAGGATGGATGGGCGGACTTCACTATCTATTCCCAGGGTATGCGCGTTGGTGCCCACCATGTCAATGTCGAGTTACGTTAAAAGCTGGCTCGGACAGCACTGAGGTTCGAGACACTTGTTCTGGCTATATGGTTTGGGGAAAATAGACGGACGGTTGGGATATAGACGGATGGATGTATAGATTGGACTTGAGCATCCAAAAGATTGATCAATTCAGGATCAGCGCTTGTGTTCACATATGTTGACTTAGGCGGCAAGCCTGTCATGAGTATTGACCCTCGTTAGAATGCAGCACATTCGCTATTAATGTGGCAGCGATCTATGCGTCTTCCATTACCACGTCCTCCTGTGCTTCAGGCTTTGGGTCCTTCTCCACCTTGCTCACCTCGCCATTAGCCTTGGGAGCATCTCTGATATGTCGATACACTTTTATCGTGCAATCCTGTCCTGCGGTCACCATTGTCTCACCGTGGACGTCCACCCAGAAGCACACACCCTTGTGGCCTTCGACCCGTTGCAGCACCGTTTTTGATACAACGTCCCACATGACGATACTGCCATCTTCGCTAGCAGAGACGATAAAGGGAGCCCCGCCTAGGACTCCAAAGCAGCCTCCAACGGCAAACTTGTCGTTGATGTGACCTTGATATGTTTTTTTAACAGTGCCAGAAACATAATCCCATAAGCGAATGCAATTATCTAAATTAAAGGCCAAGACGAAGCGGCCGTTGGGGGCGAAGCAAACGTTGGCAACGGCTGGATTGTCTTCGTGAACGAGAGTCCGTAGACATTGACCGGTTGATGTGTCCCATATACGACTGGATATTCTGTCAGTAGATATATCAGGAGATGAGGGTAAGAGGTCCATACATCAAACCGTCTGTCGAGCAACTCACAACCAGCGTTCCGTCTCGACTAAAATCAATCCCGCTGACAGGATCACTGTGTGCAGGTAGACTGCGCATAAGTCTACCTGCACGCACATCCCACAAGAAGACAGCTTCGTCGTAGGAGCCACTGGCAAGAATATTGCCCTTTGGTGAGAATGCTAAGCAATGGATATAGTTGTGGTGACCCTTCAAGGGTGCCATATCTTGACCAGCTACACTCTTTCGGGTCGTTGTCTTTGGTCGGCCTGTAACGCGATCCCATAGTCGAATAGCTTTGTCGTCTGAGCCGCTTGCGATGGTGTTGCTATCGGGTGTCCAAGCAAGGCAGCTTACTCCAGCCATATGCCCGACGAGTGTATCCATGTGCTCGCCTGTCGTGGCATCCCAGATCTTCACAGTAGCATCCGCCGACGCAGATGCGATAAAGCGCCCATTTGGCGATATTCGGACTTGTGAGACAGGTTTGGAATGGCCTCGAAGAACAAGATGGGTTTTGTAGTTGGGTTTGAAGGGTTCTTGAGAGGGAGAAGATTCAGCTTCTGGTGGTGAAAGGGAGTCTATTGGAGCGTGGCGAGAGGATGATTGTGATCGAGAGCGTGATCGCGAGGAGCGGGGTGATCTTGTTCGTGATGTTATTCGAGATGGTGAGCGCGAGCGCAGTCGAGAGTCGGACCGTTTGCTAGATATGGACTGCGATCTCAACCGTGATCTTGACCGTGATGTGCGCCGACTTTCGTAACGACTTTCTCCAGCACCATCTTGGCCGGGACTTGGACTGACAGTCCTGCTGTTTCTGCGGTTCTCTCGTATGGATAGCTTTCTTGTCGCAGACTGATCTACATCGCCATTCTCGCCATCGCGTCGGGGGGAGGAGTCGCCGCTTGATTTGTGACGCTTAGCACGGGGTGAGTCCCCATGACGCTCGTCATCAGAGGCCATCGTGGTAGGGTAATACTGCGGGTTCCTTTGATAATGCTAAGCCAAGGGTGGGAGGTAGTCTGGACAAGGCTGAGAGTTTGGCGCGCCTGGGAGAGAGTGAAAGCGCGGAGGTGGGGTACGAGGCTGAGAGGCATGACCCAATGAGGGTATTGATTGCACAACTCGGGGGTGTGACACCAACCAGTAAAGACGACCTGGGATTATCCACCTAAAAATAGTGGTAATCTTACTGTAAAACAGACGGGCGCATAAAACTACAGGTGCTAAGCTAAGCCAGGCACAGCACATGTTGCATTGCATATAAAATTAAGATTGCCAAAACTGTCCCCTTCATCAGCCAGCGACTTGAATTGAATTTGAATCTGACCATTCGTTAATTGATTTGTGACAGTGACACGTCGTTATTGGCCAGGGCTCAAAAAGCCACTCCTGAAGATCCGGAAACTACCAGAGTTTGGGGAAGCAGGGGAAAGACTCTATTGGTAGCCTGTCTCCCAATTCAAGCAATGGAGAAGGCCCTCATCTCCGGGGAATCCAATCACACAATTGTCGCCATTTCGGTAGTTGATGTCATTGAAGCATTCACGCGCGGATGCTTCGAGGTGGTGGTTGAGATGGGTTCGAGTTGAGGGGGGCGTGAACAATTCAAGCTTTGGAAAATAAAACACTCCCCCTTTTTTGAGTTCTACAGGGTGATTGAACATGAAAGCATCAAAGAGACAAGCTTTCGCTACAATGAATTCTGAGACGCGGGCCAGAGGCGTCCGGTAGTCCAGCCACGGCGTTGACTCTGCGACATGCCGGCGTATTGTGTTTTCTTAGCCACGCTGAATCAACAGCCGAACCCCTTTGACTGCCTAGGTATCTAGCAGAGTCAATGCCAAAGACTGCAGTTTACCTGCAGCTACTAGTGACTGTATAGGAAGCTGAGTCGCTGCAACGGAACCAACCCAACATACTGCCCGACAGCAATGGCGGTCAAGAGTTTCAAAACCTTTCGGACGATAAAGGCAATTTTAGTTCCGCTCAGGCTATTGATCGCGTGCCGCACCGTTTGCCCGAAAGAATCGACGATGGCGCTGTAATTTCTCCTTTCTAGATCATTAATTCGAGTAATGTAGGGAGTTGTTGTTGGTCTTGCAATAGTGGATTAGCTATTCTGGCTTCAGCTCCAGATTCATTTGGGGATGAGAATCAATTGTCGCAGCTGAGACTAGACTAACTCACCGCCTTGCCGTATACCCCCCCACTCCACACACTTATAATAGCATTACATTAACAACACAATAATGACTTCCAATAATTCTACAATTATATATATTAATCCAATTCAATTGAGATTCTACATACTATCTAACTAATATGTATTATATCTACTGTTTTTTTCTTAGGCTCTTTTAGGTATATTTCCTTTACTTTTTCCTTCAATTTATATATAATATTCTTTTCAGCTTAATCTCTCGCTGTAATAATCTAGTCAATTAAAGGGAAAGCTGCATTTGGATCAAATTCAACTGGGACTTGGCCAGTAGGCTCTTTAGCCGCCGCTAAAGCTTTAAGAATAGCTTTTTCCTCCTTAAGGCGTTGAATTTAACTGTTTTTATTGTCAATTGCCTTTATTATCTTCTTTATAATACAATTGAAGTTACGGATTAATACAATTCCTTCATTTTAAGCAGCTTTCTATTATTTTTAAATATCGGCACTTCCTTAAGGCATACCCCAGGTTGCATTATCAGTTACTCGGCGCCTCCTTAGAGTCATAGGTCCTTCAAACCCCTTACGTTACCGCTCCCTAGGCTTCAATACATCGATAGCCTTCCTAAGGCAGATCGGGGCAACCCCAGACTTCAAGAAGCTACTTATTATATTCCTACGGCTTATAGCTTTATATGAAGCTTTATTATATGCCTCTAGGAAGAGTTATTATTGATTTGGAGAGGTTGCTTTATATATAGCCTAAGCGCAAGTTAATTGGTGATAGTATATCTTAAGGGGCCCAAATATAGTAACATCGAGTGGTTAAGTAATATGTAATAAATGTAAAGGTAACCAAGATAGCTAAATATAGTGTAATTAAGCCTTTTTCATTAATTCGGGTATAATATGTAACTTATATTAATTTAAGACTAATAGTCTCTATTAAGAGGGATCTGATAGCGTTATCTCAGGGATAAATACATCCATAAACCACTTCATAAAGATATCTAAGTTAGACCAGCCTTTGGGACTTGTATTGTACTTCTAACTGGGAAAAACGCAAGGAAATCACTGTCCTTGGAGGTTTTTTCCAGTGAATATGATAACAGGCGTAAGACGGCGAGATCCAGCTGATATATACTCGATTACTAAGGCCCAAGTTAAATTATCGGTCTTGATAACCTCAGATCATATCGTCATAACTGTTCCTGCTACTATACCGGCCTAGGTTTCCCCAAGTTACATGCCGTTTTCATCGACGTTGTATATATTTACTTATGTAATATTTTTATTGTCAATAACCTATTAGAGACCCTTATAGTAGTCAGATAACGATTTCCTCATTATAGCATATTTTCTAGCTGCTTTATAGACCTTTATAGGCTTCTTTTCTATAGAGGAATATCATGTGAAGAACCGGTCTACCCAGTTCTTACCGATATAGGATATCTGCCTATTGACCTCAGACAGCTGCTATGCAAAGCCGCATATATTAGACCTCGTAAGAGGCTGGAATGCCTTCTCTCTCTCGATAATATAGTTCACTAGATCATCTTCTTACTCAGGAGTTAGCGACAGTTCTCCCCGATATGCTGTTGTGATGTCGTGGGCTCTAGCGCAACAATCCTTCAATATCGAGATCTTAATAGAGTGTTTTCGCGCCGACGCACGCAAACCTATATTTTCAACGTTATTAACGGCCAAGAAAACTCTATATTTATAATCTGATTACTGCAAATCTATTGCCATTGAAATAAAAAAATACGGATTTAATTTAAAAAATACAGAGAGGTATAAAAAAGTAGACTTCAATAACGAGTTAATATTGTAAGGTATGCGGGGTAGGGGGGTATACGGCAAGGCGGTGAGTTAGTCTAGTAGTTCGGGATGTGTTGCTTATTCCCAGGGCCTGTCTCTCTCCAAGCTTTTCTCCCTTGTGTGTCAGTTTCGTAGCCTCATTGTTAATCCATGCCAGAGGAATCGAGACATTCCGCGACCGACATGATATCCAAGACAATTGTCTCATCAGAATCCCCGTCTTTCATTACTAGCCAACTGCAAGGTCATTCCATCAGTTCCAAGTTTCTGCTCTCTTGACAGGAATTAGCGGCCAAGGCAATTGTCAAAGCGCCTGCAAGAATCGAAGTAATTTCGAAAACGGCGATCGACCAAAGCAAAGGGAGGGGGGTCTCGGCATCACGATGCCACCAACCCTTCCCAGGTCTGCCTGCATGAATCTTGAAAACGTGCCAGTGAAATGTTCCCAAGCGGCTGGTTCAATTCCACGAGAATAGCTTCATGTGGCGTAGAAGAATTAGCTGGGGATAATCTTGCAACCCCTATAAACCTAGATTGGCAGTTGGCTAAGCAGTCAGCTAGTCCTGGCGTAGCTTCCGCCTTCAACGCCACGGTTCAGCTGTGGTGGATTGGAGATCGACTGGACCCTTCTAAAGCGTTTGAAAGACGACGGTTACGGCGTTTAAATTTAATTGGTTAATGTTTTCTTGAATTAACCGCAACTCCTGCTGTAGCATTATGCGATATGTCATTGAGAGCAGCTCACATGTCATGCTCTGAATAGACCTCAAAGATGAAATGAGATTTTTAGTGGCTAACACTATTGGTGGAGGAAGTGAACAATCGCCTAGGTAGAGTGCATTATAGGTAGCGAAGGATGGTTTGGCGTCGGGACAAGCATTGTGAAAAGATGGAAAATCGGCGCATTATGGGAAGCGGAAGCGGAGCTGGCGAGGGTCCTGGTCGACCTAGCCAGCATCGCATTGGCCATGAGGGGATTATTGATCCTGTATTGTACAGGTAAGCCGGATCGTACTTCTAAACCGCGTACGTCAATAATGGGGAGCCATATTAATTGCGGCGGTCGAGTGGGATGCGAACTGCTTACTGCTATTGCGAGAACAATCCCATACAAACGAGACAACAACAGGGTGTCAGTCGTCCTGACTTTTGCCATAGGGGCTAGATATACCATACCACCGCTGCAAAGTTTGCTATAGTCATTATGCAAATGCATATTATTATTAGTCGTTCATCTCGAATTTCATTTTGCATGTCTCACCCAAGACTCGATACTAGCGGATCGGATAGATGGTGCCATAGTACCCCGTGATCGCTTCGAATCCTTCATCTCCTTTCCCTTCACCATCGCAAATGATCGTCGTCGCGGCCCAGACGTACCACGTTGTATTCTCTGAATGCAACAGGCCCATACGAAAACCGTTGTGCGCCGAGCTCGCCTATTCGATTGGGTGTGCCCATGTCAAATGAGCAAAGTAAGCAGCCCTACGAGAGTTACGGCGGCTACACAAAACATATTCTTGTTGTGACCATGTTATTGGAAGACGCAAAAGCAAGTGACAATTTGGTGTGGCATACTTTTCAGCCTCTTGGTTCCTGAGACAACGATTCGCTGATCAAAGGGCATGCTTGGAAAGTGACATAGTATATACACAATATCACTGAATGGGCGTTGAATCAAAGCATTTAGCATTTAGCATTTAGCAAAAGCTTATTGAGAAGACAATAGTTTGCCTGTTACCTACAAGCTTATCCCGAACTTTAACTCTTCCGCTGAGGCCTGTCGGTGACTCCCCCATTAGGCAAATATTCCAGCACTCCAGTGAAAATGGGGCCTTTGTTTACTGGTAATGCATTTTATGGGGGAGTTAATAATAACGTTGCAGCTCTGACTTTACTCGAGTGTTTCATCTGCAACTTTATACGGAGAAAGCACGTCCAGGGAGAGTGAGCATCTTCCAGTGTACATAGAACGAGTGTTTCGGGTAGGGCCATATACTGTCACGTTGAATTCTCTGTTTTCTATTCTGGACGTTCCGGGAAGGGTAGTTGGGACGTTGTGCTGACATAAAATGTCGCACCAGGAAACGGAAGTAAGACAGCACGCGCACAGGTGGTAAATGTTCCAAACCTGCCAAGAGCTGGAACGCAAGACAGCAGGTCTACGCATGCACAACAAAGGGATTCGAATGCAAACAACAATAGCAACTGATAATGTTAGCCATGTCATAATAGCATTCATCTCATCTCGGGGTACGAGCGGCGATCAGGCCCGGAAACCGGCTCCCTGCCCCTGAGGTTCGAGATCCCTGGAGTTGGGAATCCTAGGTAATCTTGTTAGGTCCAAGAAAAGGTCTCGATGGGCATGGGCATGGGTCATGAGTCGCCTAAAAGCCTAGAGATCAGTCAGTCATTCACAGTCAACCAAAACTAAAAAAGAGTGACAGGAAAGGAGTTAACAAAGGGCAGATACATACGAAACAGCGGGCCAATTCCTAGCCAAGCAGGGGTTTGCCGAATCGCCGACATGTGCGTCCCCGCGTGTAGCCAATCGATAGAACGTCGCCCACTCAAGTTTAATTACATTCTTGTAGACGAAGCCGATATGGGAATTTTTGCCTGCAGACGCAACAATGATCCTTGGTCTTCTCGGCCCTCATGGTCCGATCTCTCCCAAGCGAGCAAAGTCCAGCCCGCACGAGGCGAAGGTCAGGATTTCTAATTGTAGTGCAGTGGCCCGCATCCTGAACAGCGGATGAGTGATTCATGCCGGGCAATTGGGACACGGACGGGATTGCGGAACAGGCGAGACAGAATTCAGAGACATGTTTGCTGATATTGGTCCAGATTCGCAATCTGTCACCGTCACCAGGGTAAATCAATCGCGTTCATGTGCCAACTGAACGGCGTATCAGTGTCGCAATTAATTGGAGGAGTCCCCTGGCTGACTGTGCCTTAGCGGATGAACTGCTAACCGTGATGGGTCTAAGCCGCGCTGACCAGCAGCAGAACGCTGGAGGAAGGAGTTCGCTTGCAAGAGCAGTGAAGAGTGGTGCAATCACTGCAATGCTTCTCTGGGCTTTCTGACTGGTGCGCACCAAGCACCTCAGTGATAGAGAGAGAGGCTGAGCGGGCGAGGTCTCTCAGGGGTGCATTGAAACAGTGCTGCCAATTAGCGAGTGCTGACAGTTGGTTCTCGAGATTCAATGCCTTGTCGCGCCGATTCTGCCCCTGGACTAAGAGTGCTTTAGCCGTTGGACTGGCTAACTGGGCACGCGCCTTCACCGACCAACAGTCTGTTGTGGAGAGGACTTTTAATCTTCGTAGGACGTTTGACCTGAGTTGGCTTGGGTTGGCCTGAACCTAACTGAACTGGTGCTGCCCTACTGCAAGGCAAGGCAAGCGCCGACGCAGGAACGAACTAGACGCAGCTAAATCCTGTAAGGCACGGGCTGTGCTTGCAGAACAGGCACAAGTCACCTCGAGTGGATGGTTAGCATGGTACCTGCTTTAGCGTCCCCCTTGGCGCTCAATGGTCCCGCAGGGGACTGGTCGACTGGCCCAAGCTGGTCCAAGCTGGGCAACTGTTCGGGGGTACGTACCCCCACACCTCACCCCCCTCTCACCTTCCCTCCCACACCCAGTCCCCCTCTGGCATTTATCACAAAAGGCAAGCTTCATCCGCCGCTTCTTCTTCTTTTTTCCCTCTCTCTTCACCACCACCTTCAAACCAGTCACTCTTTTCACGGCTTCCAGCCTACCACACTCTTTTTTACTATACATAATAATTTAGGTCGCTTCGCAGCTTCTTAACAACAATCCCGTTTTCCTACCTTACCAATTACTATATACCGTAATTCCTAAATCCAATCTTCAAGATGCAGTTCACTATCTCCGCCGCTGCCCTCATGGCTTTCGCCGCCCAGGCTCTTGCCCAGGTCGCTGACTTCGACCCCGTCCTCACCCCCAGCAACTGGGAGCAGGTCCAGACCGGTGAGACCCTCGAGATCACCTGGCAGGCCAAGCCCAAGTACTCCGGCGAGAAGATCTCCATCTCTCTGATCGGTGGTGCTACCCAGAACACCCAGGTCCCCATCAAGACCATTGCCACCGGTGTTGACAACGACGCTGCATCCTACTCCTGGAAGATCGACTCTTCCGTCGGCACCAACAACGTCTACGGTCTCGTCCTCAAGCTCGAGAGCAACCCCGAGGTTTTCCAGTACTCTTTCCCCTTCAAGATCGAGGGTGGCAAGGAGAAGCCTTCCGAGGCTGAGGAGAAGCCCTCCAAGACCGAGGAGAAGAACGACTACGAGCTCCCCACTGAGGCTCCCAAGCCCACCAAGGAGGCTTACCCCGTTCCTCACACCACCGTCGTTGCTGTCCACGAGACCGTCACTGTCCCTTGCAACACCACCACCGTTGGCGGTTCTCCCACCACCTTCGTCCCCGTTGTCAAGACTCACTACCCCGTCCCTCCTCCTGCTCACCAGGCTCCTCCTGCCCACAACAACGGCACTGCTCCCCACCCTCCCGTTTACACTCACCCTGCCCAGCCCAACGTTCCCGTTGTTCCCACCAAGCCCGCTGGCCAGCCCCCTGTCTACGGCCAGCCTACCCCTACTCCCGTCCCTGTCTCCGGTGCTGCCCGTTTCGGTGCTCCCGTTGCCCTGGTCGCTGGTCTCGTCATGGCCGCTTTCGCTCTGTAAGCGGAGTCACGCACTTGATCTTTGATTCTAGCGTGGCGTCATGACTTCATGACTGCATTTTAGAGGGTTTTCTCATTTCTTCTGGGTATGGAGCAGACTGGGTATATTAGGACTCTGTTGCGCACATACATTGCTTCTTTTGTTGGTATTTATGAGACGGAAGGTTTTCTGGATTGTTAATGTATTGAGGAAAAAACTATAAAACCCAATTTGGGTTATTTGTCTTGATCAATTTTCTCCGATGTAGCTGCCCCGTGTTCCTCTGCCGCTACGTCGAATAGACATATGACCCAACTTTTGTTTTCCCAGGGATCATCACCTTCTAGTGTTATGAATATGAATACTAAGATACCCCATTTTACTTTGACAATTGCATCCTAAAACGCAGCTCGTGTATTCTGTCTTTTGCGCGATTTTGGTAACCCGACTAACTTTGTGGTAATATTGTGATTTTCGGTATGTGAAACCGCTGGGGACAAACGTGCATATTAATCTTGTGGATCTAACGGCGTTGTATACTGGGTTCCTGGGATCAAGGGAAATTACGTAGCAATAGATCTCCGCCCTCGAAACTTTGCTCTGGGCCATCTCCATGCTACTTGATGCTTCTCTGCATGTTGATCGCTGGGCTGCCTCACCCGTTCATTTTGTGTCGTTTCGTCTCAAATGGATGTCTGTCAATCAATTAATCGACGGTAATTGATTGTGAGGCACACCCCCCACCATTACGTGTATGAAAGCCCTACCGCTGAAGGAATGCTGGAGCATTACGAATCCGTCATCGTTCGTTTCAACCTTTGCCGGCAGTGGCGTCCTTGGCATGAGCTTGATGCCGTTTCGCCGCGGACTGGAACGTAACTGTTGCTTGCGGGTAACTTAACATAGCTGTGAGGTATTTCGCTCTTGTTTCTCCTTGTAGATCAAATACTTTAGACAGAGTCCTTTTACTACTGTGAGATGCAAGGGAAGAAAGGCCGGTGCGGGTTGCAGAATAGACTGACCAAATGAAAGTAGTCTTTAGGGCAGATGTTTGTTGATATAAACCATCCTTTGCAATGAAACCAAATGTAGATTATAGTTCAATCACCAACGTTCAGGGTCACAGCGATCTAACATCCGTAACACTCGGATCGAAAAACTTGGTGTTGCAGTTGATTGCGTATACAAGTCTCACATTCGTGTCCCGTTTCACAGATAAGGGAAAACATTGAGACAGCCCGTTCTCTGTGTCTTCGTGTCACTGAGACGCAGCGCCTCTTGTCTGTCTGTCAAACGCACGCGGCGCTTTTGTGGCGTTTTGATCGACAGGGACAAGTTCGAACCTAAATGTCTCATTCTCAACGTCATTTCGTCTTGGTGTAAGAACGCAAAGTATGTCATTAATGGTGGTTGGCAATTAGTGACCGTATTACTAGAAGCGTGGTAGACGGACCAAGCGCAAATCATCATATCGACAAAAAGCTTGGTACGATAATGTCTTACTTTGGGTCGCTTCTTTCGTCATTCTCTAATTCCGAACTTCGCTCGGGTGTCAAGAAGACATGTCGATCACTTGTTGGACAATTAGATCATGGTGAAGACAAACTTACAGAAACGCAGCACGATAGGGATTAGAGTCGTTTGTGAATTTTAACCCATAGTATTCGTGAAAAAGCAACCTTCGCATCGTCCTTTGACGCGATAGACTATCTATCCTATTAACCATAACTGCCATAGCTTGACCGCTCCATTGAACCATTGCACGTCTGGCCAGCATTCAAACCAATCAATAATTTCGTAAAACATTAGTAACTCATCCATTTGCTTCTTTTCTTCCTTCGCAAACTCCAATGCACTTAATGGCCTCCAATTTGGCCCTTTGGCAGTGGGGGAATCCAGCAGACAGCCAGGTTTAACGCAATGGTGATGATTCCAATAACCCAGAAGCCCATGGCATAGTCATTGCCACCGTGCATGAAGCGGAAGACGATAGCAAAGATAACACCGCCAATGTTACCGCCACCTCCGGTTAATCCTGATAGGATACCGTTGGCAGAAGGGTGGACGTGAGGCACAAGAGCAAAGTTCGCACCGTTACCAGCCTCGATAAAAATAGCCATGACCACCACAAGTCCAACCATGGTGCCGATGTTTCCCCCGTTAGCTTCAGAAGGGTTGACCTTTCCAATAACGATAAGAAGAGCACCCGTCACGAGTCCGCAGGTAATGATCCAGACCTTCTTGAGCCAGAGGCTGCGTCCAAAATTGTTGTACAACAAGTCTGCGATGACTCCACCCAAAGGCCGGTTCACGAAGTTGAGGAAGCCAAAAATCGCAGCATAGTTACTGGCTTTGGTCTGATCGAGGTGAGGGAAGTTCTTCTTGAAGTATGAGCTGAGGATGGCGTTGATAGCAAGCTCGCCGCCAAATGAGCATGCGTAGGTAGCGATGTGAAAGATGGTTTGAGGGGAGTATGTGACAGGGAGCGCTTCGCGGAGACTTGGCTTGACGACAATCTCGCCTCGAGCAATTTCCATAGCTTCTGTACGTGAAATGGAGTGCTCGTGATCGCCAATCTTGACGTCTTTCTCCTCACCGGGGCTCTTCTCCTCGTCTGAACCTGCACGATCGGGTGTGCGTGTGCCAATAGGAGTAACGTCACCAGAGCTAGAGATCCCATGCGCTTCCATGTTCTTTCGGACAAGCTCATTTTGGTTATCCCAGGACCCCATGGGGCTGTCTTCGCAGAGGAGCAGCATGCCGAGACCACAGACGATCAAACAGACCAAGGGAACAATAAAGGTGACTCTCCAAGCCTTTGAAGGAGTCAGGCCATGGTTGGCAACCAGAGAGTCAAAGACTGCAGGCATAATGAAATAAGTGCTTTCAAATAGTTAGTAAAAACTCCTATAAACCATTTCTTTTTCAAAGACTGGTGTCGTCGTGAGTGATAGGAGTGACTTACATTCCGCCACCAGCGTTTCCCCATCCTCCTGCCAGAGCATTGGCAGTACCAACTACGTTCTTGTCAAAGAACCCAGTACACCATACCTGACAAGGCACAAAAGTTGCACCAAGAATACCAATGAAGAACCGAGAGACGTATAAGCCCGTTGCACTGTTGACAAGTGGTGCGAGGCCGATGGGTAGACAGCCCAGGAGAATCAAGTAAGCGAAGACGCGTCGGGGGCCATACAAGTCACATAAAGGGCCGGTCAAAAATCGAAGGAAGAATGTAGCAGAGAGAGAAACGATATTGGAGTTTGCGATTTGAGCTGGTGTGAGATGGAGATCTTCTTTGATAGTGACTGTCAATAGAGGGGGAAACGTGTACCTAGTATCTTGTTAGTACACCACAGAGCAATACTTGGAATTTTTCAACTCACCAAGCCCAGAAAGCAAGCATAAATCCAAGCCATGAGAAAGAGAACACTCTGCCGTACATGTCGATAGGGTTGAGCATTGGTACACTTCGTGCTTTTCTACTGATGGGGTTGACCTCAGGGGCCTTCCACAGGTGGGTGATTTGAAAACCCATCTTGAACAGGTTCGTCGACGAGTTCGATAGATCTCAAGCCAGATAATTCGTAATCTTTGAAGATAGTTGAAATGATTTGCGAGAATTGGAAGGGTCTTGATTATCCCTGAGTTGCTTGTTGGTGATGAGCTTGAATGGCCTTTGAAACGGGATGACGCTTAGGACATATATAGCACGATTGCTTCGTATACTTCGCAGGCCAAGTTGAGCAAAAACATCAAAAATTGTATCTCCGGATTTCCTAGAACTATCTTTGGGATACTGGATCGATAAGAAGACGACAGCTTAGCTGCGGTGTCTTGGAGATGGCAGTGAGCGAACGGTGCAGCGATACTCGGAGGCCCGGAGATGCACAATTCACTGAATCCTGTAAATAATTCCTCGTTAATCCGATAAGAACTGGGCTGATGATGTAGGCTAAGAGCGGCCCGTTGTAGTGCAGTGTTGCAGAGCCTCAGTGGTCGACAGTTGATAGTCTCGTAGGCTTCCAAACACTGAACGATCAACTTTGGTGAGTTTGGATTGCGATACACATCAACAGATGTTTTAATAAAGTTGGCGAGTGCTTTTCAAGTCCTAGATATCATGCTATGAGCCCCTGACAAGCAAGTCCCAAATGGCTTTTTGGGCGTCAAGGCCTAATCACTCAAGCGAGGGTGAGCAACCAGATAACCAAATTAAATTAACCGGTAGAGATAACGATACAGACGAATAGCATTGATCAACATGTGCTTTTTATTTCCAGCCCATGTCTCAAACAATGCAAGTATGCGAGTCGAATGACGAGACGCGTCCTTGCTAGACATGGCGAGATAAGAGCTGCAGCATCACCGAGTGTTAGTCGAGACGGCCATGTACCGAAACTACTTAACCGATCCAGAACCTTAAGCTGCAAGCCAGGGTGCTCACGCCGTTGTCGTCTGATAAGCTGATCGTCTGTGTTCAAATGTCCAACATGTAATTGGCCATATGCCAGGGTGCCTGAGCGTAACGGGTGCAGCAAGGGCGATCAACAAGAGCCGCGATAAGGAACAAGGCTATTGCGATCCCCTAGCCGCTGCAGGGAGGCTTGTTCCAGGGGCCTGGATGGTACTCAGAAGGGTGGGAGATAAGGCCGTGGTGGTATTTGGAGAACTGAAATGTGAATCTCCGCGGAGTAAAGGTGTGGCGGGGTAAGGGCATATATATACCATACAGCAGGCCATAGCTACAGCGATAAAGAGCAGGAACGACGGAGATAAGCAACGTTTCGAACGTTGACATATTCGAGAAAGGAAACACGGCAATGCGCTAGGGAATTATCCTATCTTGTCGCGGGCGTAAAGAGATGGTGGTGTCGTGTCAATCATGGGGGCACCAAGCGTGCGATGTTGTTCGTATTGGACGCTCAACCCTGGTCTTTCGTCTTTATATAAAGCTGTTGCGAGACCCGAAAATGTGCCAGTTATAAGGAGATGGTATAGTTGGTATGTATGTACATACTATGCCGTCATTTGGCATATCTTCCATCATCAGCGACATGACGGAAGAGCAATTGATCAGGATTACGTCTCTCGATAAGCAACTCACGCGCCGCCTGTTGATCATGTTGCTTGGACTGCATGTATGGAATGCTCAGCCCAGCAATAAAAAGAAATTGGAATCGTCCAGATCTTGAACAAGTTGAGGACTAACGAAAGCCATATAGCCACTTGGCACTGGGCGTGGTTGAGCAACCACTAAGGGCGCTGAGAAGCTGTATTTGAGTTTAACATCCTCAAGGATCTGGCCTTAGATCCGAGTCGTCGTCGTCGTCGTCGCCCGCTTGGACGTGTTTCAATCGGCATGGTTTATTGAAGAATTTCCCGTTGTTACTGGATTATATTCCTTTCTGGAATCATATAAAACCGTCAAATGTTGATTGGTTTGCTTTTTGGTATAGAGCAATGGCGTCAGTGGGGAGTGGAACCATGAGGTTTAATCCACGCGCCGAAATCGGCAAAAGGAATGAAGCAACCTAGAAAGATGGAAAGAATGTTAAAACGCATGCAATCTTGATGGATTCTTATTGAGGCTTAGCATTTTTAGTCCTGTCTCTTCCAAACTCATTCTCCGTCATGATAAATATTCTGCATCATGAAGCTCAGATCCTCATTGCAAACTCAATCTTGGATAACGCCATGATCCCCATGGAGCAATTGCTTCAAAGGGATTCACAGAGAGCCCAAGACGATCATGATGGCTAAACTATATACGGTAAGAGGGGCACTTAAAACTCTCTTCTCTGAGTGGAGGAACGAAGGGTTAGGCTCTGTTTTTTTTCCCCCGATTTTTTTGCGTAAACATTTTTTTCTTAATGACTCGGGACCATGGAGGGGCAGTTCTTCAAGAGTTTTGTTTTCTTTGGTGGGGGGATACATTTTAACTTGCGATTATTGTCATTCTTTCTCCTTTAACCTCCAAATTTTGGTCAAAGTTGAATCAAAACAAGCCAGATCAACCCCGACTTCTTCAAAGGTGAGTCTCTTCTCTCCAATATGTCCTAGTCTCTCGTCATCACGTGGCCCCCAGCCTTTGCTCTGACGGCATCGTATCCCCTCGTCACTCCAAAAAAAAATGCTGGTAGTACGGCTCATGGCCAAAATTATGTGGGGTTGGTTACTCTCGTTGTGTCTTCACCTTGTTAGACTCATGATGAGACAGTTAAAAGAGAAGAGGAAGATGCAGAGATACTCATCAAATCAATCCAATCAATTCGATAAGAAACACATGTGACTGACCATGAGATTTCAGATCAAACCCTGCTTCCGCAGTCTGAGTCTAAACTTGAGAACTTTTGCCATGGCTTCCTCAACCGTCCCCAAGACCTGCAAGGTCATCACTGCTGAGACCATCGCCAAGGGTTTCCTTGGTGAGGTCAAGGACACACTGGCCAAGATCCAAGGCTCAAACCCGTGCACACCCACCCTGGCTGCTTTCCTCGCCAACGGTGATCCCGCTGCCGTCAAGTACGCCGAGTGGTCCAAGAAGACATGTGAAGAGAAGTGAGATATTCCTCTGTGTAGCTTGAATATCGCCCTGTCTATCGGGTGATGGCTACCCCCTGACCTGGCGCTAATGTATACCATAGCGGCTTCAACTTTGACCTCCGAACTGTGGACAAGGAGCTCCTCGAGGAGGAGATCATGAAAGCCAACGAGGATGAGGATGTCGACGGCATGATCGTCTACTACCCCATCTTCCCCAACAACCCTTCTCACGACAAGTACATCCAGGAGTCTGTCGATCTCGGCAAGGACGTCGAGGGTCTTCGTCACCAGCACATCCACAACATGTACCACAACATCCGCTTCATTGACCCTCCCGAGAACCGCAAGAAGTCCATCCTCCCTTGCACTCCTCTCGCAGTTGTCAAGATCCTCGAGTACCTGCAGATCTACAACCCCATCTTGGCTTCCGGAAACCGACTCTACGGCAAGACCATTACCGTCATCAACCGATCCGAGGTCAACGGCCGACCTCTTGCCGCTCTCCTCGCCAACGACGGTGCCACCGTCTACTCTGTGGATATCACCGGTGTCCAGGTCTTCACCCGCGGAGAAGGTATCAAGAAGGCTCGCCACCTTGTCCAAGACAAGGAGGGCTGGAAGCTTGAGGACTGTCTTCCTCTCAGTGATGTTGTCATTGGAGGTGTTCCCGTCGAGTCTTTCAAGGTCCCCACCGAACTCATCCGTGAGGGTGCCGTCTGCATCAACTTTTCGTCTTACAGAAACTTTGACGGTCCCGCCATCAAGGAAAAGGCCTCTATCTACGTGCCATCTGTCGGCAAGGTTACCATTGCTATTCTGTTGAGAAACCTGGTTGTAAGTGCCACCCGTCCACCATACGACAAGCCCTGTGATACTAACCAGTCAGCGCCTCATTGCCAACCGACCCTCCAACGATGAGTCGCAGAAGAATGTCGAGGCCCGAGCTGAGGCTTTTGCCGACGACTAGACTGACTGCTGTTTTCGTGCGTGAAAAGGAAGGGAAAAAGGAAAGATATTTTGAGAGAAGGGGTTATGATTGCTTTGAACTAGATTACGGAAAGAAAAACTCACAGGGATACATGTTTTGCGAAAACAAGGAAAATGCATTTTGTTAAGGAGTTGCTATAGATGGGATATATCAAAAAATGGGATGATGGGATGACCGGAAAAGTTGGTTCACTTTGGGATCTTGTGAGATGTGACGAGTCAATCCGTGTTCTGTCTTGCATCACAAACTTGTAAAATGATGCATGAGCTGGAAAGCTGAATATCTGTCTTCTCTCAGCTGCTCAGTTCTGGTACTTCTGTACATGGCCCCAGCTGACCCAGGACTCGAGTTTGACTCTCTTTTTTTTTCTCGTAGGATTTCGAGGCGTCTTTTATTGAAACACAAACAAAGTATGGCGGGCCTATCGATGATGAGATCGGTTACTCGCTGAGATATGATAGCTGTGCTACTCCACCACGTATGTCTGTACATCATCTATTCTAAAGCCATGATGATCGGAATTGCTTTTTTTTGCATTGCAGGTAGGTCTTGGTGTTTATCTTAATCAGTTTCGAAAGATTTATGCTATCATTCAACCTGGAAATACTGAGTGTTTTCAGCTTGGAAGTTTAATTAGGCTATTCGTTAATATGTTCTGGAAGCTTTCCTAAAACGAGGATATCCTGGCGGCGCGGTGGATTGGATTGGCGCCCCTTTCTCTTACATAGTTATCGCGTCCAGTCCTTGCGCCGGTTCTTGGTCCGTACTACGACGGATACATACGTGGTAATCCCGGTCTATAATAAAGGAAATTGGCTGGTGCAACATTGTAGTTTTCGATCAGCTTAGTTTATCCATAGTACCGGAGAATGCAACCCAATTAGAGAATGACGGCGCTTTCTTATCAAGGATGGATAATATTATTATCATGTATCCGTGCTATTGCAGGTCTTGTCCCTTTACTTTCCTCTCCTCAGGAGAACAACAAGCAACTTGCGCAACCAAACGACACCTGAGCTAGTACAGAGCACGGATAGGTACAGTATCCATACCGAGGTAGAAGCGTACGACAGGTTCTTACGAACACACTGCAGATCTTTGCACGACTCTGTTTCTGCGTATAGCTAGAACTTGGTGAGCCAGACATGGTCGTTTCCAACATGCGCGGCGCCATACACCATTGTTTCGACCTTTGACTGGCTAGCCCATTGATCACCACCAATCAAATACTCAGGACGGCACCCTGAAGAAAAAAACAAAGTGCCCCAACTCTGCAGTAAAACAAGGCATAGTCCCCCATATTTCCCGTTTGGCGCAACGACCCGGGCAAGACGCCAGTCCAGTCAGGTTCCAGTTAACTAGTGCTGAGGTCGGTTAGTGGTACTGCTAAGTTAGTGAGAGGAGACTCTAAAAAGCTGGCCTCCCGGGCGGCGCCAACGCCAAAGATTGAACAGTAGGTCCACAATCCTTCATTCCAAGACGTTGCTGGTGACTATTTTTGAGAGGTTGACCGAAAACCTAAAGCTAAAACTGGGCAATTATGCCTGCGTCCAACGGTTTTCTCCAACGTCTTAACAATCATTATATAGCATCCATCTCGCCCACCCGTCCACCCACGCAATACTACAGGCAGACTCCATTCTATGCTGTTGTTATTTAAGATCTGTGGAGAAGCTGCATAGAGGTCTGAGTGTCAAGGCCGAGCTCAATTAAACGGGTACGTACCAAGCTGCGATCCATTCCAATAAGGGAACCCCAACGTCCATCACCATCATTCTTTCCACCCATAGGTTCAATTGCTTTTCCACTTTGGATGCTCTCCCTCACTCATTCTGAAAGGCCGTTCTTTCGTATTGGATATGCCTATGTAATCGGGTCCTTGTCTTTGGCTAACTACGCCTTTTGCGATTAGAACCTTGCCTTCGCTCTCTACCTACTGTACAATACATCGATCTACTGGCCTTCTTAATTCACCCCTCGTCTATTCATTCGCTCCTTACTCGACTATCTTCCTTCCTTTGTCTGATCGACTTCCTTTCCCGGTTGCCAGCTACCGCTCTAATTTTTTCGCGCCACGCTACATACCTACATTAGTACCTGCTGCTTTTCCACTGGCAGACTCTCGCCATCTAGACCACCGCTGCAACTGTCGAATCACCATCCTGTCGCATTCCCTCGAAAACAAGAAACGCAACAAGCCTTCTGCAAGCCTTCTGCAAGCCAGCTCGCGTGCGCAGCCGAATTGGGACCGAACGTTACTTCGGGGCTTGTCAAGGTGTCCCAAAAACCCGCCAGTCGCTTAGGGCGCGCTACAAGACGAGACGAAACGAAACGAAACGAGGCAAGACATAGTTCCATTGACCGAACATTCGCCATTTCAGACAATCGATCCTCTCCTTGTATTCGACCGCGTTCACTACGATAACCATGGCGGCGCAAACCGTTCCAAATTACAGTCGCGATGTTCGCCATGGCAAATCAGGCTCCGGTTCTTCATCCAACTATGGGCCAATCCCTGGATCACCTACTCTCACAAATCCTGATATGATCTTGCCCGATTATGATTTCGATGCCGCTTTCGATCAGCTGTCACAACAACCACACATCCCCATGTGGGACAATGCTCAAACCACCGACATGCACTTCCATCTCCCTACTTCGCAGAACCAATTTATCGCCGGGCCTATTTCTCATCCGACCCCTATCATATATGGAAATGGAACCATGTTGTCCGATATTGGCGAGGTGACGGAAGTAGAGAGTGTTGTGGGAAAGGGGGCACGGCGTGGATCGGCGCAGTTATCTGTCTACAGCAACGACGATCACCTACTAGGCTCTACACCAACTGCGGGCGCATCGCGCATCAAGCCAAGGTCACAAATACAGCAACGTGAAAGAAAATCTTCACTCGACTCTAATAGCACCATAACGTCGCACGGCCGTGGCGCACAATTTGGTGATTTTGACGATGCTGTTAGCGTCGACGATGTTGACTTCCAGGGCGATGACGAAGAGAGTATGGCATCGTCCTATGTCGAGGGAACCTCTGCGCGAGAACCCAAGGCTGTGCGCGTACCTCGTATCGAAGACATCTCAAACCAACGCTATTCGACCAGTTCTCTGAGTGATAGGGCCGAACAGATTCTGGCCAATGCCAAGCAAAGATTAACGGTACGTTTCGATTCTGAGACCCGGTAGACGCTGCTGACAATTCTGCAGGCAATGGAAGGAAATCTCTACAGAGCAAAAGGTTCTCTGTATTCTCCCACGTCCGATGGGTCGACGCCGTCTCCCTCAATCGCGCGGCCTGCGACATCCTTACGAGAGTCTGGTGCAGGTTTAGGCTCAGGCTCAGTACAAGGGCACTCTAGGAATACAAGCGAAAACAAGTTTCACAATGGGATTGCGAGTCCAACTTTTCCGCAACGATCTGCCAGTGCCCTGGGGGCTGCCGGGGGTTACCGTCAACCGTTGACTTCTTCAAGAAGTGCAGATGCTTTGGGAATTGGCTACGGCGCTTCATCTCAGAGAAGCCCTGTAAGCGCCCTTGATCCTATGATGGAAGCTTTGAGCGAAGACGAAGGCGGCATGCCTGGGAATAGTCGACGCAGCTCCCACCTCTATAGCCAGCTCAGCCCGGCTTTTGGGTCCATGACAGACTCCGATATACCCAGGTCTCCATCAGTGGCTCAGGTACGCGACCTAAAGCACCAAATGAAAGATTTGAGAGGGAAAATTTCCAGTCTCAAGGAGCAGGCACGGGCCGACAGTATGAAGCGACGTAGTTTGCAGAGCCTTAGGACACCTAGTCCGTTTACGCACTCGAGATGGGACCAGGCATTGCCAGAGTCTAGGAAATCGCAAGAAAGCACGCCTGATGCGCTTAACTGGCAAGCACCGTGGAATGCGGACACTCCTGGTGAGAAGCCTGATGGTCAGATCTCACCCAAACAGGATACAAAGGGAGCTTCAGAGCTGGAAAGAGCCAAGACAGCAGATATCGAGTACGAAGACGCTCTTGAGCCACCAGGTGAAACATCGACCAAGGATGCGAAGGTGTCTGCTCCAGTGGACGAAATACTCGGTCCTCAAAACGACTCTCAAGCGCAGGAAAACGACGACATGATTGACGACGGCGAAACATGGGAGGGAGATTTGGAACTAGAGGATGAGGAAGTGAAGGAAGAACTTCAATACAATCAACAAACGGATGGATATGATGACAACCTGGAGGAGGAGGACGACGAGTTTGTGGACTTTGAAAGCGAAAGTGGCGAGTCGTCTTACCACGATGCGATTCAAACCCCCGTGTCTCACGAGGACCGCGAAGACGCTTTCGACTACGAGCACTTCTTCCTCCATTCAGCAATGGGATCAATGAGCCACCATAGACGCGGGAGCTGGAGCAGTGTGAGCTCGGATGATTCCGTCGAGACAACTCGTGGGCCCGTTATCACTCCGGCTCCTGGTACTGACTCTGATTCTGACCACGAACGGAGGCCGAGTGTTGAGTCCATGGCATCCTTCAACTCTTTCACCACAGCGACCGAGGGTCGCTCGAGCCGTAACTCAACCTTTGGGAATGTGACTGAGACTGTTGTGGAAGTTCAAGGGGGTATGAAAGGGCCTTTGAGTGGGAAGCGAACAACATTTGGGGGGTTCAAGTTCCCTCAAGGAAGAGCTGTTTCCAGGAGCGGTTCGGTCGACCTCCAACAACAGCAGCAACAGCCTCGACGTGGCACGGTAGTGCATCGCCCTGCCAGCAGTGCAGCTAGTTACGCACGCCATCGCCCTTCTATGCCGTCTTTCGGATCCACAGGGACGAACCGAAGCTTTCCCCTGGTGGACAAATCCAAGACGGCCAATGGGATTCTGACTCCCAATAGCAGCACTCCTGGAGGATCACCCGACTCGGAGCTCAAGCAGATCTCTGCAAGCCTCTTGAACGAAGCAGCGACCTTGGGCGGCATCGAGACAGTCAACAGGGATGGCGATGCGTCGCCTATGCAAGGGATTGACAAGGAAAGTCAGATCCTGGTAGAGAGGCTTGTGGCCAGTCTCGGCAAGTGCGTGCTTGGTTTGACAGAGTCGTCGAGAGCCGGATCAGAGGCACGCATGTATCGCAGGAGGATCGATGCTGCGCGGCGCGTACTCGAAGGTCTTGATGAGTGAAAACGGCCGTTTTGACGTTTATACTTGGGTGGCGGCTCAAAAGATGGGACATTTCTACTACAACGTATTTGGCGCTTTGCACGGAGGGGATATTACATATCACAGATGATGATGCTCTGGTTTAGAGCACCTAGGTGGCGTTAAGACCTGTCTTGGATCAGACCAGGTTTATGTTCGATACCCGTCAAGTCTAGCGATTTTCTTTCATTTCTTGTACATATTTACCAAGAGGGGGTTTCGCATATTCACTGCCATGCCTATTACGTTTAACATACAACATTTTACTTTATATACTTTCTCTTCTACTTATTTATTAATGAGTCCCAGTGCCGTTCTTGGGTGATGGTCCGTGCATAGATCTTTCGCTTAGATTGCATGTTTTGCATGTGACAGAGTTGAAATCTTTTACAGGGACCATTGTAAACAGAAGCTATCGTCATGTTAATGTGATGGGGGGAAACGAGGATGGGCTGATGTTTGTCAGATATTCAAATTACATTGAGTATTAAATTCCATCTTGATTCGCTGAAAGGCAATGATAATACAAGAGGCCAGTGGCTCACGTCAGGTACAAGGTTCTGGAATTAATGATCGACAAGAACAAAGGAAGCTTAATGACAAATGTCAACTTCATTCAACACATCACAACACCTTTCATCAGTGCATATTGCATGAAAAAAGGAAGTTTCAAGCAAATTACAGGTTCAGCTAAGACAAAGAGACAAAAGGGGTATTTAATTTGCTCCTCTTTATCTCCATCTCACCTTACCCATCTTAGACCGCAACTTCATCCTTACGACTACCCTGGACATTAGCTCAGAAAAGTCACGAAAACAAACATTTCCCCCACCATCAACATCAACATCAACCTTGACCTGAACCTACAACCCTAACATTGAAAACCGCCATCAACTATCAGTGTCAAAACAAAATGCCTTCCGTTGACTCACCAAGCATGGCGACACACTTTATCACCTCATTTCTGCCCCCAGAGCTCGCAGAGACCGTCCAGAAACACATCCTTAGCCCACGCTCGCCAGTCCAGGTTGTCGTGCGCAACGTCCTTGTCCAGGCGCAGAACGTTATCGACACAGTTACGCCTATCGTCGAACCTATACTCGACCGTGTCATGATCCTACTCGCCGAAAACCAAGGCCTCGTCGGTGTTATTGCATCGCTGCTCGTGCTTGCCACTGTTGTCATCATCCTCAACTGGATCCGTCGTCTGCTCATGTGGTGGACACGCATGGCGATGCGCATTATGACATGGGCCTTTATGTTTGCCCTGGCAGCGTGGATATGGGAGCGCGGTGTCTTTGAGAGCGCGAGGGACATGACCGTCATTGGCGCCAGGATTTTGGGATATCTGGCTGTCATCAAGGACGTCTGGCTGCAAGAGTACGACCGATACGAGGCACAGCAGGGCATGGCTGGAACAAGAGGTCCTGCCTCGGGACGGTCCAGATAAACACTCCATTTGATGAAATTTGTGCGGCCTACAGTCATTCTGCGATCATTATTTGGCTGGCACACGATACGAAATTGGTTGGATACCCCAAAGAGATGGAATACGACAAAGAAACACGAAAACCGAACAATGAATAGCATCTACCATTACAGCAAGCACACCATCTATAGGACAGGGCATTGCTATCATACTTGTGACGAAAAAGTTGGAAAATGGGGTCAGTTTTGAGGTGGAAGGCTGAGAGAGATGAGGGCACACGTCTGTCTATCCAAGCTCTTTTCAGTCTCAGATTATGGAAAAGCAACCAGTAACGCCGGCGCTATGCAATACTACTATCAAGATACCACACAAATTTCCTTTTTCTTACACATATTTAATTTCCCCGTCGTGCTCTCCCTAGCCTTCAAACTCTTCAGTTTCCTCGTCGTGAGGTTCCTTGGGGTCTTGAGCTTCATGGAACTGTATGCAGTCGTCAATGTAGCTCAGGATAGCAGCAACGCTGTCCTCGTTGGCCACGTCCAGTTTGTGATAGTTGATCATGCTGAAGCTCTCAATCAAGCCAGCCACCGCGCGGTTCAACCGTCTGAAACTGGCACCCTTCATAACCTGGTCCTTCTCGTCGGGGGCTTTTGATTCGTCGTCTTCGGCATCTTGGCCCTCTGCGATACGGCGTGTGTGCTCGACGGGATCATCGTCGAGTAAACCTACATCGGGAGTAAGGAATCGCTTAAGGTCCTTCTTCTTGACCTGGCCCTTGACAAGATCCATCTTGGACAGGATGTTAATGTGCGGCACCTCCAGCATGAGCATGGCACTCATGGCACTGAGAGTTCCCGAGAAGAATTTTGCGCGATCAACGACAAATGTGGCTTCGAGAAGATAAACAGCGGCCATGCGAACATCGAGAGATCCAGGCTGAGACAGGAACTTGACAAGAGCCGGCAGGATGGGAACATGGGTGTACAGCTCGATCTGTCCAGGCATATCGATAATGATGAGATATTCTTCGGTCAGACCCTCGAGAGCGTCCGTCAACCAGTCAAGGTTCTCCATGAGGAACTCGAAGCAATAGATAAGACCGCCATTGGGCCCGAGGCCAACTTCTTCCATGGCATCTTTGAGAGAGATGAGCTCCTTGATGTCGAGGTCGGGCTCATGTTCGAAAGTCTCGGCGGCGGGATCGAGGTTGATGTAAAAGGCGGAACGGCGGTTAAGGTTAAGATGGGTGATGAGGGCGGCGCAAAAAGTAGACTAGACGTGACACGAATACGAGGTCAGTTGAGGCGCTTTAATAAACGTTGGGGATATTGTGACCCAAGCACGCGATTCGAGGCGACATGATGAGAGTGATATGGCAAGAAAAAGAATAGGCGGTAAAGTATCCCAGGCGAATAAGCGAAATACAATGTAGGCATTCTGAGTCAAAATGAAATGACATGTCTACATACCTTGCCTGCGCCCGCAGGGCCCATAACCATAGCACCGAACTTGCTCATCTTGAAGAGGTGGTGATGTATGCGATTTGGTGTTTTGTTTCGTCAGGCTAAGTGAAATCGACAAGGGAGGGGACAAAATGCGATGGATTAGGTACAGTGTAGTGCAGTCAGTACAGCCCGTACCTGCGAGCTTCCAGGGTTGAAGCTAGCTGCAATCCAACAGCACCGTTTCTAAGCAGCTCCACTTTGAAGGGACAGGCGCAGGCTGGAAACGGATATCAACAACAGGTTAATGATATGTGTATGTATGCGGGATAGGATAACCTAGGCTTAACCGGCTATATGACTTTGGATATCGGATATCGATGAGATGCATGTACTTCTTCTAGGTAGATGTGGTGATGATGACGAGCTTGTTCTATGGTGAACTTTTGGCACGTTCTGGAATGGTGGGGTAAAAGTTCGGGTATATTGTTAGTCTTTTTTTTTTCGCCTTCTTTTTTTCCTTCTCTTTTTTCCCAAGTTTTTTGCCCCTCCTACTCGGGAGCCAAAAAAAAGTTGTTTCTCATGGATGCCCTTCGTCGTACCTCAACTGGTGCAGCTCCCTTCGGCCCCGCCATGTACCAACTTTACTTTATCATGCCGAGACTCGGGCTATCATGATGACTGCAAAGTTAGGTATCATCACCCACTCACCACTAGGCATTTTCTCCGGATATGGTGCACGTGTTTGCCAATCAGTCAGGGAATTGGCCAAGGATCATTTCAGCATGGGTTGAGGCTGATAGGTTCGGCAACTCTTGACCCATTGTTCCTTCCAACGGATTGTCCTAAAGTCAGACGATGGGAGAGGGATAGACAATACTAGACAGGCGGGAAGCGGGGGAGACGAGTACGAGTAAGGAGCACCTACCCTGATTGACTGCACCGCCCTGTGCAAGTTACTGTTTGTATGTATGTACCTTCCAGCACGGGTTGAATGGCGGCAGGTGCGATGGCGCAATACGGTTACAAATTTCGGCTTCCGGAGGAGGTGCCTTTCTCCCAGCCAAGTGTCATTTACCCCTCTAACGTCCAGGGTATCAATCACCGAAAGCCTGGTCAGCGATAAAATGTGTACCTGAGCTTCACGCTAACCCCTCATACTAAAGCAAAGTACCCTTATGATTCGGGCGCCCTGTAGATCTTTGACCGACGGCCGGTCAACAGAAAAAAAGCATTGGCAGTATTGTTTTTTGTCGCTCCCCGCCTTTTGAGTGTTCCCAACATGGGAAAACTGTAGTAAAACTTACCGTAGCATTGGGCATTGTTCAGTAGGTACTTAGAAATAGCTGTCGAGTAGGTGAAAGACCGAGTCATTGTTCGAGTCTCGGATGAGATTGGCTAGAAATGAATGTATACATCCAGTGAGAAAAAAGTGTAGGGAAAGAAAAAAAAAACCTCTCGACCTATTCTCTCCGACCTTTCGCAAATAAAATTCCCACCCCCCACTTCGCTCATATCAAAGCCTGCATCAACGTATTCGCACATCCCCTCCTTCCCGCCTTTTCCTTTAAGGTACTTCAACTCCCGCTCAATCCTTCTTTTCGCTCTTCCCTTCTTCATCCTCCTTTATCTTCTCCGTCCTTAATCACCACTTTTCCTGAGGTAAGCCCGCAATCCCAATCGCTCTGCGTTGCCAGTTTATCTAACAGCGCATCCTCTAGTGACTCCTTTTTTCTCGTCACCCAACAGTCAGACTTCCCCGTGTCTGTCCACCTTTAGCCGCATCCTCTACCCTCACTTCCTTTCACCCCAATCTTCACAATGGCTTCCAACGGTACCAATGGCGTCCACGCCGACCCTGCTTCATGGAAGCACTACAACGAGGGTTCTTTTCTCTTCACTGTAGGTCACTCTCCAGCTTGCTCGCGCGCAAACAGGTCCAGTTGTTGTGTTCAGCGTCGGATAAGCCGACGCCTAAGGCCACATGACCCTATAGACCCGTTTGCGCTGGGACTCAGTTTATCACTCGTTTCAGTTACTGACAATCTCTCAGTCCGAGTCCGTTGGTGAGGGTCACCCTGATAAGATCGCCGATCAGGTTTCCGACGCCATCCTAGATGCCTGCCTTCGCGAGGACCCCCTCTCCAAGGTTGCTTGCGAGACTGCTACCAAGACTGGTATGATCATGGTCTTCGGTGAGATCACCACCCAGGCCAAGCTCGACTACCAGAAGGTTGTCCGTGACGCCATCAAGGACATCGGTTACGATGACTCTGCCAAGGGTTTTGACTACAAGACCTGCAACTTGCTCGTTGCCATCGAGCAGCAGTCCCCTGATATCGCCCAGGGTCTCCACTACGAGAAGGCTCTTGAGCAGCTCGGTGCTGGTGACCAGGGTATCATGTTCGGATATGCCACCGACGAGACCCCTGAGCTTTTCCCCCTTACTCTCCTCTTCGCCCACAAGCTCAACGCCGCAATGTCAGGTAAGTTGCTACACAGTCCTTAGCGGATTCCGACCAAGTCAACGTTTGGAGCTATGGCTCCCCCCAGCTATAGCCCCATCCGTTGACTCACCATGACCACCGTACTAACAAGATGTATAGCTGCTCGCCGCGACGGTTCCCTCCCCTGGTTGAGACCTGACACCAAGACTCAGGTCACCATCGAGTACAAGCACGACAACGGTGCCGTTGTCCCTCAGCGCGTCCACACTGTCGTCGTCTCTGCTCAGCACTCTCCTGACATCACCACCGAGGAGCTCCGAAAGGAGATCAAGGAGAAGATCATCCAGAAGGTCATCCCCGCCAAGTACCTCAGTGATGAGACCATCTACCATATACAGCCCTCTGGCCTCTTCATCATTGGTGGTCCCCAGGGTGATGCCGGTCTGACCGGCCGAAAGATCATCGTCGACACCTACGGTGGTTGGGGTGCCCACGGTGGTGGTGCCTTCTCCGGCAAGGATTTCTCCAAGGTCGACCGATCTGCTGCCTACGTCGGTCGATGGATCGCCAAGTCCCTGGTCGCCGCTGGTCTCTGCCGACGTGCTCTTGTCCAGCTCTCTTACGCCATTGGCGTCGCTGAGCCCCTTTCCATCTACGTCGATTCCTACGGCACCTCTGAGAAGACCTCCGAGGAGCTTGTCGAGATCATCCGCAAGAACTTCGACCTCCGACCCGGTGTCATTGTCCGTGAGCTCAACCTGGACCAGCCCATCTACCTCCAGACCGCCAAGAACGGTCACTTCGGTACCAACCAGAGCTTCAGCTGGGAGAAGCCCAAGGAGCTTAAGTTCTAAGCTGTCTTGTGACATGATATCAAACCACAAAAAGAGTATTCAACAGCTCTATGCATACATCACAACAGATGTGTAATCATTTGATTTAGCAACTAAAGGCGGCGTACGGTTCTCAACGAAACCTATGTATCTCCCACCGGAAGGGAGGACGGTCGGTTTCCGGCTTTTGTTTTGTTTATGATTTCTATCCAAAACTTATTTTGGTTCCACGGGTGTGGAGATTTCTTTCGCGATATACCAGGCATGGAGTGGGCGTCTTTCAACAAAGACATTTTAGGGCAAACCTGCATTTGTGAGGCGAATCAAAAGAAGAGTCAAAGAGACTTGCATTATAACGATACCACGACAAGGGAAATGACAAAAAGACGACGCATCCGATGGGAAGGCGGCGTTTTGACGAGGAAACGAAAGAACTTCAACATCTTTTTCTTTCCAGGATTTCTAGCCGAGCTGATGCAGTAGGCGGGCGAGACCAGCCAGGACGTGGTGGAGGTTGGATTGATCGCTAATTAGAAAGTCGATCTTTGAATGATAGAAGGATTCTAATGGGCTGATAGATATGCCCAGTCGCTGCGAATGCAGACGGCAGCTAGAACTAAGAAAGAAAACAAGTTACTACGGGAATACCTGTTAATCTCTCTCTTTTTGTGATGTTGTTTTCTGATCCCTTAAATCAAGTTCCGATGCCGGATGGGGGTTGTCATGATGGCCTTTACCGCAAACGGAAATCCGAAACTCTCATACTCACGCAGTTGGTCATGGTATTGGTGGCAACGCCACGGGTCGGGTATCTTGTATACTCTTCCTATCATGACACCTATCCATCAGCTATTTCCATGATTGACCAAGCGTTTACTCAACCTCACCTCACCAAGCTGTATGTAGCCCGAGTCAAACTGTCAATTCAAGATCTGAGAGCTCTCTGTTGAGTAAACTCTCAACCTCGACCTCGGCCAATCCAACAAAGTACTCGGGTTTACTCCATTCGGAACTTAGATGCCCAGGCTTGCGTCAGTAATTGTGAGTAGCAGAGGCGGGCTTGTGCCTGGACAGGAAGCTGTCAACCACGCACATAGACAAAGGCATATGCAGAAAAGGTGTTTGGGGACCGCTAGTCTGGCGTGTTGCATGTTGATTCTGCTTCTCTCAACTCTTATGCCTCATGATTCGGAAGGTTTGCACACCCGAGTGAGCTCGCCAGATCGCGTTGTAGCAAAGTACAAAGTATAGAGAACTCTGATAAAGAAGCCAGCCAAGAGGATGCGGTGTCTTGGAGTGGCTTGTGGTGGCACCCAGGAAGTCAACCCTGCAGCAGAGGTGGTCTTGCATGGTACCAGGAGCCAATCGCACAATTCCACAAGTAGAATGAAGCGAGCGCGGAGAATGAAGGAAAGGCTATTTCCTCACACCCATACACTCACTGCTCATTATGTCGTGAAATGGTCTCTGTAGAGGATGCGAGGACGTGACAAAGGCCAACGCCCTCTTCCGGAAGACTCGTCTGACAACGTTGGTCTCCTCTGAGAAATTGCCATTGCTCATTCCAACGTCCATTCACGGGAAGGCTAACCGGCCAGTAGCAGGTAAACATGCGGCTGAGTTGTGAGACATCGTGAAAAGAATTATCTCCGGATAGCTCAAGTTCCAAGCGCGAGGCGTGCAAGAGGCTGGCTAGGAGTGCACGATGTGACTCTTCTAGTGTGTGCTGGTTCTTGAATTCACGCAAGGGCGGTATACATCATATTGACTCTTCTTAGAAGGGATCTTCTGGATAGCTATAGTGATTATTGTCTATTGGCATCTGTCCTTGGAACCCGGGTGGGTTTCTCCTGAGGCTGAAACGTATATGCACTTGGCTGCCAGGGTTTATCTCACCTGCAGCGAGAGTTGCGGAAGTTGCTTGAATGTGACAAAATATATCACGATAGCCTATTCTTCAGAACTCTCCCTGCGTGATCTCACGTTCTTGTTGAGGGGTTTGAGACAAACACCATGCATACGTAGTGCTTCAGCACATAAAAAGAGACTGCATATGTTGGTGTCTTGTGACAAAATAAAGCAGCATTTAGGCAGCCCTGCGTGCATTAAGCACGGACAAACGCATACCTATTCAACTACGAAATAAGACCGAGAACGAACAAACTTGGTGAAATATTATGAGCCATCTTGTGATGTGATAGTTAGGAGTGAGTGACAAATTGGTGGGTGGAACCTTCTCAAGGTTGATCAGTAACTTATTCTGCGTCGTCTTGGTCAACTGTCAAGTTGTTCTGCAATCTGATGACCAGGACCTGCATGACATTTGAACAACAGTATGGAGCGTGTAAAGTCACGGAGTAGGACGTGGAAATCCGAGCACTGACTTGGCTGAAGCACTTACAACCGATGGTTGCAAGGTAAAAGCAGAGAATCGGTATCGTACCAATATTTTCCTTGTTCCAGCGAGATCCGGCCCGGCACTTCAGAGGATGACTCTGGTTATGCATCACAGACAATTTAATTAATATTGGCAGACTTTTGGATCCCGACCATGGCGGGAGATAGGCTGTGCAATCTCTAGAATAGCAGGTTGGTAGAAATGAGGCAAACAGCCTGATTGCACATTTGGCTCTTCTCTAGTCATCATGTTCATGCCCTAGGTGGGCCACAATGGAAAGGTCTTGTACACGCATGGAGTTAACGAGCATGATCCGAGTTTGAGATATATTTGGAAGCTTCAGAACTGTTTGCTTGTTGGTCCAGGTGTTCGGATGTCAACGTTGAGCAAGTTTATGGATGGACTTATTCACCCCTTGAGGAGGAAGTCATCCAGACAGCTCTTTCAGGAGGGGGTGTGCCATCCCGGATATATGTCATGAAACGAGGAAATAAGAGCCAACATGTTGTAGGCATTGTTCTTTAACGAAGCGCGTTCCGACCATGTCGGAACAAGACCGCAACTGACGAGATGCCAAGCCAAATGACAAATATCCTTCTCACCGCACGTACACATCATTGTTTGTTCAGAATAGAAAGTGTACGTATGGGGCTCGACAATCAAGGAAAGCTGATCACCCAACAGCATCGGCAGTTGTTGACGAAAGGCTATGGGGTTCTTTCCGCTAGTATCGGCAGGCGTATCAGGACTGAGGTAGAGATTGATAGCCGTTTATGTCTTTCTGTACCACCAGAACAAGAATGTGACAGAACGAAACGGTCTCTTGCCGTTCTCCGAAAGCGTTTGATACGGAGAGTACGTAGTGAATTAGCCACCGAGATATTATTTCCCATGGCGTTGCTAGCTGGCAGGGGACAACATCTTGAGTACCTGCAATAGCTACTACCTAGGTAGGGGGCTAGCATACCCTGCATTCATGGCCTAGCATTCGAATCCCAGCAGGCTGGACCAGAAGAAGACCGTCTCGGCACGCCATTATAGCGTAGTCACTCTGCTGGTAACCATGGACTAGGCGCTGAAGGTTCAAGAAGTGCAGAAAAGTGCAATCAGTTGGATGTGAAGAGGCCCAAGCTTGAATAGACAGAAGCACCGGGGCAATGGTTTGACAGTCGTCACAAACCCGAGATTTAGTTTTGGGTTATGCGGGAGGAGCGGACACCAGAAGGTGAGTGGCATGGTAAGCATTAGTCAGTGACAAAGACATGAGTCTTGCCTTGTTATTGTTGGAAAGTCCAACGGAAGAGGCAGATTTGATCGGCGAATTGTGAGGTGGGTGTGGATGAGTGCATTGTTTGTTTGTATAAGAAGAGTGGTGGTGTCCCGCGGGATGATGGATGGCGTGTGGCCGTTTTGGAGCATGGACAAGGTGGGTAGGTACTCATGAATGAATGTATATTTCCTATTGTCGATTTTCAAGGGTGCATTTATCCGTGTGTTGGTTGAAGTTGAAGAGGAAAAGTTGCAAGGGAGGCGACTCAATGACACTGTGGTGGTTGCGGAAGGCGGGTCTGTCTTACGGGCGCTAAACCAAAAGTGAGCCTCAATAGAGGGCAATAGACGGAAGGTGTCACCCGTGGCCGGTGCCTCGATTCAGCCCAGTCGGTCGGGACTACGGCCTTACTTTGCAGGGCATGGGACAACAATACCAAGCGCATTCTGAGGACAATAGGAAGCTGCAAGCCGCCAAGCCACGCCTCAGCAGCCACTTCACGCCTTCCGCTTTTCTACCGGCCAACAACCTGCCTTCTTACGCCCTGCTTTCACAATTTGACCGATGAGCACTTGCCGATTGGATCAGTTTTCACTTTTCAGCAAGGGAGGAACTACCTGCAGTCAACTCCTTAACCCGGGTAGGCAACTACTACGCCAATGTGAGATATCTGACTCGTCTCTGCGCTGATCATTTATGACACTCGGATCGTCACTCGTTTTATGCCAGAGTTTCTGTACTTAGGTACTCAGGTAGGCATGTAGAAATGCACAAGTTCCATCTTGTGTTACTCTTCGGTCTCGCATTGTGCTTGAATACCTCAGCAGGACACCATAATATCGGAACGCAACATAACATGGTTACACAGCAGTGCAAGCTCACAACCTTTTGAGATATCAATTGTCAAGATGGAAACCCGCATAAATCCGATCGTTTGAATACAGGCAATTCATAACCTGTAAGTGCTTGCTAAACAAGGAAATAAATAGCTATGCAACCATCCGCAGTGTCCATCAATAGGCAACAATATCTCACTAACGATCAGAACCCATACATTCTAATACCTATGTTTCGTGTCGTTGCCTATCCCTGCGTGCTAACATTGCCCTATCCGGTGCTAGAGCTCATCCCATTCCATGGACGTGGTCTTGAGGTGGTCCTCGCGTTGGTTTCAGCCCTTTTCAGTCGACGTGGAGGGGGCGTGTATAGGAAGGTGTTGTACTCCACGTCCACAGCAGCCTTTTGAGCAAGTGTTCACAAGAGCACATTGTGTACGGACAAGAAACAAAACCTGCCCTGACGAACGTTGCTTTTGATCGAGGCTCAAAGGCTGTACACACTTGAGTTTTTCCATTTCCCTCAGGCACACCCTCCCCTGACAACCTCGGGAAGCTGCTTGTGACATATGAGCTTTGTTGGTGGCTTGGCTTGTCTCTGAGTGAATGGGCTACAGCATTCTATCCGTACACTGGAGTCAGTTTTTAGGCCGGAGGATCCATTCATCCTATTTTGAGCTATTGTAGTTGCATGGGAAATGATGGCTTATAGAGTCTCAACCAGGGTCCATGCATGACATGTTTCCCACACACCCACCCTTTTCCCCTGTGCGGATAGATGGGATTCTTCTACGATCTTGTTTGCTGTTGATTGTACTATTGTGCTGTAGAAACCCATCACAGCTCCACGTCAGGACAATCAATCAGGTGTTGAATAGATTCTATTCTATATTGTCCAATACTCCATGACCAGGTCTTGGTCTTGGTCTTGGTCTTGGTCTTGGTCTTGGTCTTGGAGATAACTCGCTTGCATGTTTCCCCTTATCCCTGCTCCCCCAAGTGCAACTATATTTGAGCCCTCTTCCCGATGTGTATTCCTCACTGAATTTCTCTCTCAACTCTATCCAGTCATCACTCCATTCTCGCGTCATTAAACCTAGCAAGCCAAAGACAACCCTGCCATACGTGGCGCATAGCTCTCGACCACCACATTGTCTCCCGCCCTTACCTATTGTGTCGAGGACAGGTTCTTGTCTTCCCGTTGGCGTAAACGGCAATCTTATCGTTGAGAAACCTTTATAAATGACAATCCTGCCTGCCGTACTAGGCTATCGTTGACTCTTTACATCATTAAAAAGCTCATCATTTTTCCTCTTTGACAAACAAAGTTGCCACTTACATCTCTCTTTTCTGCAGTTCGCTAGAGAGAAGACATCAACTAGGAGCACAAACCTCTCAGCCTTCTATTGTTAGCATCAGGCATCACAATATACAGAAAGAATCATGGACCCTCCTAACAACACCTCTCGATCCCAAGAACCCCAAGGACCTCAAGTCACCGTCCCCAAGGAAAACACTCCCCCTCCGGCATACACTCCAAGACGGATCCCTTCCAACATTGCTTCTTTAGCAACACAACTTCTTGAAGTACGAAACTCCATGGCCAACGCGGCTAGCCGTATTCAAGAGCGTCAAACGGCCACAATGAACACACCACTTTCTAGCACGGTCATGGCCTCTGATGATCAAGATCAAGATGAGACATCCGAGACTAGTTCACCAATCAGCCTACGTATCAACACTTCCGTCAATGTGTCACGTAGCAACAACATCGTCTGCTTGACTGCCACTCCCGCAGAGCAGGCCAATGCCATTGCCAAAGAAGTTGTTCAAGCTTTACACGAGGGGAGCTCTGGACGCTGCGGCATTCCCATGATCGATGAGTCAGGCTGTCCCCGGCCATTGAATATTGAGGTCGATGCTGGCCTCGTCGTTGAAGGCACAGGCAACGTCATTGGAACCCGAGACATCATCGGTGAGCTACTTCAGAAGCGCGGTACATCTTCACTCCGACGATCTCGTGATGAGGTTGAGGATGAAGACGAAGAATTTGCACCAGCAAAGAGACGACGTTCATGTCGATAAGCTGGACAGGATATATCCTTGCATATTGGCACAAGTTCCACGAGACTTTGGCCCCGTTCGAATTTATTGCATGGATAACAGCTTCATAACTTGATTGAAGATCATCCATCCAAAGACACTTCTATGAGAGAGGTCAAAAAAGTACCTCGTTGATGTTTTCAGCGAGTGTGGTGAAGGAGGGATGACATATACGCAAGCGCTTCTTATGCTTCAGCCTTAGACTCCTGTTTTGAGATAGCAGTTTTTGTACTGAACGAGATTTACGGCCTTTTTGATGATGGTTATAAGACGCATGGGGGTTTGGGAGTTGGTTAATACTTTGGTACAACCCGAAGGAAGGGATGGCAACACACAGACATGTACTACATATGGACATTCAAGGGAAGAGGCAAGTCATTAAGCCACTTCCAATTTCTCATCATACATGATATCTAATACATTGTCTTGTTAAATTTAATTCACTTCACTTGGTACCTGACAAACCTGAACCTTGCATCCTCCTGATCGTCTTCGTGACTTGGCCGACTTGACAATCTTCATCTGACCTCCCTTTCGACAACCTCTTAAAGTCAGCCACAGCCACTGTCACAAATTGAAATAGGCTATTACTAGAGATAAGCCAATCTTGCTGGGTCATGTTGGAGTCTGGTTCCCGTCTTAGCCATCGTCATCGTACTTACTCAATCTTCAGAGCGCCATTCCCGCGGCCCCAACACTACTGTATTACTTATGGCGTCTACATTCTAATCACCACTCATTCAAGGCCAATAGACACCCCTTCCGATGGAATGGCAGCTCTCTGCCAGAAAGGCAAAGCACGGTCACTCTGCCCCCTGGTTCCTCCCACCTTTGTTGTCCCAGTTCAAAGGTTCGGGTCAGCTAGGTCGCGTTGATCCTCCTCTAGTTTGCTAGCTAATTATTGGCATCCATCCAACTTGAAGAGGCTTTCTTCTGTACGGGGTATTACCTTGAATTTATTGCGATGAAATCACACACAAACATTGTCCTATATGGTAAATTCCCAGCCTCGTGTGTTGTAATTAATTATTACGCCAGATCAACTAGCTACCAAATTTTCTCATCAAAGAAGATATGAACTGATAACCAAGCGCTTGCAAATCACCGCCTTTCATCACCCTGGCTCTATGTGTTCTCTTGATGGGTTCAACTCAACTCCGGGACTGCCTAAATAAAATGAATGGCACCTGGAAGCAATGAGTCCCGTGTTTGACACGCCTTTTCTTGTCTTGACACCTGGTAAATATGCAGAGAAAAACAGCGTTTTATTAATTCTCAACTCTCATAGATAATTACAAAGGTGATAGGCACCATCATATTTCTCCAGCTTCAGGACTCTTACCGTCTTTTTGGTGGCTAATTGACCATACCCCCACCACGACTGATCCTTGCGCTGCTCAAACGGCTCTCAACTCTCCACCAGATCTTCTTCACCTTGTTTCTATACATACATACATACATACCTAATTCCATCACTATAGCTACGCATACAACGAGTTGTCGCTTATCGGCGACATTGGAGGAGGGTTTCTTTTGCTCAAGTGAGAGAGTTTCTTGTCTCGTTCTGCTCAAACCTCCACGGAGTAGCCTTTGTTAAGTTCCTACGACAGTGCTCAACAGACGCCACCATTCCCTTGGTGTTCACCTCATCCTACGACAACCGCAGCCATGGCCAACCTCACTATTCGCAACCTTACAATTAACCCAATTGAGCTTATTGATGTCCAGCGATTCGAAAGTCAACGCGTGAAGACCGGCGGCGTTCTCTCCAACATCACTGGCTTTATTTACAGCTCAAACAAAACACATGCCAAGGGTGATGCCATTATAAAGGAAGAGGCATCCGTCAGTATCGATCCTTTCAGGACAGAAGATACTGGGATCCGGGCTGCCGATAGCAACAAAGAGGCTGTGCGTCTTACTTTCAAATATGAGAATCACAAATACGAAGTCGACATTCCGAGCTCCTCAAATAAGTCGTCTGTTATGAAAAACCTTGACGGCGGAAACCACGACCTCACCGTTGTTTATACTCCCAACGGTGCTTTTCTCGCCATCTTCTCTTCTGCCCAACTTCATCGATGGATGGAGGAGCTTCATGACGATTGGCCTCTCCCTTTACTTTCCATTCCCGGCACACACAACTCACCAACATGCTTTACCGCCCTGCCTTCTGTTCGATGTCAAGCGGTGGACATTCCAGAGCAACTCCGAAATGGCGTCCGGTTTCTTGACATCCGGGTTTCCGTAAGCTCCAGTAGTGACGACCTTGCTCTTGTGCACAGTGTGTTTCCCATCGCTTTGACCGGTACCAGGTACTTCAGAAACATGGTCGAAGAGATTTACAAGTTCCTCGATGAAAACCCCAGTGAGACCATCATCATGAGCGTCAAACGCGAGGGTACCGGTAGGGGCACCGATGAACAGCTCGGCAAATATCTGAAGCACAGTTACGTGGACAAGAGACGTAGCCGCTGGTGGACCGAACCCAAAGTTCCCACTCTAGGCAGCGCGCGTGGTCGCATTGTCATTGTCCGACGGTTTTACTTGGATGATGAGATGAAGCAATCTTGCTGGGATGGCCGCGGCTGGGGTATTGACGCGGGCGACTGGCCTGACAATTGTGAAGACGGTCAGGTGGGCGAAGGAGCACATATCCGTGTTCAAGATTTCTACACAGTCACCGAGAGTCAAAACATTCAGAAGAAAATTGAGTTTTGTCGCCGACAACTCGAGCGGGCTGCTGAACAAACCTTTGCCCTCGCCGGTATGACCGACCACAAAGAAGATGCCGACCTGCCTCCGTTCATTGTCAACTTCCTGACAGCAAGCAACTTCTTCAATGCTACCTGCTGGCCAGAACGCATCGCCGCCAAGGTCAATCCTTCTGTTATTGAATACCTCTGCATGTGCCACGGCGAAGAAGGCAAGGGGCCCAACAAGCTCAAGATCGGTTCTGCGGCCACCGGCATTGTTGTGACTGACTGGGTAGGCCACAGAGATGATTGGGATTTAATCCGTTGTATTGTCGGAATGAACGCAAGACTACAGCTCAAGAGATGAGTCACAAATGTATGAAGCAAAGAGGTTTTGCCATCAACGTATATACCAGGAAACAAAAGCCTTGGACACCATTTCACATAATAAATACATATCTAGACACATAAATGTTCACAACAAGCACAGAATTGCAGGGTCAAAGGTCTTAGCAATTAAGATGTATTATATTTCTAGCAGATGTAAATATGTGGGTGGCTACAACACTACCATTCGAAAGCAAAAGACCAGTGATCGATAGTATTTCCCCAAATAGCACTAAAAGGAGAGATAAGTTTAACAGTTGTTGAGCCCTGTGGCTTATTGACTTGCCTACGGTTCCTTACATATTGTTACAGTATTGATTTTTACTGTTAAGCTCATATCTCTACTAAGATCGAATGAGTAACACATTCATGAGTTCAACAGTAAAATACAGTACTGCAATAATATGTAAGAATCCGTAGGCATGTTAATAAGCCACAGGGCTCAACTTTAGCCAAACCTTATGTCAGTATTTTATGCTCTGAAACCATCTCGGAATATCCTTGTGTTGAGTGGCTTATTGAAATGTCAACACCAATACTACTCCTCCCGTGCCTGGGGGAATATTATCAAGGCCAGTGCCCTTTTGGTATGCAAAATCAATAGCTTTTGCACTGAATAGCATATGCTGCAGAACAAGAGTAGATTGCTGCATGGCGTGCTAGAGTCGTAGCTGTTGTTCTACCAAAGCTGGTTAGCCATGAGGTTCTCCAAAGCATCTTTCAAATAAAAGGCATAAATGGAACCAGATCAGTTCTCCAAGGTGAATAGGTTGTTCGTCATGATGAACTCGGATAGAGCTAATAATAGCATAGTCATCATATGGTTGGGGAAGTGTGTAAAAAAATATTTGTCTTACCATAACAAATGCGAGTACAATTGGAAGTAAAGTGTTCGTCTGCGGCGGAGTCAGCATGGCCGCATCAATTTTGAAGTCAACAAAAAGCATGAAATAAAGTCTAGGCCAGTTAGTGATGAGATCCTGAACAAGTCCAGTGGTGAGTAGCGTACCGATCAGTCAGAAGTTGACGTTGTGTTCATGTCCCAGGATCCGAAGACCCCGAATCAAACAGTGTGAATACAATTTGAAAAATAACTCATCACGAAAGAGATGGATAGATGATGTGCAAGAGCAAGAATTCTTTGTCTAGGTACCTAGATCCTCAACAGTCAGCCACCGGTTCCTAAACCAGATATCGACAAGAATCCATTCCAAGAGCCACAATCAGGTGACGAAATGTCAACAAGAGGTCCCACTACACACCCACCACAAGGATTTGTACGTCCTCGCTTTTCTAGGGTGGGAGGCAGCAGTACTCGTTTATGTCCGCCCGTTCGTTCAAATATTCATCATACAGTGGCTGCGAGGAGCGCGGAAAGAGTAGGGCAAAGAGATATACCTATTGACAAACGCGAGTTAGCAATGCGGTCATGATAGATAGAAGCAAGCAAAGGTGCGTTGTGATCTCCAGTCAGACAAGGCTGAAACTAAATACAACAGTATCGACATTATATATTAAGAATGAGGAATCCCTGGTGTCGTTGTGATCATCATACGGAGGGGGGTAGATGAAATAAAATAAAAATGAAGGGAAAGTGTACGAACCTTTTAATTTTGTAGCAAAAGTTGACGCGCTTGGCCAGCAAGCGCGTTCAACATAGAGTAGCAAGTGAAATAAAACAACTAGTGACCAGTCAGTAAAAGGTTCTAGACAAAATTGTCCTGCAAATTCTGAGGTCCAAAGCTTTCTCAGTGTAATTCTATAGTAGAAGTATCACCATCGGTAGGTCTGATTTGGATTGTTCATGTATTGTTGATCATCGTAAAAAGCAAACAAGAAAAGCAGGAGAGGGGAAGATTCTTACCTAGAAGGGGTGAAAAGCCATGGCTGCGCAGAATTGACAACGCTTTCGCATCGTGTGCGCGAGCCAGAGCTTGAGGAGTGAAGAGAAGAAAAATGAGTGAAAGAAGCTTGAAATCAAGAAAATTTATGTTGGTGGAGGTTGAAATTGCTGACTGTACACAAACGCTAATCTGCTTTTGATCTAGATCGACCCCGCAGTCCGCCACCCGACCCCTTCCGTGTGGCGCATGTCGTGGCGAATTATCACCGCCATAAAGGGTGTCATAAGCGCCGCTTCAGCTGTATGTGTTGTACTTGATCTTTACAACCATCCTCCAACTCAGTACACAACTTCACAATGGCGTCCTTACAGGCGCTGTGGGGTCCAATGGCCCGGCGGCTCCTGCGAGTCGCCGTGGCCAAAACCGCAAACGTGGTGCGGACCAAATTTGTCGTTATGACGCGGCCCCTGCAAAACCAACTTACACTGAGAACTGCCAGAGTTGCTCGCCAGCCTATCCACCCTGTTGCTGCTCTTCGACAGCAGAAACGCCATACTAGCCGATGGTTCTCGAGCTCCGCAGCTCAGAACGTCAACCGAGTTATTAGGAGATTCGTTAGCTCCGAGCCCAAGGCTGCTCGCTTCGACCGATCCAAGCTCCCGAGCTCCAGCACCTCACGACGTGTTGCGCAGTTCTCTGGCCGAGCTCCATTTGCCAATGCCCTCCGTCCCAACTTGACGGGTGGTGCTTTCCCTCGAAGTGCCAGTGGATACAGTCTCGGCGGTAGTGCTCGATACTTCTCCCACGGTCCGGCAGCTCCGGCTCAGGTCGTGCAGAATGTCTCCCAAGCCATGAGAGCATTCTTCCTTTCTGGTCAGAAGCTCCGCTATGACGGCCTCGGACCTCGAGGCGATCGACAGTATCGAGCGGTGTCACCAGTCGAAGACCAGGCCATGCACAAGCTCTCCGCCTTCTCCAACTCGGCTCCCGGCGCTTTCGTTGACTTCAACATCAGCCCCACCGTCACGGCTCTCAGCCCTCTTGCCGCCGCTATCCCCTTCGCCTCTGAGACCTCTGGTTTCAAGGCTGAGGCTGCTGCGGCCGGTGCTTCTCTTAACACTGAGGGTTTCCTCGACGTCCTTTCCTCCGACTTCGGCCGAGTGCTTCAGGATCTCCGAGCAATCGATACAGATCTCCGAAGACTTGCGATTTTAGGTGACCTTCCAGTTTTATTAGAGAAACACAACACTCTTCGGGTCCGTTTTCCAGGCGTCGACGCTGAGACCCTTGAGCGATTATGCGATGATATTGGGATCCAGCGCGGTGTGGTGGGTCAAGATCCCGAATTTGACGATGCTGCTGGCGTTCCAGTGGCTCTCAAGTTCCCATTCGCTCCTGATAGCGGGAAACAACCAAGTATATCACTTCGATCTTTGGAGGGTTATGAAACCGATGAAATCTCGACTCTTGACGAAGAGTATTTCGTCTATGGTGACATCTTGGACGACATGTCTGACAACCCATGGTTGGCGGAGACTGACGGATACGAGACAATGTCGCCTCCAGCCAGCTCGGCAATCGAACAATCCGAAGATTACGAAGGTCTTGAAGGGATCTACCGATTCCTTGAGGAATGTGACCAGGCCAAAGGAAAGGTTGGTCGAGTAAATTGATTTTGAGCGAAACGATACCAGAATGCCATATGAAAATTGACAGGCATTATACTTGACGACCGACACTCTCTATACCGAACGACAATAGCTAGATTTAGTATGAACAGTAACTAGCTTTCAATTGAATTTCCTTGAGTATTTATTAGTATTCTGTACACTCGATGAATCCATTTCCGTGATTTGTAGTGGTGGTTGTGTATGATAACATTGAAATCTTACCAATTTCAGATAAACTACTAAGGATTCTGCCTTCATTCATCTGTTTAAAGAGTTCTGTCGGGCAACTGGCTGGTCTGTTGAATCGGCGCGTCAGGGCGTGGTTTAGTTGGGGAGATATCGTTGGGCTGTCGCGATTTTGGATTGGTGCTTTTTTGATCCAAGAGATTGGTGCTGGTAGATATGTCTTGTAAAAACATTGCCATCGAGATAATCTGAGCACAGCGATGCTGGCATTCAACAGAAGAAGATGACATTATGAGTGTTGATGATGTTGGTGGTAAGTTGAGACGGGAAGGTGGATGCTGTGGAATGACAGCGACAAAGTCACCTTACCCTGTGGCAAGTGTGCATGTGAGTGATGTCGTGATTCATCCTAAAGGTACCATTCAATATGAATTAAATCGACCTACCAAATAATTGATTAATTTATCGTAGATCATGTAGTACTAGTATTTACTATAATATAATTCAGGTTGAGGCTACAGTGTCACAATACACCCATCCAGTTTCGTCTGTTCCTTCATGGTTGAAGAATTTCCACTCCACCTCCCGCCCAATGAGTGACCTCTTCAATATGTCCGACGAAGCGTCACTTTGATGTTACCTACCATATTCCTCAGCCAAACAAGGAAAAATGGCATCTTCTCAACATGTTGGACAGCGCATTTCCTATGATGGCGCCCTCTGCACAGTGAGATACGTCGGTGAAGTCGCAGGCACGACAGGAACATGGTTGGGCGTAGAATGGGACGACTCAGCACGAGGCAAACATGACGGATGTCACAAGGGCGTTCGCTATTTCAACTGTATGATCAAACATCCTCTCGCTCACTTACTCACAAATGATCATCCTGATTGCGCTTGACAAACCCAAAACTGACTCTCACAGGCAAATCCAAGTTCCCCACCGCTGCTTCATTTGTGCGTCCTTCTCGACCGGCTGACCCGCCGCGTCACTTCTTAGCAGCCGTCAATCACAAATATGCCAGCGAGTACATGCTCCCCGATGGAAGAAGGGCGGCCGAGGAAATCATATTCTTCGGAAAGCGCGCCGAGGAGGTTGGGTTTGAGAAGATTCGCCGGAAACAAGCCAATATTGGCGAGCTGACTATTGTGATCCTGGATGATCTTCAAGTTGCCAGCGCAAGAGCAGACGACGAAACTGAGGGAATCATCTCCAAGAAGTGTCCCAAGATTACGCAACTGGACCTCAGTCGCAATTTGTTCCAGCACCTTGATCCTGTTTTTGACATTTGTCGTGAGCTACCAAGCCTCCAACATCTCACCCTCAAGTGCGTGATATCCATCAAACACAGGCAACTAGTTTTACTGACACGATTACAGTGGCAACCGTTTCCAGGAAGTTTTGGATAACCAAACTCATGGTGTTATGGAAAATGTCAAAGAGCTCTCCCTGGAGGCAACCATGATGAGCTGGGAGGAAGTTTGTCACATCGCAACAAAGTGTCCGTCTCTGGCAGCTCTGGACGCCGGCTCAAACCACCTCCAGTCTCTCCCAGCACTAGACTACGGGAGCCTCCTGTCGACATTGACATCGATCAACCTCGAAATCAACGAATTCACTACATTTGCTGACATCAGTACGCTCACTTCACTCACCTCTTTGCGCAATATTCACCTCAAGGGAAACAATATCACTGCAATCGCACCGGAAGGTGTCGAAGGCCCGATATTCTCAGAAAGCGTCCAGTACCTCGACGTTTCATACAACAATATCCAGTCATGGACGTTTGTGGACCAGATTCCCAAACATTTCCCTGGCTTGGTTGGGTTAAGAATTGGCCACAATCCATTCTATGATGCTGTTGACGCTGATGCCAAATCATCCTCTTCTGAAGAATCTCACATGTTTACCGTCGCTCGCTTGGCTTCGCTCAAGTCTCTCAACTTCAGTCAAGTCACAGCAGCCGACCGTACTAATGCTGAGATGTTTTACCTCTCTCGGATTGGAAAACAGCTTGCGGCCGCTCCGGAGAACGCCGAAGCGGAGATCCTGGCCCTCCATCCCCGTTGGGCAGAACTATGCGAGATATACGGCGCGCCGAGCATTATGCGCAGGTCAGAGGTCAACCCCTCCTTTCTAGAGGCTCGCTTGATCACCGTTAGTTTTCATCGACGCGGAGAAGATGAGAGAGTAACAAGGATACCCAAATCCTACGACATCTACGCCGTCAAAGGAGTTGCAGGAAAGCTGTTGGGATTGTCTCCCCTCAAACTTGCTCTCATCTGGGAAACAGGAGAATGGGATCCCGTCGCTGGATTTGATGACCAGGAGGGTGAAAGCAGCGACGAGGAAGAGGCAGAAGAAGAGAGGGAACGCAAAGAGGTCGACGCAAACGCCGCTGATGAGGACAGCGCAAGCAAACCAGGGCGATGGGTGAAGAGGGAAGTTGAACTAAGAGATGGGCCTAGGCAGCTAGGGTACTGTGTGGATGGCCTGGATGTTAAGATTCGCGTGGAGGCTCGTTAGGTGGTAGGTGAGACAAACTTAATCAAGTCTTACATAGACCTTTGTGCTTGTTTGTATTGCAGCAAACCCGGTTCATGAGACAGCATGTAGCCAGCAAACACTATCACAGAATGATATAAAGAAAGCACGAAGGAGCGTCCAACATGTATATCTGGTTCGCCTTACTCCTCGCGCGATATGTAGCTTGGCGATCAACCGTCTTTTCCCATCATCACTACAGCAGCCGAAGTCATCATGGCTTTCGCCCCAAAACCCCAGTTCTTTCTGATCAGACCTGGAGCTGAGGAGATCACGTCCGAAGGACAAATCGTCGTCCAACCCGCAACCGCTGTGCCTCTCATCCCTGCGGACCTTTTACCTCACTGGGTGGAAGTTGTCGGCGTCCCGCGAAGTTTATCAGGAGATGAGACAAAAGACATGGGAAACCTGGGTGTCATTCATGCAGAGCAGCATACCTACAAGCTCCGATTCGATCCCATCACTGAAGATGAGGCCTTTGCCAGTGATGGAACGGAAGAAGAAATCCCTTGTGAATCTATCATGCAGCCTAGTGTTGGCATATGGGGCTCGCCAATTCCTCACCACACTTCTCCTGAAGACCATGGACTAGGAGCCTTGAAGTCTCTACCATCTCACACTTCAGCTCCTAGAGTCAAGCTTAAAGCGCCCCAGGGACTCTCATCAAGTCGTCACAACCCGAAAAACCAGCAGCAGCCAAACCCTGCTTTTCAGAAAGAGCCATCGCCAATCCAAACCAACACCACATCACCATCATCACAACTCCCTACACCATGCCGACACTGGTGCCACCATGGAGTCTGCAAATGGGGTATGGATTGTCACTACGAACACACAATGCCCTTATCGTCAGAAGGTCTTGCAGAAGTTGGTCTCTCACAGTTCCCCGATTGGTGGCTCCAGGCACGGGGCGTCATGCCAATGCCTTTAGAGGTGCTTCGCGCTGCGGATGTATCGAGTGCTCGTCGAATGGACAGGAAGATGATGAGCTATGCCAAGAGGAAGCCTCGGTTCCGAGTTCGTGCGAAGCGTGTCGGCGCGAGACGTGTAGATGTTGATGAGGCTTCAGAGGTGGAAGCAGAGGATGGATATGGAGAGGAACCAGAGGTGCAAGAACCGACGAGGGAAAGAGAGGGCATTTTGATTGAATTTTGAGAGCATCATCACACACTCTCGAACAACATCAGCATTAGTTAGATCTGAACAGTAAATGCTCAACTATGTTCTATTCAAGTGGCAGCTTAGGTGATAATTGGAATGTTTTCATAATCATTTGGGTACAAATAATTATCGGTTATCCCACCCAAGAACCAACCATCACTACCTACCTACCTACTATCTAGATAGCCTGCCCGCAAGACCTAGGCAGACCTTCATGATGCAGATAAGATCCGACTATGCGGATTAAGAGCCATAAGAAAACATCATATCTCCATCTCACTTTATAATTGTGGTTTATGAATACATGATAAGCGATCTCCGATCTTGAAGTTTACAATGTTTATTAGTCAGATCTCGGGTTTATGTTACACTGACGCTGTAACGCCGATGGATCGGGGCCGCGACATCACCATCGCCGTTTGGGATTAGAGTCTATGATGAATGTTGATGTTGTTAAGTAGGATAAAATACATATAAATATCACCATGTCTTCCCATCAAAGGTATTATCTCAACGCCTCCATTCTTAATATCACCATACCATCTCTACAACACTTTACCCTAGTCATCAATTAACATGCCCCAAGTTCTGGGAAAGCAAGTTGGCCCTGTCGCCTACGGCCTCATGGGTGAGTAAATTCCTTTTAGAAAAGACACAAGAAGCTCACAATGCATAGGCTTCACATGGCGCCCAAATGCTACCCCTCTACAGCAGGCCATTGAAGCTATGCACGCCGCCTCCAACAATGGCTGCACCCTCTGGAGCGGAGCCGAATTCTACGGAACTCCAGAGTACAACAGCATGACCCTGCTCAAGGCTTATTTTGCAAAGTATCCTGAAGACGCCGATAAGATCACCATAGCCATAAAAGGTACCTATAATCTCGAAAAATTCCAGCTCGATGGATCCCCCGAGAACGTCCGGAGGTCGATCAACAACGTGATCAACCAACTCGGCGGAACCAAGAAGCTTGACCTCTTTGCGCCTTCGAGACGAGACCACAAGGTTCCTTTTGAGACAACCCTCAGCGTCATCCAGAAGGAGTACGTCGACACTGGCAAGGTTGGTGGTATGCTCTTTCAGAATGCAGCGCCGAGACTATCGAGGAGGCTGTCAAGATTGCCAAGATCAGTCTCGTTGAGGTCGAGCTCAGCTTGTTTAGCACAGACATCTTACATAACGGCGTTGCTGCCGCCTGTGCGAAGCACAACATCCCCATCATGGCTTATTCACCCATTGGACGTGGCGTAAGTGAATCTATATACTTGATCTGAATATTTCACGCAACTAACGTTCATCATAGATGCTTACTGGTCGGTTCAACAACAGCTCTGAGTTCCAAGGCCAAGGAATTGCCAGCCGCTTCCCTCGTTTCCAACCCGAAGCTTTCCAGCACAACCTTAAGCTTGTTGAGCAGGTCAAGGCTGTGGCTGAAAAGAAGGGTGTTACGCCGGCACAACTCGCAATCAACTGGGTCAGAAGCCTGAACGGCCGCGAAGGATTACCTACTATAATCCCGGCACCAGGAGCAACTACAGTGGTTAGAGTAGAGGAAAACGCTCAACATTGCCCGCTTTCGGAAGAAGAGATGAAGACCTTGGAGACGATAGCCAATGATTTCGAGGTTTCTGGAGGGCGATACCCAGATGGCATGCCGATGGAGACGTAGGCTGTGAAATGTCTGGCATCCAGTTAGAATGGATTCATAGATCTCTTGTGTGAAACAATAAGAGGAAAATGTTATTGATATTCAGCTGTAAATTGTCCACGTGTCGCCTAAAACAAAAAAGGCATTCGGAATTGCAGAATTCATAAAAATGAATGCCATCATAAAGGGTTGATTGTGCGGGTATGTGTGTGTGAGAGTGTAACCTACCATATAATAAGAACGTCTTTTACGGTAGCAATAGTGATGATTGGTGCAGGGAAGACGACACCCTCTCGACTAACTCGCAGTAGATTCGTGCTGAGTTCTCAAGTTCCTCATTTTGAGTTGTATGAGTTTGAGGATGAGCTTGAGCTCCAGTCGCGAAAATGAGCATATATTGATGTGGGGGTAACACGTGACATTATATCAGCTCGCCAAGCCCGACATCCAGGTGAGGGTATCGTGGATACCTAGGCAGTAAGTAGTACAGTAAAGTAAACCAAGGTATTGAATGTTCTCAATTCAATAGAGCTGAGAACCAAAAAACGGATAGCAATAAGCACAGGGTATATAGGTAAATTCAGCTGACAACTACCTCACAATACAAGACACACGCCCACTGGACCATGCTACCAACGCTCCATCCAATAGGGGTCCTTAAACTATCAAAGCACCGTTGGAGCCGACTGCTTCCAATCGGTTCACAAGCTTCTTCACATTCGCCCAGTCCTCGTTCTTCAAGCTCTCCTTACCACCAAGACCACTAGCAACCTCAAATACCGTCAGAGAGCCGTCGATGCCACCAGTGGCAAGGCGCTTTCCATCATTGGGCTCCCATGCGACCTTGTTCAGACTCTTTGAAAGCATAGTTCTACCGTCCTTTCGGGAGCTGGGTGAAATCTTTGAAACGGGCTCCTCGGTCTCAACAGCAATATCCCAAAGCTCCAACCAGCCAGCACCGTCAACCAAAGCAAAAATGTTGGGCTTGACAGGGGACCACTTGGCGCCATAGACAACATCTTCGCGGACAAAGTCGATGAGAGGCGCAATTGTACCATCGCCAGATCCAATCGTAGATGTAGCTGCAGGTGCTCGAACCTTCCAAAGCTTGACGCTCCAATCCAAAGATGATGATATAACCAGATCGCCCAAATCCACAGGGCCCCTAGCAGGGTGGAAGTCCACCGACATGACGGGAGCAGTATGTCCCTTGTAGCTGATCTTCTTATCGACACCAGCCTTGGCGCCGGCGCGGTCATATCGATGGCAGGGGAAGATAGTGCCCTCCTCACTACCCACGAGGAAGAACGTAGGGTCTGTGTCCGGGAAAGAAAGACATGTGGGACTCACGTCTTCGACAGCCACCTTGGCCTGACTAGGGTTCTTCAATTCAAGAAGTTCCTGGGGCTGTGCAAAGACGTCCATTGTCCAACCGCAAACCACGCCATCGGTGGAGCAAGAGATGATGTTGTTGGCGTTTTGAGTACCAACAATATCAACGGAGTAAATAGGATGAGCATGACCGTAACCTGTCAAGGGAGTCTTTTGCACTGGCGCCGCCTTTGCTCTCGTATCCCATAGCAACACCTGGCCACTGTATGAGCCACCAATGATCAGATTGTTGTGGTAAGGAGAGAACTTGGCAGTGAGAATATCCGACTGCGCAGTGAAAACGTATTCCGGACGATCTTGCATGTGCATGTTCCAGACTTGGACCAAACCATCCGGTTCATGAGGGGCCGTCGGGTTCTTGGTGTACGAAGCGAGAAGTAGCTCGTTGAATTTGGGTGAGAAGTCAATTCCACTGATCATGCGCTTCTTAGACCATCGCTCGTCATAGAATTGAGCCACTTCCTTTATTCTGTGCCGCCCTTTGCCACCCGTATTCCCGCTGTCCTCATCATCATCGTCTACGTCTTGGCCTTGTAGAGCGTAATCTGTAAGGATATCGTACGTCTCTTGGTCAAGGGCCCGTTCGATGACCTTTGTGGACTTCTCAAGGAAGTCAAAGAAGTCGTCCGATTGCGCAACAGCATCGAGCTCCTCAGTGGTCCAGTTTCTTGCAGGTTGACTGATTGCGGACGGAACGACACCGTCGCTCAAGAATTCCTTTGTCGCCCGTAGCTCCTCTTCAACCTCTTCTCTGATCTTCTGTCGGAGTTCCTCCTCTCGATCTCGCTCTCTCCTGCTCAGCCTCTTGCTGGGCGTCGAAGTTACGGCGGGAACATCTTCGGCCTCTGAAATGAGAGACTGTGCTCTGGTTCTGGTAGGAGTTGTCCACTCCTCGGTGGTCTGGACTCCTTTGCTGTATGAGAAAACCTCCTTTACTGGAGATGGTGGACATTCGAAGACGGTCAGGAGCGGAGCGGTACTAAGACTCGGGGGCGGCTGGGCGGGAATCTGAATGTTGCTAATGGTGGTAACTTCGGAAGGTTCGTTGCTAATCTCGCCAGCGCTAAGGACACTGTTCGGGCGACTACCGCGAGGAGCGGGAGAGCCAGGCCCTCCTGTGACTGCTGAGCCAGGCCTGCTGTCACCGACAAGACTATTAATGAGAGTTTCGATCTCGCGGCGGTTGTCTGCTCTCCCAGGGGTTGGCGATATTAACTGTGGTCGAGAAACGTCAACGAGGGGCTTAAAGGCGGTAGGGTGTCAGGGGACCAACGTCGCTAGAAGTTCCTACACTCGCACGACCTGCAGTCGCAGCGTTTGCCCGAAGCTCTCTTTGGCGCTTGAGCTCAGCAAGCTTGGCCTTCTTTGCTAGGATTTCATCTCGACGTTGCTGCATTGTGGACGTTCCACAGTCGCATCGCGGGACTGCTCGATGTTTGGAAAGCTATAATTCGGAAGGTATAGATCGACAACGACTGGACACGGTAATAAAAGATTCACTTTTTCAAAAACGGACGTGCAGTGACGACGGCAAGAAAGAACAAAACCAATCTCAGTCCACAAGGTTGAGGTATGTAATTGTGTGGTTGTTTGTCGCGATAGAAGTTATGAAATGCTGGGTTGTACAGTAGCAGTAATGAGCTTGCAATGGGGGTCCAATTGAATCCATCCATGCGCGACGGGATCTGACTGGACTGGATTTCAGAGGCACTCAAGCACTAGCACCCCTCAGAAACCCCTGCACCAGCCTGACTGGACTGGACTGAGCTATCAATGTTAGTGGAGGTGGTGATGGCACATAGCGAATTCTAACTCCACAGTCAATTCACTGACCACGATGAACAGGGACACGTGATCACTTTGGCCGGCTCACTGGCTCCAGCTTGGCCGAGCTCCCCAGCCGCCAGCGGTTGGCTGGCTCTTTAGGTTGGCAGCGAATGGAAAAACTGCGACTTTTCCCGACGACTTTTCAATTCTTCACCTCACGTCGACGCATCTAATATCCTCGAGCCACTCCGACTGGGTCCATTGACAAGCCATTGTCGACCCCCGACTATCGTCAATACCGATCCTTTCGCTTTTCGTCCCGTCAGCCCTTTTTTTTGCGACTCTATTCCCAATGGCTTCGACCGGAGTGAACGTGCGTGTTATCCTCCCCCGATATGGCCGCTCGACCGTCTCCCAAACCCGAGCTATCGACGACATCGGCGAATGGACTTTCAACTTTCGAGCGGCACAATCGAATTGCATTGTGTATGGGTCAAGGGACTAATTGAGTCATTTATAGGTTCTGCGGTGGTCCGCCCTCGGCCTGGGTATCTTTTACGGCTTCACCCACCAGCGAGCGATTACTGCTTCCCAAAGGGCTGAGCACGCGCAGCACGAGTACGAGAAGAAGGAGAATCTCATCAAGCAGGCCAAGGCCGAGTTTGCCAAGAAGAAGAACCCTTCATCTGGTGATGATGGTACGTCATTCAGTTATTGTCGCTCTGCTCCAATACTTGCTTCCCAGGCAATTGGCAGCGGCATATCGCGCACATGTGAGATGGCGAACATTCAACTAACTGATACATAAAGTTATTACCGACCCTTCAGACCCCAAGTTCGATCTTGAGAAACTGCTGTTGAAGGTCCAGAAGGAGAGCCCTTAGATATGTAATAATGGCGCGGGGGAACGCAAATATGACAAGGGAGAGAATTGAACGATTGGAGGTTTTGGCGAAAAGGTTACCGCTAGGGAAACAGGTCCTGCCGGGGCAATAATCCGAGCCTCGAACCAGACCCGATGTATGATTGAGGATATACGTGGCGGTCCTGCATAGATGTTTCCTTAGGTCCCTGTTTAACTCTGTGTACAGGTGTACAATATATCTACTTTAGACGGCAAAAGCGTCAATTGTCTTGAATGGGCTTGTGTTAGTTTGGCATGTGCTGGGATAAGCTTGAGTTGGAAAGTTGTAAATAACTACAGGCAATCTATGATATAATGTATCATCGGGGAGCTAGGTAGCTCTGTAATGCATATTAGGTTGGCTAGGTATTAGTGAGTTTATGATACCTGACCAGTTCTCACGATGTACTGCAAGATTTGTTTTAAGCTTTTTGCTTGAAACTGAATTGTCAATTCAAGATTGGATGTTGTATCAGTCTTGTTTAGATACTTCTCAACAATGGAGCAATGATTTGACAACGCAACATCCCCTCCCCGCACTACTTTTAAATGGTAGCTAAAATTCCGAGAGCATCCAGGGTCATGAATGAGAACTTGCAAGGGCACTGCGCTATATTATACTCCCCCCTCACCATTCAATAAAGCAAACACTCATGAATGTACCTATAAGTATATATATTTATAACATTCGACATCTTTGGGAGAGATCATTTATCAGTAATTAATTCCACTGAGTGAGTGTACCCTACCATGATCAGATTGATCTTATATCTCTACGTAGTGCCATATTGGAATGAACTGCACAAAAGGTGTAAGAAATGACAATGCTTCACATGCTTAGTATGTAGTGAGTTTCTGGGAGGCGATCAGTGAAGCTCTTGATGTAGCCAGCACCAGATACGTTGTGACGTTGTGTAAATTGATGCTCAATTGGTCAAGAGAGCCACACCGCAAAGCAACAGAGTTAAATAAAAATGTGGTTTTTATATTAGGTATTTACCAAGGTATTAGAATTGACCAATATTCGTAGACAAGTATTGTTGAGTATCGTGGCGTTGATATGCCTTGTTCGGGAAAACGACGGCCCAGCGATGAAGCTAATGTTTCGAATTGGCCTCCAGAGTCAAAACCGAGCAACTAAAAAGATACGTATCTTTCTGTAGGAAAGTGGGCTCCACATCAACCTCCTGCACCTAGCTCCCGTGTTGTAAAGCTCCAAGCTGTCCTTCTGGTGGAGTTGAGAGCATCCATCATCTCGGGGTTGGTTTCGACAAGTTGCATCAATCATTGTCGACAATTGCAGCCCATCATGACGGCCGTAACGTCAAAACCCAGCGACACGCTCGCTCTATTGACAGGAACAAACACAAGAACTCTTCTGAGAGTTCTCATTCTTTTCTTCATCGCTGGTGCAGCTATCTCCAGTCGTCTCTTTTCCGTGATTCGTAAGTGCTTCATTCTCCCCTCATGATGGATGCTTGACGCTGTCGCTGTCGCCGTCGCTCTCGCATTCCCTCTTCTCGGAGGACCGAGGGCGTTTCTATTCGTCAAGATGGATCATTTGCTAACCAATTGCGCGCAGGCTTCGAAAGCATCATCCACGAATGTCAGTTCCTTCCACGACGCCGCGTACTAATTAATGTAGAGCTAACCCCATGATAGTCGATCCGTGGTTCAACTTCCGTGCGACCAAGTACCTCGTCGCTAATGGATTCTACAACTTCTGGGATTGGTTTGATGACCGAACATGGCATCCTCTTGGGCGAGTTACCGGAGGCACCCTCTACCCTGGTCTGATGGTGACCAGCGGTGTTATCTACCACGCTCTTCGCACCCTCACTGTCCCCGTCGACATTCGAAACATCTGCGTTCTTCTCGCGCCTGCCTTCTCTGGTTTGACGGCCTATGCCGCCTATCTTCTCACCAATGAGATGACCACTACGTCATCTGCTGGTCTCCTTGCTGCAGCCTTTATGGGAATTGCCCCTGGCTACATTTCTCGATCCGTCGCTGGTAGTTACGACAACGAAGCCATCGCCATTTTCCTCCTTGTCTTCACCTTTTACCTCTGGGTCAAGGCTCTCAAGAAGGGCTCAATGGTCATTGGTGGTTTTTGCGCTCTGTCTTACGGCTACATGGTTGCGTCGTGGGGTGGATATGCCTTCATCACCTGTCTCTTGCCAGTTCATGCTTTCACTCTCATCTGCATGGGCCGTTACAGCGATCGCCTTTACCTGAGCTACACAGCCTGGTACGTCGCTGGTACATTGGCCAGCTTCCAAATCCCATTTGTCGGCTTTCTCGCTGTTAAGACCAACGAGCACATGCCAGCGCTAGGTATGTATTCACAAATCTCCGGTTGAGCCCAATACTAACATAAAATTCAGGTGTTTTTGGACTCCTTCAGGTCATTGCCTTCATTCTCTTCGTCAAGCGCGTCATTCCTGGCCGACAAATCACCACCGTTGTGATTGCGGCAGGTGTCGCAACTTGCATGATCGGTTTGGCCGGCCTGATCCTCTTGACCTCTCTCGGATACATTGCGCCTTGGGGTGGCCGATTCTACTCCCTGTTTGACACTGGTTATGCTAAGGTCCACATTCCCATCATTGCGTCTGTCTCGGAGCATCAGCCCACTGCCTGGCCCTCATTCTTCTTTGACATGAACTTCCTCATCTGGCTCTTCCCCGCCGGTGTTTACATGTGTTTCCAGAACCTGCAAGATGAGCATGTCTTCGTCGTCGTCTACGCTATGTTCGCAAGTTATTTCGCTGGTGTCATGGTCCGTCTCATTCTTACTCTGACCCCCATTGTTTGTGTTGCCGCTGCTATTGCCGCTTCTCAGCTCCTTGAGACCTACATGCAAATCGAGCAGCCCGATGCTGCGGCGGAGGCCAAGAGCGAGGGTTCTGAGAGCTCCAAGAAGAACAAGGGCGCCCTCCGAGCCCTTTCAAAGCCATCGGTTGGTATCTACACTGTCATGTCCAAGGTCCTGGTCGTTGGTGCCATGGCCATCTACCTAGTCATGTTTGTAACCCACTGTACTTGGGTCACTTCCAACGCCTACTCGTCGCCCTCCGTCGTGTTGGCCAGCCGCATGCCCGATGGTAGCCAGCACATCATTGATGATTACCGAGAGGCGTACCAGTGGCTCCGACAGAACACCGAGAAGGATGACAAGGTCATGTCATGGTGGGATTACGGTTATCAGATCGGTGGCATGGCTGATCGGCCCACGCTAGTCGACAACAACACTTGGAACAACACACACATTGCGACTGTGGGCAAGGCCATGAGCTCTCGCGAGGAGGTCAGCTACCCTATTATGCGCCAGCATGAGGTCAACTACGTTTTGGTGGTCTTTGGTGGTCTCATTGGCTACTCCGGAGACGACATTAACAAGTTCCTCTGGATGGTTCGCATTGCCGAAGGTATCTGGCCCGATGAGGTCAAGGAGCGTAATTTCTTCACCGCTCGAGGAGAGTACAAGGTCAACGAAGAAGCTACCGAGACCATGAAGAACAGCTTGATGTAAGTTTACATGTGTGATCTGAAACGTGTTCATGACCTAACTTTTCCCTCTTAGGTACAAGATGTCGTACTACAACTATGCAGGCATGTTCCCCCCTGGAAGAGCCGTTGACCGAGTTCGAAACACCGCCGTGCCTTCTGAGGGCCCTACTCTTGACACCCTGGAGGAAGCTTTCACCAGTGAGAACTGGATTATCCGTATCTACAGGGTCAAGGATCTTGACAACTTTAGCCGTAACCATGTTGCTGCTGGCGGCTTCAGCCGAGGACAGAAGAAGAAGAAGGGGCTCAAGAAGCGAGCTGCTGTTGGTAGCCGCCTGGCCTAAGCCGTTCGGGTTTGCTAGAAGCGAGGAAGAAAGAATAGAGGGCTTCTATGTACCCGCATTTTAGACAAAAGTGAATTGAAAATGTATATCAATGTAAGAACCTTGCTCGGTTGAGAAGGAAGAAAGAAAAAAAGAACAAGGATAGAGATTCTTTTGTTTTGACCGTGCGTTCGGCGTTGGGCGATGCGTTTGCTGTGATATGTGATGAAAGTGAGTGCAGCGCAACAAAGACGTTCACTAGACAGCTAATGCATGTTTGCATTTTCGAGAAAGGGAGTTCTACCGTTTGCAGTCTGGAAAAAGAATAACCAAGATGCAATGTACAGAAAAGTTGTAAACGCAGTGAATACCCTTAGGCTGCTGAGTGTTTACAGAATATATCTCAAGAGTACAAAGTTGTATATACAGTAGCTCACTTCCTCCTTTTCTTACTCTTCACCACCACGGATATCACCATCGTTGAATCTATCCCTCAGCTTCTTTGTGCTCACACATCACTCAGCAGTCGACTAAAGCGCACAAGGGTGACATTCTCAACGACTCGAGTGACCTACCTTGCTGTTCCTGGCAAAGAACGGGAGAAAGAAATCTAAAAGAGGCTTTGCGAGGAAGATCTAGGGGTGAGTTCCGCCTCGGCATCGAGCACAAGACGAAGGCTTCAAAGCTGACTTTTTTTCTGTCGCAGTTCACATTACTGAAACGATAAAGTCTTGCTACCTAGGTATTCAGGTTTGGTGAATTAGTCTCCTCGGCTGCCTAGCTCTTCATCTTAACTGCAAAAGCGAGTGGCAGCTCTCGCCAGCTGCCGGCTGCCAAACGGCCGCGCAACTGCATTCGACTCTCGCTCACACGCGCATAAAAATAGAAAGGAAAAGGGACGAACCAAATCGATTATTTCTACGGTTCTAACGCCGTCATTTTGCATGAACTATTCCCTTCTTCTCTTTACGTACTTTATCCATCTTCTCACATCCCCACCCACACTCCTTCCTGGTTATTGTTCTGTATACCATAATCACTTCCTCCTTTATTCTCTCCGCCGTCACTACAATAGTCACACTCGAGGCTCAACAACGAATCTATTGTCGCCCTATTTTTAGGTGCCTACTTCTGGCAGCGCAACAATGGGCCTCTTCAGCACGGCGCTGCGCCGCCGCCGCCATCGAGCAGGCCCAGAGGTTGATCTTCTGAGCGCAGCTTTTGGTTTTCCCTTTCGCCACGGAATTAAATCCTCATGCAACAAGAGTCCTGGTCGTATGAAGATCGTCTATGATCCTCCTTCTGACTCCAGCGACGAGTCAGACTCGGACGAAACTTCATCTTCATCTTCAGAGAACGATCGTGGACGACAACAACATCGCGGCCGTCACCTTTCCGAAAGACCCCCGACACCTCATCGAAGCACTCCAGAGTCACTCAGTTCTTCAAAGAAGAGCTCCTCGCGAAAGAAGCAGCATCGCCGACGTCGTTCGCGCGCTTCATCGCGATCCAGCCCTCGAAAATCGACTCGTTCTCGCACTTCTCGCTCGACATCTCGTCGATCAAACGTTAGAAGCATGACCAGTCAGCCGTCTATCCCCTATGTACAGAGTTCTGCAACTTTTCCTCCTCCTATTCCTGTTCATTTGTCGAAACCGCCTTGTAATATTGTACAGTCGAAAACATTTCCTGTTTCTACTTTTAATCAACCTTTTGGACTTCCAGTATGCCAGCCCATGCCTCAGCAGCAGGTATACTACCAGGCCCCATTCAACTATGGGCCGCCTCAGCCATCTTCTATGTATCGAGGCCCGGCTCCTCAGTTTATCGCTCCGGCCATGCCTCCACCTGTCATGGCACAGCCGCCTCCTGGTATAACGACAGTGCCTGTGTCTTCTGCGACTCCAAACAGCAGCGCGGTCTCTCCAGGAGCATCTGGCATCGATTCTCAAAATTCCAACTCCGAAGCTCCTGAGCAATCGGACTCGTGGAACAAAGACATACAGCGACTGCAGAAACACATTGATGCCAAGATGGTTGATCTAGCTTCCGAGCCTAACAGCAAAGTCTTGCGTCGTGACCTCCGTCGTCTACAAGACAGACTGAACTCGACCTTGAACAAAGCCATCACGCACAGCAAAAAGTCACACGCCAAAAAGCTTTCCCTTTCATCGACCAGCAACTTCTCGCAGTTGGCCCTTGACGGAGATACTACAAGCGAGGCTGCAACTGCAACGCTTCGCGGCCTTATAGCACCTGCAAGCACGATTAAGAACGACCATCAGCGACAGTACCATGCCCAGCAGGGCAAAAGCCCTCAACGCATTCCACGTCACCATGTTTGCTCGGGATGCGGCAACGTTCGCTCACAGCAATTCCACAAGCGCTGGCCCCTCAACAGCTCAAGGAAGTCATACAAGATCAGCTACTGCGAGAGTTGCCGAGAAGAGATGTACAATCGGGGTATTATTCAGAAATACCACTTCTGTTTTAACTGCGGAGCTGCGAGGTCAATGGCATTTCATAATCACCATCCAGTGCTGCCAGGCGAGCCTATCTTCGTCAACTATTGTGGTTCATGCACCGAAGAGTTCAAGGTTTATGAACGTCTTCCAGACATTTCTGTCGTCAACCTGGTGAGTCTGGGATAGCTAACGTTCTGGTGATTTACTAATGCATTCAAGGTTGCCCCAAGAGTCAAGTCACACACAGAAGTGACTACTCCTTCTGATTCGGAAGATGACTTGGATTCCCTCACTGTCAATCGTCACCAGAACAGCAAAAGTGACCAAACCAGTGTCCAAGGCGATCAGCAACACGAAGTCAAGCTTGAGCGACCTGGCCCAGACACCGAGCCAGCTCGTGGAAGGCGACCAGAGCCACGTACCCCCAAACAGTCCATTGTTGCATCAGATGTCGACTTTGTACCCCCTGAATCGCCCTACTGCCCCTCGCGGAGCACTGGTTCTTCTGGTCGTCGAACAGAGAGGAAGTCCTCCCTACAATTCAGTACAGGCTCCAGTCCTCACAGAGAGGAATTTGAGACGAAGGGAAACTACCAAGCGCCCTACGTCGAAGATTCCTCGTCGAGTCATCATTCCAGAGTAGCCACACCGACATCCAGCATTCGCTCCGAGAAGAGAGAACAGAAGATGAAGTCTAAAGGATATGGATCTCGCAAGAGCCCCTCGCCTGATGTTGTACTGAAGTCCGCACTGGCAGGCTGCGACCGATCGTCCTCGGATGGATCTAGAAAGGCTAGAGCCGAGACATCAGAGGAATGGCCTCGGGTTCGTGGGAAGTCTCTGGACTCTGACCGTTCTGATCCAAGTTCTTCCAAGTCTTCCAGCAGCAAGACAGTAAGGTTCAAACAATCTGTCGACATTCGTACAGCATTGCCGCAAGATGTGGATGACTTCTCAGAGCCTGAAAGTCCCAGATACCCGCGGTCTCCGGGCTCTCCTCTGATTTCTCGCAAGCAATCTACCACTCGCCGTACCAAAGAAACGAGGGACCAGTACTTGCACCCTCACTACGGTCAGCGTTCGAATTTGTCTTCAGGCTTTCACCGTGAGCACTTGCACACTCCAGATAACTTTATGCCTGGAACACCCTCAAAGGGGTACTCCAAAGGAGCATTCAGCAAGGACTTTGACGGTGGCGGACATTGGGATTCTTTCCAAAGCCCCGAATTTTCTTACGCCGACCATTACTCGGAAAACTCTTTCCACGGCTACTGTGACGCTGACGAGGACTTCTCAGCTTCTCAACCCTACAACCATGACCAGTACAGGGAGTCGACCGCATCTCTTCCATCGCGCCTTTCTACCGGGAGTGTATTTGCCTCCTTCTTCAAGAAGGATAAGGCGTCCTCGGTTCCTCCTAGGGACAGAGCGAGCCCAAGACCTTTTGCTCACGATTTCAACGAGACTGCCAGAGACAATTAGGAAAGGTTTGGCTCTCGCAGTTTCAATGACAGTCAGACTACACCTTGCCCTCGACGATCTCAGTGTTCCTCAAACATCTTTAGTTCATTCATGGAACCCGAGTTGCATAGCTGTACCGATACAGGATCAGCTACTGAGAAAGGCAGTGGCCCAGCTAGAAGCAACCCATACTATACGCCCCGCAAGCGTAGTTACCCAGAATCATCTTATTCTGGTTCTCCTACCAGATCAGAGAACTCTCCTAAGCGTAATTTTGATTCGTCTTCATCAACAAAGTCAGACAAGTTTGTCTGGAGAAATGCCTTCAACCCTGTCCCAGTTATTGAAGAACTGGGCACTGCCAGCGACACTTCCCCTGAGAGCCCGGCAGACCTGCTTGGTAACTACCATCTAACTTGCTTGCGTCAGTATAACTTACTGACATGTCGTTTTCTAGAGTTCAATATCGTCATCAATCCAGCTTCTGCCCTTGGCGGCGAAGATGATGAGGTGTCATCGGAGTCGTACTCCAGCACGCCGCCCCCATCGGACGAGAACTAGAACAACCAAGCGCCTGTCGAAGTGGTTGTCTGATATATTTCTTGCCAGCAACTATCTCAGGGGTATCCTCTACGCAAGGATGCTCTCTTTTACGCCGCCAACTCCGAATAGAAACCTGGTGACCAGATTTTCTGTTGAAACACCATCGCGGCCCTTTTTACTTTTGGGAATGTACGGATGTTTAATGCACAAACATCGAGCCTCTGGATGAAAAGCTCCGAGTTACGAAAAGTCAACATGGAAAGGACTGTCAGAGGCATGATAATGATTTGATATGAAGGGGAACGATTGTATGATTTGTTTTTCTTGGGACGATTACTTGCTATGACCTGTATTATTAGCGAACGAAACGACTGAATGAGTAATGTATATACGTATGACGATCAATAAGATACTTCCTACAAAACCGGTTCCTTTACTATTCAGATTTGAGTGAGACTAAATATTATTTATCACAACGAAATGCAGACGTTGAAAGGAGAGTCGACTTGAACGTAATAGTGTGTCCTTTTATATAAATCACATGCTTTTTTTCCTTTCCCGAATATTGTCTTCCAAGATAGTACAGTAACAGGGACCATCCCTTCTTGACAAGGCTTCAATTTCGCCTGAAGCATCACGAACCTTGTTATTGTAGAAATCACTCGAGTTTCCCGTAGAACCAGCCGTTCCTCGACCCACATACACGCCAGAATGACAAGGACAATATAAAGAAAAGAGTTCATTACTGCATTATCCCATCATCCGAGCGCCGGCCAAGGGATCTGACGCCTAAAAATACCAATGTTTCTCTAATGAACTGTATGTATGTTTGCATGCCGATGTCCCACTACAGAATTTTGAAGCTGTTCTCCTGGCCGGGACTTACGCGGGGCAACGGTACCCCAAGAAAATGACTTGCTAAGGGCGCACTTGTGGTCGCAGCCATGCGTGACAGAGGGCTCTGTCTCGATTCGAAATATGCGATAGCTTCCTGTCGTTTCATCTCAAAAGCATCGCTCCGTGCTCGTTCTCTGTCGATGTTCTCTGAGCGCTCTTGTAAATCGGCACTGATTGCATCCTCCTTCTTCTTCCTTTCTATAGCATCCTTCATGCGTTTCTCTGTTTTCTGGCAAGCGGCATCCAGCCTCTGGGCCAGTGGTCGGGGTGCGAGTTCCAGTGCCTTGTTTTCGTCTCGCTCTCGGGTAGAAGCACCCCAAAGACATTGGAAGTTGAGCTTTGTTTGTTTGCTGTTGCGGTCGCCAGTCCCCCAGACTGTTAACGTGTCACCATTGTAGAGGCGAGCCCAGTGATGAGAAGGCCCACCGTGGTTCTTAGCATCGGCTGAGGCAAGCTGGTAACCGTTGATGCTGATGCCGACAGATGCTTTCGTCGAGACATAGAAGCTGTAGTCATTTGGATCCTCCTCATCTCGAAGCCAAGGGAGAGGCACCTTTGATGGATCTTTTGAAGGGTCGAAGGTATCGCCATCTTTCCAGAGCAATATTTTGAACGCATACTTTGGTACACGAGACTCATAAATGTCACTAAATGGTTCTGTATTTGCAGGACCACGACCAAAAGAAACCAGAGTGTCGGTGATAGGGATAGTGATACCAGGTATACATGAATCCGGATGGGACTCAATAACGCCAACGAGTTGCTTGTTGGGTTCTGGTTTTTGAACAGGGACGACGATCTGGGTATGGGTGGTGGGCATCGTGTCAGGGATCTGTGAGTCCTCAGAGGCAGCAGCGGTAGGTGGAAACTCCATGGCGTCGTCTGTCGTGCCCTGCGGTGTTCGGGAGCTCCGTCGAGTTTCGCTAATTTGCGTTCCAGCTTTTGAGACTGGAGAGAAATACTTCATTGCAAGATCCCACAATGGGGTCTTTCCAGGCGCAAACGTTTCGCCCCTGGTCTCCGCCGCCTGCTGAAAGGCTTTGTGCTGGAGGTGGGTTAACTCGGGGTAGTTAAAGTGCCATGTCTTTTTGTCCTGTTCCCAAAAACATGTTTTGTTGAAAGGCTGGTCAATTTGACGTCCTGAGGATGGTTTTCCGGCTACAGGAACCTGAATCAGTAGCTGATACTCTTCAATTACGTCGTTTGTCATGTCTTCAGTATTGCCCTCCGACTTTAATCTTTTCATCGTAGGTTTTCCGCGTGGCGTACTCTCCTCAAACTCGTCGCTGGTGTCTTGAGAGGGGGGCTTGCGTTTGCTGGTATTGAAATCCGACGATTGCAAGGAGAATTGAGAGGCCCCGGGAAACTGCACGCTAGGTTCGTCGCCACCAAGGCTTTGGGAAGCCACATTCTCGACAAGGCTTTGAAGCTGGTCTTCCGACTGTTTCTGAACCATAGAGGCAGTCGTTTGGCGGTATGTCCGGCGGTTCCTGCTCCTAGGCGTGGCATCCTCGTCTGATTGGTAAGCCTCGTCCTCGTCTTGATTAAGAATCTCAGTTTCACCTGTGCTAGCGTTGCTCGCTTCGAGGTTGAGGTAATCGCCTGGGATTACACCAGAGCTGCCAATGGCAGAAGCGCCGACTTCTCCAAAAAGCCTGGGTTTGTTGGCTTCCGGTAGCCCTGTCACGGTTTCCTTTTCTGATTCCTCACCCATGGAGTCACTAACCCGGTCTTCCTCGTAGTGGCGGGGCTGTAGCTGAGAGAAGTTATCAAACATGTCGTCATCCGAGACCTCGTCGAAAGATTGCGAGGCGTTGATGACCGATGGCGGGCCGGTATGCCAAGGATGGCTTTCGAGTTCGGTCACTGTCGCTCGGTTTTCTGGGCGTTTCTCAAGCATTCTGCAAAGGAAGTCGATGGCTTGATCTGACACTTCATTTCTCTGCAGGGGTGAGATATTCAACCGGGTAGTCATGATCTTGTGCAACAATTCAGAATAGCTGATGCCGCTCTTAACTGGATAAGGGGGTGACGCAGTCAGAGCGTAGAACAACACACCGCCCAAAGACCAGATGTCAACAGCATGGTTATATCTCTGACCCGGAGGACGTCGCATTTTCTTACCCCGGCTACGTACACCGTTATCATCATACTCCGCATATTCTGTGTAAACCTCTGGCGCACAATAGAGTAAAGTGCCACAGAATGTTCGTAAGAAAGTCTGTTCACTATCCACCATTTTCGACAAGCCAAAGTCGGTGAGTTTGAGATCGATAGGATTGAGAGAGTTGATAAGAATATTGTCTGGCTTGACATCGCGATGAGTGATGTTGTTGGCGTGCAGGTATCCCAATGCGCTTAGGAGCTGTCCTGACATGGTTCGAACAACATCTTCTCTTATGGCTTTGTGGTCCGAGATAAGTTTGCCCAGGTCGCCACCAGGGATAAATTCCATAATGATGATAAGTAGTCGATCATCCCATTCAAAGTGCTCAACATAGCGAACGATATGAGGCTGTGAGACAGATGTTAGCAACAGTAGGGCGATATGGTGCGAGACTTACATGTTCAACCCGCTGCATGATTTTCATCTCATTCTCAACCTTTTGGTCGAGTACACCATTCTTTATAAAACGACGCTTTTCAATCTCTTTGGCCGCATAGGGTAAACCGTCATACTTAGACGTGACCCTGTGAACAACCGCGAATGCGCCCTTTCCAATTGTCCCAATTCTGTTGTATTTGCCAGAACCCGTCCATTCTCTGTTTCCGTCTCTCCTTTTCTGTGGTTTGAGAGGAACTTCCTGGGGAGCTTCGTCCGTCTCCTCTCTTTTAAATTGGTTTTGGGCTGGATGCTTGAAGAGATCAACGTGCCCACCAGGTCCAGGAGTGATTGTGTCATTTGAACGTTTTATTCCGTGGCGAGTAAAGAAATCATCCACTTTGTCGGTATACGCTTGGTCGTACTCATTATCTCGCCGTGGTATCCGAACTCGGAAAGTCAAATCTCTTGCCTTTTGGTGAAGAAATATTCTGATGATGGAGCCAGAGCTGAGAACCCATTTTGAGATACATGGGCCATTTGTTGGGTTGACTGCAGGATTTGCGTTTAGAATGTTGTCATCTACTATAGTACCATTGGTAGACTGATCCTCAATCATGACGGTGCCGTACTCGTTGACGTATATTCGGAAATGTATGTTGCTGACTCGCTTCAAGGGATCGTTTACAAATACAACATCGCATCGCGCTGGGTTGCGTCCAAAGACAAACCCAGCAGCGGGGTTCTTGAGCTGTGACGACAGTCGGAGGATGATAGCATGACTGCCGCTGCCTCCTGGGTTGGCGAGAAATCGACCAGCCTGGTCTTCGAGGGCATAATCCGGCTCAACACCGTCCGCTTCTTCCTTACCGATGATATGGGGAGAGCTTTCGTTGACCAGGCGTTCAAGTTCGATGCGGGCCGAGTCTGAGTGTGGGTAGAGGACGCATATTATATCGGAAATGTCTTCGTCTGAGAAGCCCGAGTTTTGCTTCCCGATACGGCGCGGATCGAGGACATTCTGGGTCGCTTCCATGAGGAGGTCAGCGCAGGCAGGAGAGAGGTTGAGCAATACAGAGAGGACATACCCTGCGTGGGCTCGTCGCCGTCCATTGGGATCGACCCGAGCAGCCTGCGCCGCAAATCAATGCAAGACTGCTGTTTTAAGCTTAATAGAGACCGTTCCGGGTAGACAATAAAGCTTGCAACGTTCTGAGGCGATCACGGGCGCAAACGCTACAAGCTGGAAAGTCCTACTTTAGATACGGTATTGGGGTAACCTTTTCGAGATGGTAGGACGACCGGCCGGGGGGTTGAATGTCTCGGTGCGTCAGACGCAAGATGGGCTCAAAGGAGCAAAATGTATTTAAAAGTGCCAAAAAGTAAATAAAAGAGGAGGTTGAAGAAGAATCAAGAATTCAAAGAGGGGGGGACAGGATGGAAAAAGAAACGACAAGGGACTATTGAGGTTCAAGTAGGAACGAATGGATGGATTTAGTCTACAAAGATGGGCAGGAACGTCACGACAAGCAGGTCCCTCCCCCCAGCCTGCCTCGAGGGCTATGGAACTGCCTGGGCTGCCTCTGGTTGGCTGATAGCGATCGGAACCTGTTCTAACAGCGGTAGCAGGCCTGTGCCATGGCCAATTGCCTGGTAATTAGGCACCATCTGCTCTCGCTTCCAGGCTGATAAATCCCGAGCACCCACGTCCCAGCGCGGCGGGGAGACGCCGTTTGAGTGCCGTCAAGACCCTACTGCTTGACCCCTTGCTTAATAGAGTGGAAACGATCCATACAAAACACGTTCTGGATGCCTTAGCAACCAAAAAGAAAGCAAAAAAAAGTCGGGCTCACGATTTAACAAAACAAGGTCACATCACGTTCTATCCACGTAACACGGGCGCGTGGAAACGGTACTCGAGGCGCGCTCAAGTCACGCGCTTCGGGTTGTTGCTTTTCCAACAGTAAACAGTCAACGGCTGCAGACGTCGACGTCAGCCTGTCAGGCGCCAACTACCGGCCATTGCCCTCGAGACTGGCCTTCAGAGTTGAGCGGGTCAAGCAAAGTCACTGGACAGCAACGCCTGCCAAAAGTCTCAGCTTAGCTCACGCTTCGCCGCGATCCAATAACTGGTCCTTTTCACTTCGATTCCAACAATAAATACGATCTTAAATTGACAAGGCCCGATGTCATCAATCATGACGTAACTGGTCACAAACGTGCTCAAACATGTATTATAGCAATTAGGTTTTCCAGACGTTGAACCTCACATTTATAGACCCAAGACAAAGTGAAGGGTTTGTTGTTCAGTCAAATAAATATTATAAGGAAACATAATATTGTATGCTAACTAGCTTGATAATGACTCTATGATAAATGAATATGATGCGAAAACACCCAAGATAATGCAACTCTTCTCTGTATACCCAAGAGTGTATGGTATGCAAATTGATTTCAACCCATGACCGTCAAATCATGTTCCTACATGCCCAAAACGCCGTATGATGTATGCGTCCGTTTCGTCTGTACTCCGAGTCGCCGTGATCATGCGATACCCATAAATAGTTTCATGCTGACCTGACTGGAGCTTCTTCCTAAATCCCGACTAGAACGCTTGCCCTTGGAACTGTGGATGGACGCTGCGAGACGCCTGTTGTGTGCCAGGCGGTGTTGAGCCGTATTGACCTTGAGGCGGCACGAAGCGAGGATCGACCTGTTGCGCAGCTCGCATCGGTCGTGAGAAACTATTCGGCTGTCCGTGCCCTCCCATCTGTTGAGATGCTGGTCCGTATTGGGAGCCACCCGGCGTGTACTGGCCAGGAGCTTGGCCCATGGGGCTGTATGCGGGCATGTTACCGGCACCCATCATTGGCTGCTGGTATGCTTGTTGATAGTTTTGCTGCTGCTGCTGCTGGGCTTGCTGCTGATATGCCATTTGCTGTTGCTGGGCGAGTTGTTGTTGGATCATCTGCTGTTGAGCCATTTGTTGCTGTGCCATCTGCTGCTGATACGCCATAGCAGCCTGCTGTTGTTGCCGTTGGCTAATCGCTTGTTGGACCGCTTGGCTGTTCATCCCTTGCTTCATCTGCTGCTTCTCCCGTTCTCGGGCTTCAATAGCACCAACCAAGCCTGAACCCGAGGAAGCCTGTCTCTGGTGACCAGGCGAGAACCCTTGAGATCCTTGTCTTTGATGTCCTTGCATACTAAGCAGAGGTTGGCCAGTTAGGCGGGCCATTTGTTCTTGCTCTCGTGCACTCAGATGGCTTGAAGTTTCCCCGGAGCTTGCAAAGTTCAAGGTCGAGTTTGCGCCTCGTGATCCAGGTCGCTGAAGCAAATCGGCCGATGTACTTCGAGAGTGACGACCGTTTTGCATAGCCTGTAGTATGTCGGAGGAGCTGTTTCGCTTTATCCCAGGCCCGGGAGCGCTCGGGAGGTTACCACCGATGCTGTTGCTAGATGCGGTTCGGGCATGGGCCGCCCTGTGCTGCACAAACTCTTCGGCACTCAGTCCATGAGTGCTCGCTGGAGGCGCTGTTCCACCTGGTGACCAGGCCATCGTTCGCTTCGAATCCGGAGACTCTTTTTGGCCGACGGATCCCTGAGAGGCTGAAGACTTGTGAGGAGGGGGGGTTGGTCCATGACCTCCAGGCGTATGGGGCCTATTCTTAGTAGCACCATAGTTGATGGTTGGACCAAAGTTGATATCTGGGATATCAAACTCTTTGTCTGATTCTTCGGCGCCGCCGACAGTCTTCAGCACACCAGCACGTGGCTTAGGTTCTTGGTACTCGTATGAATCTACAAAGTTCCTGAGGCTAGTTGCAGGAGAGTGGTCATCGTATTGACTGCTTTGATTACTCTCCAGTCTGCCAGGTAGTTGTGGTCGCCTTTCAGAGTTTGGGGTTCCTTGGCGAGGTGTCTGTCGGCCTTGATCGTACGCATAGTGATCGATGATCTCGTTTGTGGTGATGGCGCTGCTGCCGGACATAGTGTTACCCTTGGTATTCTCAAATTGTGCGGGCCCAGGTGGCGGGGGACCAGGCATGTGTCCTGGTACAGGCTTACGATGAGCCATTTGTCCCTGAGGACCATTGGGAGGGCCATTGGGAGGCCCGTTCTGAGGCCCGTTAGGGCGGGATCCTGGTGGTCCGTATGAGCCAGGAGGCCCAGGGGGTCCAGGAGGACGACCTGGGCCAGGACGGTAGTTGCCGTAAGGACCAGAAGGTGGAGGTCCATGCCCGGGAGGTGGACCATTTCCACGACTTCGTGGATCAGAAGGCCGGTGACCGTCGAAACCAGGGCCTCGAGGGTCAGAGGGTCTTCTTCCGTCAGGTCCCGGCCGTCGAGGATCCGAAGGGCGTCGCCCATCTGGCCCCATATCAGGGCGACGATTGCCATTTTGCGGGTGAGGAGGACGTTGTTGAGGGGGCATACCTGGAGGCATCGGGGATCGTCGACCTTCCGAAGTTCCAGGGCGCGAGTTTGGCCCGCGGCCATAAGGACTAGGTGGCCCGAGAGGGGGCTGGCCCAGTGGTGATCGAGAGCGCTGTTGAGATAAGTTGGCTGGGAGAGGGAGATTGTTGGAAGAGGGATCCTGATTTGTCGGGCTTAAAACTTCACGCGAGCGGTTGTCGTTAGCAGATATCCCTACGGAGTTGGCGTGTGGTGGCAGTACCGATGGTCCAGATCTTGCAGCGTCCACCTCATCTTCCCCTGGAGAAGGTCTCGAATCATTCGGTCCGCCCATTCCTCCAACTGAGGAAATCTGGGCTAGAGTAGTAACGGAAAGCCTACTGTTAGCTCGTCTGAGCTCAGGTGAGTGATAAGCTCTGCTGACGGGCCTGCCTTGAGAGCCATGGCTGAAAGCAGGAGGGCGCGAAACAGGTTCGGGAGTGTGCATCTGGCGCATTCCATCTAGGTCTTTCAGAGGTGGCGAACCATTAGGCCCACGTTCGTTCTGGTAAGCAGGACTCTGGTCTCGCGAAGCCTGGTTCCCAACAGGAGTCTGACCACGCTGTGGCGTGGCGGAGTAAGGGCTGTTGCCATTGACATCGGGGCGGAAGGGAGGACCACCAAGTTGGTTGGGGTCAGATGAGTTTCGACCATGGCTTCCAAGAGCTACCCGAGCAGGATCCGCAGGAGCGGAGTCTGTTCGAGCACGCTCGCCAAGGGAGAAAGATCGTGAAGACCTAGTGGGAACTTGCTGGTCCGAGTTCGTTTTGAGGGTGGGAGGACCATCCCCAAAGCTCAACCTAACGCTCTTTCGGCTGTTACTTCGAGAGCGCGTTGCAGGCGCATCATCTACGGCGTTCATACGAGTACCAGTAGATTCCTTTAGCTTCTTTCTCCAATCTCGCTCACCCCAGTTCGAGCTGCCATCCTCAAGAATCAAGTTGGAAACGTCGAGATTCTCAAGGTAGCCATAACGTCGACTCTTTGGCATGGCAAACATGAGGGATCTGGAATCCAGTGTACTGGCTACTAGTCTTCCGGGACGACCATAAAGACCAAAGGTGTCCCATGTAGGGAAGAGAAAACGCAGCAACATCTCGAATCCGGTGACAGCAGGACGGGTCTCTGGCATGATGAAAACGAAACCTTCAGTGGAGGAAGGAGGATCAGTATGGATAGAAATGTTGCCCTCGACCTTCAGCAGGGTTGACGCTTCAATCAAAGACTTTGCCTGGGGATAAATTGCATAAGCCGAATAAGCGTCGGTAATGGTGGCAATTGGTTGCGCTTTCTTCTGCTTCTTGCCATCCTTCCTCTCGTCGTAGAACTTGATGTTTCCCTTGAGCGTGGGAACCGGTGATCGATCGTATGGAGACCTCTTCTTAAGTTCCTTTTGAAGCTTTGCATACTGCTTCTCATCGGGAGGGGTGATAACACACCAGCATCGTCTCCAAGGTACACCAGCACCGAATCGGACTCTAACCCATTCTTCGGTGGGGAACTTTGCCCGCTCCATGATGACACCAATATTGTTGAGCGACTTGCCTTTACCGGCAATGAGAGCGCCGGTGTAGGCCTCCTGCAACGAGGAGTGCTCAAAGATAGCCAGTCGGATACCGGCGGTCCATTGCAACAGGGAGTGGCGAGAATTGAAGTGAAGCAGATATCGGTTTCTTCCAGCTGTGGAGATACTCAAGATATTCTGCAGGGGCTGTTCGTCGGCAGACCTTGTAGGCAAGGATTCGATCTATCAGAAGTTCGTATTAGTCGAGTTCGGAAATTTCACGATTAACGCGTGACCGGATTAATTACCATCTTTATCGATGCATCAGTCAAGTTGACAAACTTGGGCAGAACCTCGCCATCTTCGCCGGCAGCATCGAGCTCTGAGGCATCCCATAGCGACAAGACGGTACCGACAAGTTGGGCGAAACATTCGGACCAGGTTCTATCAGGGTTGGGTTTACCCTCTGTTAACGACGTCGTTAGCTGGACATCCTTGCAGCACATGTGTGAAGTGGTGAATGTGGAGTCCCCTTGGCGTCAGGGGTAGGATAGGTATGTGGGGATGGTAAAAACGGCAATGAGATCTAGGTCAAGCATACGTGTGTTTTGGTCATCGAGCTTGAGAAAATAGCCCTCTTGGTACAGCTTGTTGGAGTGGCTGTTGAGGAAAGAATAGATAGGCTGGAGTTCGGGGATTGTGTCCTCGGTGATGTCCATGATGGGTGGTTGGTGAGCCAAGACCATGGACGGGGGTCGTGAAGATGCAGCGGATGAACTGCGTCGTCGGCGAGTGGATGGTTCAATTGGGGAGCCGCCGTTCAAAGGTGTGCCATAGTCCGGTCGCGAAGGCGGTGTGTTTGGCCGAGAAATATCGGTACTGACTCGATGATCAGGGAAGGGTTCTGTGCCAGAATTCGTTCTGCGATGATGCCCTTGCTTGTAAGGTGAATCTGATGGAGGAGATGTTGAAGGCGGAGGTGTCTTTGTGCCAGCAGAGAACTGGGACATAAACGAAAGAACTAAGTATCGGTACCAACAAGTTAGCACGAGACGGGATGAGGTGAGATATTATGAACGGCATGCGGCCCCCTGGAAGTAGACAATATGTCCACGTCGCTCAGTCCCTTCAATTAGAGCCGGACCCCTAGAGGAACTAGCCAAGGGAACCTTGGGCCACCATACGTCAACGAACAGTGGAACTCTTTGTCCCCGCTACCCATAACGGCCCCCCCTGCGGCCGATGTTGCAGGCGCACAAGAGGGTCATCTCAGGCTGTCCAGTCCATGAATTTGGATCGGGTGCCCTGGGCAAGCCCACCTAAACTGAACATGGACACGCCAGGGCAAGGGCCCGAAGAGCCACTAGCACCACCTTTTAGGTCTTTCTGGCGTGCACGTTCGGGCGCAGCGCAACGCAACGTATACGAAAGAGCCAACCCCAAGGACTGGAATGGTATTCACGAATGCACAACATGTGTAGGTACGCACCTCGATTTCGGCCCATCTTGTCAACAATGGCGCGGGTATGACCGAAGGAAATTTCTGAGACACAAAAAAAAAAAAAAAAAAA